>NC_139218.1:145591546-146004046 GCF_055691185.1 Crinia signifera | reverse complement strand
ACTTGTGGGGGGGTTCCACTGTATTGGTGCTTTGGGAGTCTTGCTAATGCAACATAGCACCCACCATTCATTCCACCAAAATCTGTGCTGCAAAATCCAAAAATCACTCCTTCCCTTCTGAGTCCTGCCATGCGCCCAACTGGTATTTTTTGGTCACATGTGAGGCATTGCCGTACTCGGGAGAAATTGGGGCACAGACTTTGGGGTGCTTTGTCTCCTTCATTCCTTGTGAAAATGAAAAATTTTGAGCCAGAACTGCATTTTTGTGTAAAAAAATGTAATTTTTCATTTTCACTGCCCAGTTGTATCAAAATTGGTGAAACCCCTGGGGGTTTGAAATGTACACTATACCCCTAGATGAATTCCCTGAGGGGTGTACTTTGCAAAATGGGGTGACTTGTGGGGGGGTTCCACTGTATTGGTGCAACATAGCACCCACCATTCATTCCACCAAAATCTGTGCTGCAAAATCCAAAAAACACTCCTTCCCTTCTGAGTCCTGCCATGCACCCAACTGGTATTTTTTGGTCACATGTGAGGCATTGCCGTACTCTGGAGAAATTGGGGCACAGATTTTGGGGTGCTTTGTCTCCTTCATTCCTTGTGAAAATGAAAAATTTTGAGCCAGAACTGCATGTTTGTGTAAAAAAATGTAATTTTCCATTTTCACATCCCAGTTGTACCAAAATTGGTGAAACCCCTGGGGGTTTGAAATGTACACTATACCCCTAGATGAATTCCCTGAGGGGTGTAGATTGCAAAATGTGGTGACTTGTGGGGGAGGTTCCTAACTTTTAGCACTTATGGTGCCTAGAAACCTACATGGTGCCTAAAAAAAAATCTCATAAAAAGGAGGCTCCAAAATCAAGTAGGTGCTCCTTCTATTATGAAGCCTGTGGTTTGGTCAACGTGCACACTAGGGCCACATATAGGATATTTTTGAAAACAAAGGAATTGGGGGAATCAATTTTTAGTCACATTTCTCTAGTAAAATCTACTGTATTCGTTAGAAAAATGTATTAAAATTGAAACTCTGCAAAAAAAAAGAAATTTTGAAATTTCACCTACACTTTGTTTTAATTCCTGTGAAACACCTAAAGGGTTAACAAACTTCCAAAATGCTGTTTTGAATACTGTGAGGGGTGCAGTTTTTGAAATGGCATCATTTATGGGGGGTGTCTCACATACAAGTCCCTCAAAGTCACATCAGAACTGAACTGGTCCCTAAAAAAATCAGTGTTTGAAATTTTCTTGAAAATTTGAGAATTTGCTATTCATATTGTAAGCCTCCTAGTGTCCAAAAAAATTAAAAGGAAGTTGAAATAATGATGGAAACATAAAGTAGACATATGGTCTATGTTAGTTATTAACTATTTTGAGTGGTATGATTATTTGTCTCACAAGCAGAAAATTTAACATTTTGCATATTGCTAAATTTTCCATTTTTTCAAGATATTTTGGTATTTTTCACAAAAAAACACAGACTGTATCGACCCAAATTTACCACTAACTTGAAGTACAATGTGTCACGAGAAAACAATCTCAAAATCACTAGGATAAGTAAAAGCAAAAAAAAGTTATCCCCACTTAAGTGAGACATGTCAGATTTGAAAAAAAGGGCTCTGTCATGAAGGCACAAACTGGCTCTGTCATGAAGGGGTTAAAGACGCACCTTTCTGGCCCCACAAAAATGGGCATTTCAAATTAGAAACAAGTCAAATGAACAAAATAGTGTGAATAAGTAAGTATTTCAGGGGTGAGTTAGCAGGTTATTGGGGTAGTAAGTCCTGATTTTTTTGGAGGTTGCATTGACCACTACGCCATTCAAAATAGGCAGGCTTTGGCATAAGCAGTTAGGCCCCGTAGGATGATTTTAGCTAAAATGTGCCCCAAACACTCAAACCGGCTTGTATCTTGCAATGGAAAATATGGGAAACATGACTTAGACAGCAAATGATACACTGTATGCCATGTTTCCAAATTTTTATGCACAGTGGTTACAGCATGAAGCGAATGCATGTGAATATACAAAGGTGCATTGCATTAAACAAGTCCAATGAGCGTGAAAAAAATGGCCGGCCTGCCTGCTTTCATCCATCATTTGTTCTAAATTTATAATTAATCAATGAGCTGAGGTGGAGTCTTAGCCAGTGGTACCATCAGGGGTGTGTAATGCACTTTAGGGTAGACAGCCAATCAGCTGCCAGATTCAATCTGTCAATCAAACACAGCAGCCAATCAGAGAGCTGGCCATTGATCAGCAGGCCCTTTATGACATCACAGACAGACCCACGGAACTCTCTGTGCTTGTCTGCTGGCTGGCTGTCAGTTGGGTGGGTGGGCGGCAGAGGGGGAGGATGTACGTCTCGTTTCTCCTGAAAATTGCGGTTTTTCAGCGTTTCCGGAAAAAGTCGCGGTCCGACGCGCAAAAGTGGGGTATCGTAGAAATCGCCTTTTAAAGACGCACCTTTCTGGCCCCACAAAAATGGGCATTTCAAATTAGAAACAAGTCAAATGAACAAAATAGTGTGAATAAGTAAGTATTTCAGGGGTGAGTTAGCAGGTTATTGGGGTAGTAAGTCCTGATTTTTTTGGAGGTTGCAGTGACCACTACGCCATTCAAAATAGGCAGGCTTTAGCATAAGCATTTAGGCCCCGTAGGATGATTTTAGCTAAAATGTGCCCCAAACACTCAAACCGGCTTGTATCTTGCAATGGAAAATATGGGAAACATGACTTAGACAGCAAATGATACACTGTATGCCATGTTTCCAAATTTTTATGCACAGTGGTTACAGCATGAAGTGAATGCATGTGAATATACACAGGTGCATTGCATTAAACAAGTCCAATGAGCGTGAAAAAAATGGCCGGCCTGCCTGCTTTCATCCATCATTTGTTCTAAATTTATAATTAATCAATGAGCTGAGGTGGAGTCTTAGCCAGTGGTACCATCAGGGGTGTGTAATGCACTTTAGGGTAGACAGCCAATCAGCTGCCAGATTCAATCTGTCAATCAAACACAGCAGCCAATCAGAGAGCTGGCCATTGATCAGCAGGCCCTTTATGACATCACAGACAGACCCACGGAACTCTCTGTGCTTGTCTGCTGGCTGGCTGTCAGTTGGGTGGGTGGGCGGCAGAGGGGGAGGATGTACGTCTCGTTTCTCCTGAAAATTGCGGTTTTTCGGCGTTTCCGGAAAAAGTCGCGGTCCAACGCGCAAAAGTGGGGTATCGTAGAAATCGCCTTTTAAAGACGCACCTTTCTGGCCCCACAAAAATGGGCATTTCAAATTAGAAACAAGTCAAATGAACAAAATAGTGTGAATAAGTAAGTATTTCAGGGGTGAGTTAGCAGGTTATTGGGGTAGTAAGTCCTGATTTTTTTGGAGGTTGCATTGACCACTACGCCATTCAAAATAGGCAGGCTTTGGCATAAGCAGTTAGGCCCCGTAGGATGATTTTAGCTAAAATGTGCCCCAAACACTCAAACCGGCTTGTATCTTGCAATGGAAAATATGGGAAACATGACTTAGACAGCAAATGATACACTGTATGCCATGTTTCCAAATTTTTATGCACAGTGGTTACAGCATGAAGCGAATGCATGTGAATATACAAAGGTGCATTGCATTAAACAAGTCCAATGAGCGTGAAAAAAATGGCCGGCCTGCCTGCTTTCATCCATCATTTGTTCTAAATTTATAATTAATCAATGAGCTGAGGTGGAGTCTTAGCCAGTGGTACCATCAGGGGTGTGTAATGCACTTTAGGGTAGACAGCCAATCAGCTGCCAGATTCAATCTGTCAATCAAACACAGCAGCCAATCAGAGAGCTGGCCATTGATCAGCAGGCCCTTTATGACATCACAGACAGACCCACGGAACTCTCTGTGCTTGTCTGCTGGCTGGCTGTCAGTTGGGTGGGTGGGCGGCAGAGGGGGAGGATGTACGTCTCGTTTCTCCTGAAAATTGCGGTTTTTCGGCGTTTCCGGAAAAAGTCGCGGTCCAACGCGCAAAAGTGGGGTATCGTAGAAATCGCCTTTTAAAGACGCACCTTTCTGGCCCCACAAAAATGGGCATTTCAAATTAGAAACAAGTCAAATGAACAAAATAGTGTGAATAAGTAAGTATTTCAGGGGTGAGTTAGCAGGTTATTGGGGTAGTAAGTCCTGATTTTTTTGGAGGTTGCATTGACCACTACGCCATTCAAAATAGGCAGGCTTTGGCATAAGCAGTTAGGCCCCGTAGGATGATTTTAGCTAAAATGTGCCCCAAACACTCAAACCGGCTTGTATCTTGCAATGGAAAATATGGGAAACATGACTTAGACAGCAAATGATACACTGTATGCCATGTTTCCAAATTTTTATGCACAGTGGTTACAGCATGAAGCGAATGCATGTGAATATACAAAGGTGCATTGCATTAAACAAGTCCAATGAGCGTGAAAAAAATGGCCGGCCTGCCTGCTTTCATCCATCATTTGTTCTAAATTTATAATTAATCAATGAGCTGAGGTCCAGTCTTAGCCAGTGGTACCATCAGGGGTGTGTAATGCACTTTAGGGTAGACAGCCAATCAGCTGCCAGATTCAATCTGTCAATCAAACACAGCAGCCAATCAGAGAGCTGGCCATTGATCAGCAGGCCCTTTATGACATCACAGACAGACCCACGGAACTCTCTGTGCTTGTCTGCTGGCTGGCTGTCAGTTGGGTGGGTGGGCGGCAGAGGGGGAGGATGTACGTCTCGTTTCTCCTGAAAATTGCGGTTTTTCAGCGTTTCCGGAAAAAGTCGCGGTCCGACGCGCAAAAGTGGGGTATCGTAGAAATCGCCTTTTAAAGACGCACCTTCCTGGCACCACAAAAATGGGCATTTCAAATTAGAAACAAGTCAAATGAACAAAATAGTGTGAATAAGTAAGTATTTCAGGGGTGAGTTAGCAGGTTATTGGGGTAGTAAGTCCTGATTTTTTTGGAGGTTGCAGTGACCACTACGCCATTCAAAATAGGCAGGCTTTAGCATAAGCATTTAGGCCCCGTAGGATGATTTTAGCTAAAATGTGCCCCAAACACTCAAACCGGCTTGTATCTTGCAATGGAAAATATGGGAAACATGACTTAGACAGCAAATGATACACTGTATGCCATGTTTCCAAATTTTTATGCACAGTGGTTACAGCATGAAGTGAATGCATGTGAATATACACAGGTGCATTGCATTAAACAAGTCCAATGAGCGTGAAAAAAATGGCCGGCCTGCCTGCTTTCATCCATCATTTGTTCTAAATTTATAATTAATCAATGAGCTGAGGTGGAGTCTTAGCCAGTGGTACCATCAGGGGTGTGTAATGCACTTTAGGGTAGACAGCCAATCAGCTGCCAGATTCAATCTGTCAATCAAACACAGCAGCCAATCAGAGAGCTGGCCATTGATCAGCAGGCCCTTTATGACATCACAGACAGACCCACGGAACTCTCTGTGCTTGTCTGCTGGCTGGCTGTCAGTTGGGTGGGTGGGCGGCAGAGGTGGAGGATGTACGTCTCGTTTCTCCTGAAAATTGCGGTTTTTCGGCGTTTCCGGAAAAAGTCGCGGTCCGACGCGCAAAAGTGGGGTATCGTAGAAATCGCCTTTTAAAGACGCACCTTTCTGGCCCCACAAAAATGGGCATTTCAAATTAGAAACAAGTCAAATGAACAAAATAGTGTGAATAAGTAAGTATTTCAGGGGTGAGTTAGCAGGTTATTGGGGTAGTAAGTCCTGATTTTTTTGGAGGTTGCAGTGACCACTACGCCATTCAAAATAGGCAGGCTTTAGCATAAGCAGTTAGGCCCCGTAGGATGATTTTAGCTAAAATGTGCCCCAAACACTCAAACCGGCTTGTATCTTGCAATGGAAAATATGGGAAACATGACTTAGACAGCAAATGATACACTGTATGCCATGTTTCCAAATTTTTATGCACAGTGGTTACAGCATGAAGCGAATGCATGTGAATATACACAGGTGCATTGCATTAAACAAGTCCAATGAGCGTGAAAAAAATGGCCGGCCTGCCTGCTTTCATCCATCATTTGTTCTAAATTTATAATTAATCAATGAGCTGAGGTGGAGTCTTAGCCAGTGGTACCATCAGGGGTGTGTAATGCACTTTAGGGTAGACAGCCAATCAGCTGCCAGATTCAATCTGTCAATCAAACACAGCAGCCAATCAGAGAGCTGGCCATTGATCAGCAGGCCCTTTATGACATCACAGACAGACCCACGGAACTCTCTGTGCTTGTCTGCTGGCTGGCTGTCAGTTGGGTGGGTGGGCGGCAGAGGGGGTGGATGTACGTCTCGTTTCTCCAGAAAATTGCGGTTTTTCGGCATTTCCGGAAAAAGTCGCGGTCCGACGCGCAAAAGTGGGGTATCGTAGAAATCGCCTTTTAAAGACGCACCTTTCTGGCCCCACAAAAATGGACATTTCAAATTAGAAACAAGTCAAATGAACAAAATATTGTAAATAAGTAAGTATTTCAGGGGTGAGTTAGCAGGTTATTGGGGTAGTAAGTCCTGATTTTTTTGGAGGTTGCAGTGACCACTACGCCATTCAAAATAGGCAGGCTTTAGCATAAGCATTTAGGCCCCGTAGGATGATTTTAGCTAAAATGTGCCCCAAACACTCAAACCGGCTTGTATCTTGCAATGGAAAATATGGGAAACATGACTTAGACAGCAAATGATACACTGTATGCCATGTTTCCAAATTTTTATGCACAGTGGTTACAGCATGAAGTGAATGCATGTGAATATACACAGGTGCATTGCATTAAACAAGTCCAATGAGCGTGAAAAAAATGGCCGGCCTGCCTGCTTTCATCCATCATTTGTTCTAAATTTATAATTAATCAATGAGCTGAGGTGGAGTCTTAGCCAGTGGTACCATCAGGGGTGTGTAATGCACTTTAGGGTAGACAGCCAATCAGCTGCCAGATTCAATCTGTCAATCAAACACAGCAGCCAATCAGAGAGCTGGCCATTGATCAGCAGGCCCTTTATGACATCACAGACAGACCCACGGAACTCTCTGTGCTTGTCTGCTGGCTGGCTGTCAGTTGGGTGGGTGGGCGGCAGAGGGGGAGGATGTACGTCTCGTTTCTCCTGAAAATTACGGTTTTTCGGCGTTTCCGGAAAAAGTCGCGGTCCGACGCGCAAAAGTGGGGTATCGTAGAAATCGCCTTTTAAAGACGCACCTTTCTGGCCCCACAAAAATGGGCATTTCAAATTAGAAACAAGTCAAATGAACAAAATAGTGTGAATAAGTAAGTATTTCAGGGGTGAGTTAGCAGGTTATTGGGGTAGTAAGTCCTGATTTTTTTGGAGGTTGCAGTGACCACTACGCCATTCAAAATAGGCAGGCTTTAGCATAAGCAGTTAGGCCCCGTAGGATGATTTTAGCTAAAATGTGCCCCAAACACTCAAACCGGCTTGTATATTGCAATGGAAAATATGGGAAACATGACTTAGACAGCAAATGATACACTGTATGCCATGTTTCCAAATTTTTATGCACAGTGGTTACAGCATGAAGTGAATGCATGTGAATATACACAGGTGCATTGCATTAAACAAGTCCAATGAGCGTGAAAAAAATGGCCGGCCTGCCTGCTTTCATCCATCATTTGTTCTAAATTTATAATTAATCAATGAGCTGAGGTGGAGTCTTAGCCAGTGGTACCATCAGGGGTGTGTAATGCACTTTAGGGTAGACAGCCAATCAGCTGCCAGATTCAATCTGTCAATCAAACACAGCAGCCAATCAGAGAGCTGGCCATTGATCAGCAGGCCCTTTATGACATCACAGACAGACCCACGGAACTCTCTGTGCTTGTCTGCTGGCTGGCTGTCAGTTGGGTGGGTGGGCGGCAGAGGGGGAGGATGTACGTCTCGTTTCTCCTGAAAATTGCGGTTTTTCTGCGTTTCCGGAAAAAGTCGCGGTCCGACGCGCAAAAGTGGGGTATCGTAGAAATCGCCGTTTAAAGACGCACCTTTCTGGCCCCACAAAAATGGGCATTTCAAATTAGAAACAAGTCAAATGAACAAAATAGTGTGAATAAGTAAGTATTTCAGGGGTGAGTTAGCAGGTTATTGGGGTAGTAAGTCCTGATTTTTTTGGAGGTTGCAGTGACCACTACGCCATTCAAAATAGGCAGGCTTTGGCATAAGCAGTTAGGCCCCGTAGGATGATTTTAGCTAAAATGTGCCCCAAACACTCAAACCGGCTTGTATCTTGCAATGGAAAATATGGGAAACATGACTTAGACAGCAAATGATACACTGTATGCCATGTTTCCAAATTTTTATGCACAGTGGTTACAGCATGAAGCGAATGCATGTGAATATACAAAGGTGCATTGCATTAAACAAGTCCAATGAGCGTGAAAAAAAATGGCCGGCCTGCCTGCTTTCATCCATCATTTGTTCTAAATTTATAATTAATCAATGAGCTGAGGTGGAGTCTTAGCCAGTGGTACCATCAGGGGTGTGTAATGCACTTTAGGGTAGACAGCCAATCAGCTGCCAGATTTAATCTGTCAATCAAACACAGCAGCCAATCAGAGAGCTGGCCATTGATTAGCAGGCCCTTTATGACATCACAGACAGACCCACGGAACTCTCTGTGCTTGTCTGCTGGCTGGCTGTCAGTTGGGTGGGTGGGCGGCAGAGGGGGAGGATGTACGTCTCGTTTCTCCTGAAAATTGCGGTTTTTCAGCGTTTCCGGAAAAAGTCGCGGTCCGACGCGCAAAAGTGGGGTATCGTAGAAATCGCCTTTTAAAGACGCACCTTTCTGGCCCCACAAAAATGGGCATTTCAAATTAGAAACAAGTCAACTGAACAAAATAGTGTGAATAAGTAAGTATTTCAGGGGTGAGTTAGCAGGTTATTGGGGTAGTAAGTCCTGATTTTTTTGGAGGTTGCAGTGACCACTACGCCATTCAAAATAGGCAGGCTTTAGCATAAGCAGTTAGGCCCCGTAGGATGATTTTAGCTAAAATGTGCCCCAAACACTCAAACCGGCTTGTATCTTGCAATGGAAAATATGGGAAACATGACTTAGACAGCAAATGATACACTGTATGCCATGTTTCCAAATTTTTATGCACAGTGGTTACAGCATGAAGCGAATGCATGTGAATATACAAAGGTGCATTGCATTAAACAAGTCCAATGAGCGTGAAAAAAATGGCCGGCCTGCCTGCTTTCATCCATCATTTGTTCTAAATTTATAATTAATCAATGAGCTGAGGTGGAGTCTTAGCCAGTGGTACCATCAGGGGTGTGTAATGCACTTTAGGGTAGACAGCCAATCAGCTGCCAGATTCAATCTGTCAATCAAACACAGCAGCCAATCAGAGAGCTGGCCATTGATCAGCAGGCCCTTTATGACATCACAGACAGACCCACGGAACTCTCTGTGCTTGTCTGCTGGCTGGCTGTCAGTTGGGTGGGTGGGCGGCAGAGGGGGAGGATGTACGTCTCGTTTCTCCTGAAAATTGCGGTTTTTCAGCGTTTCCGGAAAAAGTCACGGTCCGACGCGCAAAAGTGGGGTATCGTAGAAATCGCCTTTTAAAGACGCACCTTTCTGGCCCCACAAAAATGGGCATTTCAAATTAGAAACAAGTCAAATGAACAAAATAGTGTGAATAAGTAAGTATTTCAGGGGTGAGTTAGCAGGTTATTGGGGTAGTAAGTCCTGATTTTTTTGGAGGTTGCATTGACCACTACGCCATTCAAAATAGGCAGGCTTTGGCATAAGCAGTTAGGCCCCGTAGGATGATTTTAGCTAAAATGTGCCCCAAACACTCAAACCGGCTTGTATCTTGCAATGGAAAATATGGGAAACATGACTTAGACAGCAAATGATACACTGTATGCCATGTTTCCAAATTTTTATGCACAGTGGTTACAGCATGAAGCGAATGCATGTGAATATACAAAGGTGCATTGCATTAAACAAGTCCAATGAGCGTGAAAAAAATGGCCGGCCTGCCTGCTTTCATCCATCATTTGTTCTAAATTTATAATTAATCAATGAGCTGAGGTGGAGTCTTAGCCAGTGGTACCATCAGGGGTGTGTAATGCACTTTAGGGTAGACAGCCAATCAGCTGCCAGATTCAATCTGTCAATCAAACACAGCAGCCAATCAGAGAGCTGGCCATTGATCAGCAGGCCCTTTATGACATCACAGACAGACCCACGGAACTCTCTGTGCTTGTCTGCTGGCTGGCTGTCAGTTGGGTGGGTGGGCTGCAGAGGGGGAGGATGTACGTCTCGTTTCTCCTGAAAATTGCGGTTTTTCGTCGTTTCCGGAAAAAGTCGCGGTCCGACGCGCAAAAGTGGGGTATCGTAGAAATCGCCTTTTAAAGACGCACCTTTCTGGCCCCACAAAAATGGGCATTTCAAATTAGAAACAAGTCAAATGAACAAAATAGTGTGAATAAGTAAGTATTTCAGGGGTGAGTTAGCAGGTTATTGGGGTAGTAAGTCCTGATTTTTTTGGAGGTTGCAGTGACCACTACGCCATTCAAAATAGGCAGGCTTTAGCATAAGCATTTAGGCCCCGTAGGATGATTTTAGCTAAAATGTGCCCCAGACACTCAAACCGGCTTGTATCTTGCAATGGAAAATATGGGAAACATGACTTAGACAGCAAATGATACACTGTATGCCATGTTTCCAAATTTTTATGCACAGTGGTTACAGCATGAAGTGAATGCATGTGAATATACACAGGTGCATTGCATTAAACAAGTCCAATGAGCGTGAAAAAAATGGCCGGCTTGCCTGCTTTCATCCATCATTTGTTCTAAATTTATAATTAATCAATGAGCTGAGGTGGAGTCTTAGCCAGTGGTACCATCAGGGGTGTGTAATGCACTTTAGGGTAGACAGCCAATCAGCTGCCAGATTCAATCTGTCAATCAAACACAGCAGCCAATCAGAGAGCTGGCCATTGATCAGCAGGCCCTTTATGACATCACAGACAGACCCACGGAACTCTCTGTGCTTGTCTGCTGGCTGGCTGTCAGTTGGGTGGGTGGGCGGCAGAGGGGGAGGATGTACGTCTCGTTTCTCCTGAAAATTGCGGTTTTTCAGCGTTTCCGGAAAAAGTCGCGGTCCGACGCGCAAAAGTGGGGTATCGTAGAAATCGCCTTTTAAAGACGCACCTTTCTGGCCCCACAAAAATGGGCATTTCAAATTAGAAACAAGTCAAATGAACAAAATAGTGTGAATAAGTAAGTATTTCAGGGGTGAGTTAGCAGGTTATTGGGGTAGTAAGTCCTGATTTTTTTGGAGGTTGCAGTGACCACTACGCCATTCAAAATAGGCAGGCTTTAGCATAAGCATTTAGGCCCCGTAGGATGATTTTAGCTAAAATGTGCCCCAAACACTCAAACCGGCTTGTATCTTGCAATGGAAAATATGGGAAACATGACTTAGACAGCAAATGATACACTGTATGCCATGTTTCCAAATTTTTATGCACAGTGGTTACAGCATGAAGTGAATGCATGTGAATATACACAGGTGCATTGCATTAAACAAGTCCAATGAGCGTGAAAAAAATGGCCGGCCTGCCTGCTTTCATCCATCATTTGTTCTAAATTTATAATTAATCAATGAGCTGAGGTGGAGTCTTAGCCAGTGGTACCATCAGGGGTGTGTAATGCACTTTAGGGTAGACAGCCAATCAGCTGCCAGATTCAATCTGTCAATCAAACACAGCAGCCAATCAGAGAGCTGGCCATTGATCAGCAGGCCCTTTATGACATCACAGACAGACCCACGGAACTCTCTGTGCTTGTCTGCTGGCTGGCTGTCAGTTGGGTGGGTGGGCGGCAGAGGGGGAGGATGTACGTCTCGTTTCTCCTGAAAATTGCGGTTTTTCGGCGTTTCCGGAAAAAGTCGCGGTCCAACGCGCAAAAGTGGGGTATCGTAGAAATCGCCTTTTAAAGACGCACCTTTCTGGCCCCACAAAAATGGGCATTTCAAATTAGAAACAAGTCAAATGAACAAAATAGTGTGAATAAGTAAGTATTTCAGGGGTGAGTTAGCAGGTTATTGGGGTAGTAAGTCCTGATTTTTTTGGAGGTTGCATTGACCACTACGCCATTCAAAATAGGCAGGCTTTGGCATAAGCAGTTAGGCCCCGTAGGATGATTTTAGCTAAAATGTGCCCCAAACACTCAAACCGGCTTGTATCTTGCAATGGAAAATATGGGAAACATGACTTAGACAGCAAATGATACACTGTATGCCATGTTTCCAAATTTTTATGCACAGTGGTTACAGCATGAAGCGAATGCATGTGAATATACAAAGGTGCATTGCATTAAACAAGTCCAATGAGCGTGAAAAAAATGGCCGGCCTGCCTGCTTTCATCCATCATTTGTTCTAAATTTATAATTAATCAATGAGCTGAGGTCCAGTCTTAGCCAGTGGTACCATCAGGGGTGTGTAATGCACTTTAGGGTAGACAGCCAATCAGCTGCCAGATTCAATCTGTCAATCAAACACAGCAGCCAATCAGAGAGCTGGCCATTGATCAGCAGGCCCTTTATGACATCACAGACAGACCCACGGAACTCTCTGTGCTTGTCTGCTGGCTGGCTGTCAGTTGGGTGGGTGGGCGGCAGAGGGGGAGGATGTACGTCTCGTTTCTCCTGAAAATTGCGGTTTTTCAGCGTTTCCGGAAAAAGTCGCGGTCCGACGCGCAAAAGTGGGGTATCGTAGAAATCGCCTTTTAAAGACGCACCTTCCTGGCACCACAAAAATGGGCATTTCAAATTAGAAACAAGTCAAATGAACAAAATAGTGTGAATAAGTAAGTATTTCAGGGGTGAGTTAGCAGGTTATTGGGGTAGTAAGTCCTGATTTTTTTGGAGGTTGCAGTGACCACTACGCCATTCAAAATAGGCAGGCTTTAGCATAAGCATTTAGGCCCCGTAGGATGATTTTAGCTAAAATGTGCCCCAAACACTCAAACCGGCTTGTATCTTGCAATGGAAAATATGGGAAACATGACTTAGACAGCAAATGATACACTGTATGCCATGTTTCCAAATTTTTATGCACAGTGGTTACAGCATGAAGTGAATGCATGTGAATATACACAGGTGCATTGCATTAAACAAGTCCAATGAGCGTGAAAAAAATGGCCGGCCTGCCTGCTTTCATCCATCATTTGTTCTAAATTTATAATTAATCAATGAGCTGAGGTGGAGTCTTAGCCAGTGGTACCATCAGGGGTGTGTAATGCACTTTAGGGTAGACAGCCAATCAGCTGCCAGATTCAATCTGTCAATCAAACACAGCAGCCAATCAGAGAGCTGGCCATTGATCAGCAGGCCCTTTATGACATCACAGACAGACCCACGGAACTCTCTGTGCTTGTCTGCTGGCTGGCTGTCAGTTGGGTGGGTGGGCGGCAGAGGTGGAGGATGTACGTCTCGTTTCTCCTGAAAATTGCGGTTTTTCGGCGTTTCCGGAAAAAGTCGCGGTCCGACGCGCAAAAGTGGGGTATCGTAGAAATCGCCTTTTAAAGACGCACCTTTCTGGCCCCACAAAAATGGGCATTTCAAATTAGAAACAAGTCAAATGAACAAAATAGTGTGAATAAGTAAGTATTTCAGGGGTGAGTTAGCAGGTTATTGGGGTAGTAAGTCCTGATTTTTTTGGAGGTTGCAGTGACCACTACGCCATTCAAAATAGGCAGGCTTTAGCATAAGCAGTTAGGCCCCGTAGGATGATTTTAGCTAAAATGTGCCCCAAACACTCAAACCGGCTTGTATCTTGCAATGGAAAATATGGGAAACATGACTTAGACAGCAAATGATACACTGTATGCCATGTTTCCAAATTTTTATGCACAGTGGTTACAGCATGAAGCGAATGCATGTGAATATACACAGGTGCATTGCATTAAACAAGTCCAATGAGCGTGAAAAAAATGGCCGGCCTGCCTGCTTTCATCCATCATTTGTTCTAAATTTATAATTAATCAATGAGCTGAGGTGGAGTCTTAGCCAGTGGTACCATCAGGGGTGTGTAATGCACTTTAGGGTAGACAGCCAATCAGCTGCCAGATTCAATCTGTCAATCAAACACAGCAGCCAATCAGAGAGCTGGCCATTGATCAGCAGGCCCTTTATGACATCACAGACAGACCCACGGAACTCTCTGTGCTTGTCTGCTGGCTGGCTGTCAGTTGGGTGGGTGGGCGGCAGAGGGGGAGGATGTACGTCTCGTTTCTCCTGAAAATTACGGTTTTTCGGCGTTTCCGGAAAAAGTCGCGGTCCGACGCGCAAAAGTGGGGTATCGTAGAAATCGCCTTTTAAAGACGCACCTTTCTGGCCCCACAAAAATGGGCATTTCAAATTAGAAACAAGTCAAATGAACAAAATAGTGTGAATAAGTAAGTATTTCAGGGGTGAGTTAGCAGGTTATTGGGGTAGTAAGTCCTGATTTTTTTGGAGGTTGCAGTGACCACTACGCCATTCAAAATAGGCAGGCTTTAGCATAAGCAGTTAGGCCCCGTAGGATGATTTTAGCTAAAATGTGCCCCAAACACTCAAACCGGCTTGTATATTGCAATGGAAAATATGGGAAACATGACTTAGACAGCAAATGATACACTGTATGCCATGTTTCCAAATTTTTATGCACAGTGGTTACAGCATGAAGTGAATGCATGTGAATATACACAGGTGCATTGCATTAAACAAGTCCAATGAGCGTGAAAAAAATGGCCGGCCTGCCTGCTTTCATCCATCATTTGTTCTAAATTTATAATTAATCAATGAGCTGAGGTGGAGTCTTAGCCAGTGGTACCATCAGGGGTGTGTAATGCACTTTAGGGTAGACAGCCAATCAGCTGCCAGATTCAATCTGTCAATCAAACACAGCAGCCAATCAGAGAGCTGGCCATTGATCAGCAGGCCCTTTATGACATCACAGACAGACCCACGGAACTCTCTGTGCTTGTCTGCTGGCTGGCTGTCAGTTGGGTGGGTGGGCGGCAGAGGGGGAGGATGTACGTCTCGTTTCTCCTGAAAATTGCGGTTTTTCTGCGTTTCCGGAAAAAGTCGCGGTCCGACGCGCAAAAGTGGGGTATCGTAGAAATCGCCGTTTAAAGACGCACCTTTCTGGCCCCACAAAAATGGGCATTTCAAATTAGAAACAAGTCAAATGAACAAAATAGTGTGAATAAGTAAGTATTTCAGGGGTGAGTTAGCAGGTTATTGGGGTAGTAAGTCCTGATTTTTTTGGAGGTTGCAGTGACCACTACGCCATTCAAAATAGGCAGGCTTTGGCATAAGCAGTTAGGCCCCGTAGGATGATTTTAGCTAAAATGTGCCCCAAACACTCAAACCGGCTTGTATCTTGCAATGGAAAATATGGGAAACATGACTTAGACAGCAAATGATACACTGTATGCCATGTTTCCAAATTTTTATGCACAGTGGTTACAGCATGAAGCGAATGCATGTGAATATACAAAGGTGCATTGCATTAAACAAGTCCAATGAGCGTGAAAAAAAATGGCCGGCCTGCCTGCTTTCATCCATCATTTGTTCTAAATTTATAATTAATCAATGAGCTGAGGTGGAGTCTTAGCCAGTGGTACCATCAGGGGTGTGTAATGCACTTTAGGGTAGACAGCCAATCAGCTGCCAGATTTAATCTGTCAATCAAACACAGCAGCCAATCAGAGAGCTGGCCATTGATTAGCAGGCCCTTTATGACATCACAGACAGACCCACGGAACTCTCTGTGCTTGTCTGCTGGCTGGCTGTCAGTTGGGTGGGTGGGCGGCAGAGGGGGAGGATGTACGTCTCGTTTCTCCTGAAAATTGCGGTTTTTCAGCGTTTCCGGAAAAAGTCGCGGTCCGACGCGCAAAAGTGGGGTATCGTAGAAATCGCCTTTTAAAGACGCACCTTTCTGGCCCCACAAAAATGGGCATTTCAAATTAGAAACAAGTCAACTGAACAAAATAGTGTGAATAAGTAAGTATTTCAGGGGTGAGTTAGCAGGTTATTGGGGTAGTAAGTCCTGATTTTTTTGGAGGTTGCAGTGACCACTACGCCATTCAAAATAGGCAGGCTTTAGCATAAGCAGTTAGGCCCCGTAGGATGATTTTAGCTAAAATGTGCCCCAAACACTCAAACCGGCTTGTATCTTGCAATGGAAAATATGGGAAACATGACTTAGACAGCAAATGATACACTGTATGCCATGTTTCCAAATTTTTATGCACAGTGGTTACAGCATGAAGCGAATGCATGTGAATATACAAAGGTGCATTGCATTAAACAAGTCCAATGAGCGTGAAAAAAATGGCCGGCCTGCCTGCTTTCATCCATCATTTGTTCTAAATTTATAATTAATCAATGAGCTGAGGTGGAGTCTTAGCCAGTGGTACCATCAGGGGTGTGTAATGCACTTTAGGGTAGACAGCCAATCAGCTGCCAGATTCAATCTGTCAATCAAACACAGCAGCCAATCAGAGAGCTGGCCATTGATCAGCAGGCCCTTTATGACATCACAGACAGACCCACGGAACTCTCTGTGCTTGTCTGCTGGCTGGCTGTCAGTTGGGTGGGTGGGCGGCAGAGGGGGAGGATGTACGTCTCGTTTCTCCTGAAAATTGCGGTTTTTCAGCGTTTCCGGAAAAAGTCGCGGTCCGACGCGCAAAAGTGGGGTATCGTAGAAATCGCCTTTTAAAGACGCACCTTTCTGGCCCCACAAAAATGGGCATTTCAAATTAGAAACAAGTCAAATGAACAAAATAGTGTGAATAAGTAAGTATTTCAGGGGTGAGTTAGCAGGTTATTGGGGTAGTAAGTCCTGATTTTTTTGGAGGTTGCATTGACCACTACGCCATTCAAAATAGGCAGGCTTTGGCATAAGCAGTTAGGCCCCGTAGGATGATTTTAGCTAAAATGTGCCCCAAACACTCAAACCGGCTTGTATCTTGCAATGGAAAATATGGGAAACATGACTTAGACAGCAAATGATACACTGTATGCCATGTTTCCAAATTTTTATGCACAGTGGTTACAGCATGAAGCGAATGCATGTGAATATACAAAGGTGCATTGCATTAAACAAGTCCAATGAGCGTGAAAAAAATGGCCGGCCTGCCTGCTTTCATCCATCATTTGTTCTAAATTTATAATTAATCAATGAGCTGAGGTGGAGTCTTAGCCAGTGGTACCATCAGGGGTGTGTAATGCACTTTAGGGTAGACAGCCAATCAGCTGCCAGATTCAATCTGTCAATCAAACACAGCAGCCAATCAGAGAGCTGGCCATTGATCAGCAGGCCCTTTATGACATCACAGACAGACCCACGGAACTCTCTGTGCTTGTCTGCTGGCTGGCTGTCAGTTGGGTGGGTGGGCGGCAGAGGGGGAGGATGTACGTCTCGTTTCTCCTGAAAATTGCGGTTTTTCAGCGTTTCCAGAAAAAGTCGCGGTCCGACGCGCAAAAGTGGGGTATCGTAGAAATCGCCTTTTAAAGACGCACCTTTCTGGCCCCACAAAAATGGGCATTTCAAATTAGAAACAAGTCAAATGAACAAAATAGTGTGAATAAGTAAGTATTTCAGGGGTGAGTTAGCAGGTTATTGGGGTAGTAAGTCCTGATTTTTTTGGAGGTTGCAGTGACCACTACGCCATTCAAAATAGGCAGGCTTTAGCATAAGCATTTAGGCCCCGTAGGATGATTTTAGCTAAAATGTGCCCCAAACACTCAAACCGGCTTGTATCTTGCAATGGAAAATATGGGAAACATGACTTAGACAGCAAATGATACACTGTATGCCATGTTTCTAAATTTTTATGCACAGTGGTTACAGCATGAAGTGAATGCATGTGAATATACACAGGTGCATTGCATTAAACAAGTCCAATGAGCGTGAAAAAAATGGCCGGCCTGCCTGCTTTCATCCATCATTTGTTCTAAATTTATAATTAATCAATGAGCTGAGGTGGAGTCTTAGCCAGTGGTACCATCAGGGGTGTGTAATGCACTTTAGGGTAGACAGCCAATCAGCTGCCAGATTCAATCTGTCAATCAAACACAGCAGCCAATCAGAGAGCTGGCCATTGATCAGCAGGCCCTTTATGACATCACAGACAGACCCACGGAACTCTCTGTGCTTGTCTGCTGGCTGGCTGTCAGTTGGGTGGGTGGGCTGCAGAGGGGGAGGATGTACGTCTCGTTTCTCCTGAAAATTGCGGTTTTTCGTCGTTTCCGGAAAAAGTCGCGGTCCGACGCGCAAAAGTGGGGTATCGTAGAAATCGCCTTTTAAAGACGCACCTTTCTGGCCCCACAAAAATGGGCATTTCAAATTAGAAACAAGTCAAATGAACAAAATAGTGTGAATAAGTAAGTATTTCAGGGGTGAGTTAGCAGGTTATTGGGGTAGTAAGTCCTGATTTTTTTGGAGGTTGCAGTGACCACTACGCCATTCAAAATAGGCAGGCTTTAGCATAAGCATTTAGGCCCCGTAGGATGATTTTAGCTAAAATGTGCCCCAAACACTCAAACCGGCTTGTATCTTGCAATGGAAAATATGGGAAACATGACTTAGACAGCAAATGATACACTGTATGCCATGTTTCTAAATTTTTATGCACAGTGGTTACAGCATGAAGTGAATGCATGTGAATATA
This sequence comes from Crinia signifera, assembly GCF_055691185.1. Lineage (NCBI taxonomy): Eukaryota > Metazoa > Chordata > Amphibia > Anura > Myobatrachidae > Crinia > Crinia signifera. The sequence continues at coordinate 145,985,321 of NC_139218.1, read as the reverse complement.
CACAGGTGCATTGCATTAAACAAGTCCAATGAGCGTGAAAAAAATGGCCGGCCTGCCTGCTTTCATCCATCATTTGTTCTAAATTTATAATTAATCAATGAGCTGAGGTGGAGTCTTAGCCAGTGGTACCATCAGGGGTGTGTAATGCACTTTAGGGTAGACAGCCAATCAGCTGCCAGATTCAATCTGTCAATCAAACACAGCAGCCAATCAGAGAGCTGGCCATTGATCAGCAGGCCCTTTATGACATCACAGACAGACCCACGGAACTCTCTGTGCTTGTCTGCTGGCTGGCTGTCAGTTGGGTGGGTGGGCTGCAGAGGGGGAGGATGTACGTCTCGTTTCTCCTGAAAATTGCGGTTTTTCGTCGTTTCCGGAAAAAGTCGCGGTCCGACGCGCAAAAGTGGGGTATCGTAGAAATCGCCTTTTAAAGACGCACCTTTCTGGCCCCACAAAAATGGGCATTTCAAATTAGAAACAAGTCAAATGAACAAAATAGTGTGAATAAGTAAGTATTTCAGGGGTGAGTTAGCAGGTTATTGGGGTAGTAAGTCCTGATTTTTTTGGAGGTTGCAGTGACCACTACGCCATTCAAAATAGGCAGGCTTTAGCATAAGCATTTAGGCCCCGTAGGATGATTTTAGCTAAAATGTGCCCCAAACACTCAAACCGGCTTGTATCTTGCAATGGAAAATATGGGAAACATGACTTAGACAGCAAATGATACACTGTATGCCATGTTTCCAAATTTTTATGCACAGTGGTTACAGCATGAAGTGAATGCATGTGAATATACACAGGTGCATTGCATTAAACAAGTCCAATGAGCGTGAAAAAAATGGCCGGCTTGCCTGCTTTCATCCATCATTTGTTCTAAATTTATAATTAATCAATGAGCTGAGGTGGAGTCTTAGCCAGTGGTACCATCAGGGGTGTGTAATGCACTTTAGGGTAGACAGCCAATCAGCTGCCAGATTCAATCTGTCAATCAAACACAGCAGCCAATCAGAGAGCTGGCCATTGATCAGCAGGCCCTTTATGACATCACAGACAGACCCACGGAACTCTCTGTGCTTGTCTGCTGGCTGGCTGTCAGTTGGGTGGGTGGGCGGCAGAGGGGGAGGATGTACGTCTCGTTTCTCCTGAAAATTGCGGTTTTTCGGCGTTTCCGGAAAAAGTCGCGGTCCGACGCGCAAAAGTGGGGTATCGTAGAAATCGCCTTTTAAAGACGCACCTTTCTGGCCCCACAAAAATGGGCATTTCAAATTAGAAACAAGTCAAATGAACAAAATAGTGTGAATAAGTAAGTATTTCAGGGGTGAGTTAGCAGGTTATTGGGGTAGTAAGTCCTGATTTTTTTGGAGGTTGCAGTGACCACTACGCCATTCAAAATAGGCAGGCTTTAGCATAAGCAGTTAGGCCCCGTAGGATGATTTTAGCTAAAATGTGCCCCAAACACTCAAACCGGCTTGTATCTTGCAATGGAAAATATGGGAAACATGACTTAGACAGCAAATGATACACTGTATGCCATGTTTCCAAATTTTTATGCACAGTGGTTACAGCATGAAGTGAATGCATGTGAATATACACAGGTGCATTGCATTAAACAAGTCCAATGAGCGTGAAAAAAATGGCCGGCCTGCCTGCTTTCATCCATCATTTGTTCTAAATTTATAATTAATCAATGAGCTGAGGTGGAGTCTTAGCCAGTGGTACCATCAGGGGTGTGTAATGCACTTTAGGGTAGACAGCCAATCAGCTGCCAGATTCAATCTGTCAATCAAACACAGCAGCCAATCAGAGAGCTGGCCATTGATCAGCAGGCCCTTTATGACATCACAGACAGACCCACGGAACTCTCTGTGCTTGTCTGCTGGCTGGCTGTCAGTTGGGTGGGTGGGCGGCAGAGGGGGAGGATGTACGTCTCGTTTCTCCTGAAAATTGCGGTTTTTCGGCGTTTCCGGAAAAAGTCGCGGTCCGACGCGCAAAAGTGGGGTATCGTAGAAATCGCCTTTTAAAGACGCACCTTTCTGGCCCCACAAAAATGGGCATTTCAAATTAGAAACAAGTCAAATGAACAAAATAGTGTGAATAAGTAAGTATTTCAGGGGTGAGTTAGCAGGTTATTGGGGTAGTAAGTCCTGATTTTTTTGGAGGTTGCAGTGACCACTACGCCATTCAAAATAGGCAGGCTTTAGCATAAGCAGTTAGGCCCCGTAGGATGATTTTAGCTAAAATGTGCCCCAAACACTCAAACCGGCTTGTATCTTGCAATGGAAAATATGGGAAACATGACTTAGACAGCAAATGATACACTGTATGCCATGTTTCCAAATTTTTATGCACAGTGGTTACAGCATGAAGCGAATGCATGTGAATATACAAAGGTGCATTGCATTAAACAAGTCCAATGAGCGTGAAAAAAATGGCCGGCCTGCCTGCTTTCATCCATCATTTGTTCTAAATTTATAATTAATCAATGAGCTGAGGTGGAGTCTTAGCCAGTGGTACCATCAGGGGTGTGTAATGCACTTTATGGTAGACAGCCAATCAGCTGCCAGATTCAATTTGTCAATCAAACACAGCAGCCAATCAGAGAGCTGGCCATTGATCAGCAGGTCCTTTATGACATCACAGACAGACCCACGGAACTCTCTGTGCTTGTCTGCTGGCTGGCTGTCAGTTGGGTGGGTGGGCGGCAGAGGGGGAGGATGTACGTCTCGTTTCTCCTGAAAATTGCGGTTTTTCGGCGTTTCCGGAAAAAGTCGCGGTCCGACGCGCAAAAGTGGGGTATCGTAGAAATCGCCTTTTAAAGACGCACCTTTCTGGCCCCACAAAAATGGGCATTTCAAATTAGAAACAAGTCAAATGAACAAAATAGTGTGAATAAGTAAGTATTTCAGGGGTGAGTTAGCAGGTTATTGGGGTAGTAAGTCCTGATTTTTTTGGAGGTTGCATTGACCACTACGCCATTCAAAATAGGCAGGCTGTGGCATAAGCAGTTAGGCCCCGTAGGATGATTTTAGCTAAAATGTGCCCCAAACACTCAAACCGGCTTGTATCTTGCAATGGAAAATATGGGAAACATGACTTAGACAGCAAATGATACACTGTATGCCATGTTTCCAAATTTTTATGCACAGTGGTTACAGCATGAAGCGAATGCATGTGAATATACAAAGGTGCATTGCATTAAACAAGTCCAATGAGCGTGAAAAAAATGGCCGGCCTGCCTGCTTTCATCCATCATTTGTTCTAAATTTATAATTAATCAATGAGCTGAGGTGGAGTCTTAGCCAGTGGTACCATCAGGGGTGTGTAATGCACTTTAGGGTAGACAGCCAATCAGCTGCCAGATTCAATCTGTCAATCAAACACAGCAGCCAATCAGAGAGCTGGCCATTGATCAGCAGGCCCTTTATGACATCACAGACAGACCCACGGAACTCTCTGTGCTTGTCTGCTGGCTGGCTGTCAGTTGGGTGGGTGGGCGGCAGAGGGGGTGGATGTACGTCTCGTTTCTCCTGAAAATTGCGGTTTTTCTGCGTTTCCGGAAAAAGTCGCGGTCCGACGCGCAAAAGTGGGGTATCGTAGAAATCGCCTTTTAAAGACGCACCTTTCTGGCCCCACAAAAATGGGCATTTCAAATTAGAAACAAGTCAAATGAACAAAATAGTGTGAATAAGTAAGTATTTCAGGGGTGAGTTAGCAGGTTATTGGGGTAGTAAGTCCTGATTTTTTTGGAGGTTGCAGTGACCACTACGCCATTCAAAATAGGCAGGCTTTAGCATAAGCAGTTAGGCCCCGTAGGATGATTTTAGCTAAAATGTGCCCCAAACACTCAAACCGGCTTGTATCTTGCAATGGAAAATATGGGAAACATGACTTAGACAGCAAATGATACACTGTATGCCATGTTTCCAAATTTTTATGCACAGTGGTTACAGCATGAAGTGAATGCATGTGAATATACAAAGGTGCATTGCATTAAACAAGTCCAATGAGCGTGAAAAAAATGGCCGGCCTGCCTGCTTTCATCCATCATTTGTTCTAAATTTATAATTAATCAATGAGCTGAGGTGGAGTCTTAGCCAGTGGTACCATCATGGGTGTGTAATGCACTTTAGGGTAGACAGCCAATCAGCTGCCAGATTCAATCTGTCAATCAAACACAGCAGCCAATCAGAGAGCTGGCCATTGATCAGCAGGCCCTTTATGACATCACAGACAGACCCACGGAACTCTCTGTGCTTGTCTGCTGGCTGGCTGTCAGTTGGGTGGGTGGGCGGCAGAGGGGGAGGATGTACGTCTCGTTTCTCCTGAAAATTGCGGTTTTTCGGCGTTTCCGGAAAAAGTCGCGGTCCGACGCGCAAAAGTGGGGTATCGTAGAAATCGCCTTTTAAAGACGCACCTTTCTGGCCCCACAAAAATGGGCATTTCAAATTAGAAACAAGTCAAATGAACAAAATAGTGTGAATAAGTAAGTATTTCAGGGGTGAGTTAGCAGGTTATTGGGGTAGTAAGTCCTGATTTTTTTGGAGGTTGCAGTGACCACTACGCCATTCAAAATAGGCAGGCTTTGGCATAAGCAGTTAGGCCCCGTAGGATGATTTTAGCTAAAATGTGCCCCAAACACTCAAACCGGCTTGTATCTTGCAATGGAAAATATGGGAAACATGACTTAGACAGCAAATGATACACTGTATGCCATGTTTCCAAATTTTTATGCACAGTGGTTACAGCATGAAGCGAATGCATGTGAATATACAAAGGTGCATTGCATTAAACAAGTCCAATGAGCGTGAAAAAAATGTCCGGCCTGCCTGCTTTCATCCATCATTTGTTCTAAATTTATAATTAATCAATGAGCTGAGGTGGAGTCTTAGCCAGTGGTACCATCAGGGGTGTGTAATGCACTTTAGGGTAGACAGCCAATCAGCTGCCAGATTCAATCTGTCAATCAAACACAGCAGCCAATCAGAGAGCTGGCCATTGATCAGCAGGCCCTTTATGACATCACAGACAGACCCACGGAACTCTCTGTGCTTGTCTGCTGGCTGGCTGTCAGTTGGGTGGGTGGGCGGCAGAGGGGGAGGATGTACGTCTCGTTTCTCCTGAAAATTGTGGTTTTTCGGCGTTTCCGGAAAAAGTCGCGGTCCGACGCGCAAAAGTGGGGTATCGTAGAAATCGCCTTTTAAAGACGCACCTTTCTGGCCCCACAAAAATGGGCATTTCAAATTAGAAACAAGTCAAATGAACAAAATAGTGTGAATAAGTAAGTATTTCAGGGGTGAGTTAGCAGGTTATTGGGGTAGTAAGTCCTGATTTTTTTGGAGGTTGCAGTGACCACTACGCCATTCAAAATAGGCAGGCTTTGGCATAAGCAGTTAGGCCCCGTAGGATGATTTTAGCTAAAATGTGCCCCAAACACTCAAACCGGCTTGTATCTTGCAATGGAAAATATGGGAAACATGACTTAGACAGCAAATGATACACTGTATGCCATGTTTCCAAATTTTTATGCACAGTGGTTACAGCATGAAGCGAATGCATGTGAATATACAAAGGTGCATTGCATTAAACAAGTCCAATGAGCGTGAAAAAAATGGCCGGCCTGCCTGCTTTCATCCATCATTTGTTCTAAATTTATAATTAATCAATGAGCTGAGGTGGAGTCTTAGCCAGTGGTACCATCAGGGGTGTGTAATGCACTTTAGGGTAGACAGCCAATCAGCTGCCAGATTCAATCTGTCAATCAAACACAGCAGCCAATCAGAGAGCTGGCCATTGATCAGCAGGCCCTTTATGACATCACAGACAGACCCACGGAACTCTCTGTGCTTGTCTGCTGGCTGGCTGTCAGTTGGGTGGGTGGGCGGCAGAGGGGGAGGATGTACGTCTCGTTTCTCCTGAAAATTGCAGTTTTTCAGCGTTTCCGGAAAAAGTCGCGGTCCGACGCGCAAAAGTGGGGTATCGTAGAAATCGCCTTTTAAAGACGCACCTTTCTGGCCCCACAAAAATGGGCATTTCAAATTAGAAACAAGTCAAATGAACAAAATAGTGTGAATAAGTAAGTATTTCAGGGGTGAGTTAGCAGGTTATTGGGGTAGTAAGTCCTGATTTTTTTGGAGGTTGCAGTGACCACTACGCCATTAAAAATAGGCAGGCTTTAGCATAAGCATTTAGGCCCCGTAGGATGATTTTAGCTAAAATGTGCCCCAAACACTCAAACCGGCTTGTATCTTGCAATGGAAAATATGGGAAACATGACTTAGACAGCAAATGATACACTGTATGCCATGTTTCCAAATTTTTATGCACAGTGGTTACAGCATGAAGTGAATGCATGTGAATATACACAGGTGCATTGCATTAAACAAGTCCAATGAGCGTGAAAAAAATGGCCGGCTTGCCTGCTTTCATCCATCATTTGTTCTAAATTTATAATTAATCAATGAGCTGAGGTGGAGTCTTAGCCAGTGGTACCATCAGGGGTGTGTAATGCACTTTAGGGTAGACAGACAATCAGCTGCCAGATTCAATCTGTCAATCAAACACAGCAGCCAATCAGAGAGCTGGCCATTGATCAGCAGGCCCTTTATGACATCACAGACAGACCCACGGAACTCTCTGTGCTTGTCTGCTGGCTGGCTGTCAGTCAGTTGGGTGGGCGGCAGAGGGGGAGGATGTACGTCTCGTTTCTCCTGAAAATTGCGGTTTTTCGGCGTTTCCGGAAAAAGTCGCGGTCCGACGCGCAAAAGTGGGGTATCGTAGAAATCGCCTTTTAAAGACGCACCTTTCTGGCCCCACAAAAATGGGCATTTCAAATTAGAAACAAGTCAAATGAACAAAATAGTGTGAATAAGTAAGTATTTCAGGGGTGAGTTAGCAGGTTATTGGGGTAGTAAGTCCTGATTTTTTTGGAGGTTGCAGTGACCACTACGCCATTCAAAATAGGCAGGCTTTAGCATAAGCAGTTAGGCCCCGTAGGATGATTTTAGCTAAAATGTGCCCCAAACACTCAAACCGGCTTGTATCTTGCAATGGAAAATATGGGAAACATGACTTAGACAGCAAATGATACACTGTATGCCATGTTTCCAAATTTTTATGCACAGTGGTTACAGCATGAAGCGAATGCATGTGAATATACAAAGGTGCATTGCATTAAACAAGTCCAATGAGCGTGAAAAAAATGGCCGGCCTGCCTGCTTTCATCCATCATTTGTTCTAAATTTATAATTAATCAATGAGCTGAGGTGGAGTCTTAGCCAGTGGTACCATCAGGGGTGTGTAATGCACTTTAGGGTAGACAGCCAATCAGCTGCCAGATTCAATCTGTCAATCAAACACAGCAGCCAATCAGAGAGCTGGCCATTGATCAGCAGGCCCTTTATGACATCACAGACAGACCCACGGAACTCTCTGTGCTTGTCTGCTGGCTGGCTGTCAGTTGGGTGGGTGGGCGGCAGAGGGGGAGGATGTACGTCTCGTTTCTCCTGAAAATTGCGGTTTTTCAGCGTTTCCGGAAAAAGTCGCGGTCCGACGCACAAAAGTGGGGTATCGTAGAAATCGCCTTTTAAAGACGCACCTTTCTGGCCCCACAAAAATGGGCATTTCAAATTAGAAACAAGTCAAATGAACAAAATAGTGTGAATAAGTAAGTATTTCAGGGGTGAGTTAGCAGGTTATTGGGGTAGTAAGTCCTGATTTTTTTGGAGGTTGCATTGACCACTACGCCATTCAAAATAGGCAGGCTTTGGCATAAGCAGTTAGGCCCCGTAGGATGATTTTAGCTAAAATGTGCCCCAAACACTCAAACCGGCTTGTATCTTGCAATGGAAAATATGGGAAACATGACTTAGACAGCAAATGATACACTGTATGCCATGTTTCCAAATTTTTATGCACAGTGGTTACAGCATGAAGCGAATGCATGTGAATATACAAAGGTGCATTGCATTAAACAAGTCCAATGAGCGTGAAAAAAATGGCCGGCCTGCCTGCTTTCATCCATCATTTGTTCTAAATTTATAATTAATCAATGAGCTGAGGTGGAGTCTTAGCCAGTGGTACCATCAGGGGTGTGTAATGCACTTTAGGGTAGACAGCCAATCAGCTGCCAGATTCAATCTGTCAATCAAACACAGCAGCCAATCAGAGAGCTGGCCATTGATCAGCAGGCCCTTTATGACATCACAGACAGACCCACGGAACTCTCTGTGCTTGTCTGCTGGCTGGCTGTCAGTTGGGTGGGTGGGCGGCAGAGGGGGAGGATGTACGTCTCGTTTCTCCTGAAAATTGCGGTTTTTCAGCGTTTCCAGAAAAAGTCGCGGTCCGACGCGCAAAAGTGGGGTATCGTAGAAATCGCCTTTTAAAGACGCACCTTTCTGGCCCCACAAAAATGGGCATTTCAAATTAGAAACAAGTCAAATGAACAAAATAGTGTGAATAAGTAAGTATTTCAGGGGTGAGTTAGCAGGTTATTGGGGTAGTAAGTCCTGATTTTTTTGGAGGTTGCAGTGACCACTACGCCATTCAAAATAGGCAGGCTTTAGCATAAGCATTTAGGCCCCGTAGGATGATTTTAGCTAAAATGTGCCCCAAACACTCAAACCGGCTTGTATCTTGCAATGGAAAATATGGGAAACATGACTTAGACAGCAAATGATACACTGTATGCCATGTTTCCAAATTTTTATGCACAGTGGTTACAGCATGAAGTGAATGCATGTGAATATACACAGGTGCATTGCATTAAACAAGTCCAATGAGCGTGAAAAAAATGGCCGGCCTGCCTGCTTTCATCCATCATTTGTTCTAAATTTATAATTAATCAATGAGCTGAGGTGGAGTCTTAGCCAGTGGTACCATCAGGGGTGTGTAATGCACTTTAGGGTAGACAGCCAATCAGCTGCCAGATTCAATCTGTCAATCAAACACAGCAGCCAATCAGAGAGCTGGCCATTGATCAGCAGGCCCTTTATGACATCACAGACAGACCCACGGAACTCTCTGTGCTTGTCTGCTGGCTGGCTGTCAGTTGGGTGGGTGGGCTGCAGAGGGGGAGGATGTACGTCTCGTTTCTCCTGAAAATTGCGGTTTTTAGTCGTTTCCGGAAAAAGTCGCGGTCCGACGCGCAAAAGTGGGGTATCGTAGAAATCGCCTTTTAAAGACGCACCTTTCTGGCCCCACAAAAATGGGCATTTCAAATTAGAAACAAGTCAAATGAACAAAATAGTGTGAATAAGTAAGTATTTCAGGGGTGAGTTAGCAGGTTATTGGGGTAGTAAGTCCTGATTTTTTTGGAGGTTGCAGTGACCACTACGCCATTCAAAATAGGCAGGCTTTAGCATAAGCATTTAGGCCCCGTAGGATGATTTTAGCTAAAATGTGCCCCAAACACTCAAACCGGCTTGTATCTTGCAATGGAAAATATGGGAAACATGACTTAGACAGCAAATGATACACTGTATGCCATGTTTCCAAATTTGTATGCACAGTGGTTACAGCATGAAGTGAATGCATGTGAACATACACAGGTGCATTGCATTAAACAAGTCCAATGAGCGTGAAAAAAATGGCCGGCTTGCCTGCTTTCATCCATCATTTGTTCTAAATTTATAATTAATCAATGAGCTGAGGTGGAGTCTTAGCCAGTGGTACCATCAGGGGTGTGTAATGCACTTTAGGGTAGACAGCCAATCAGCTGCCAGATTCAATCTGTCAATCAAACACAGCAGCCAATCAGAGAGCTGGCCATTGATCAGCAGGCCCTTTATGACATCACAGACAGACCCACGGAACTCTCTGTGCTTGTCTGCTGGCTGGCTGTCAGTTGGGTGGGTGGGCGGCAGAGGGGGAGGATGTACGTCTCGTTTCTCCTGAAAATTGCGGTTTTTCGGCGTTTCCGGAAAAAGTCGCGGTCCGACGCGCAAAAGTGGGGTATCGTAGAAATCGCCTTTTAAAGACGCACCTTTCTGGCCCCACAAAAATGGGCATTTCAAATTAGAAACAAGTCAAATGAACAAAATAGTGTGAATAAGTAAGTATTTCAGGGGTGAGTTAGCAGGTTATTGGGGTAGTAAGTCCTGATTTTTTTGGAGGTTGCAGTGACCACTACGCCATTCAAAATAGGCAGGCTTTAGCATAAGCAGTTAGGCCCCGTAGGATGATTTTAGCTAAAATGTGCCCCAAACACTCAAACCGGCTTGTATCTTGCAATGGAAAATATGGGAAACATGACTTAGACAGCAAATGATACACTGTATGCCATGTTTCCAAATTTTTATGCACAGTGGTTACAGCATGAAGCGAATGCATGTGAATATACAAAGGTGCATTGCATTAAACAAGTCCAATGAGCGTGAAAAAAATGGCCGGCCTGCCTGCTTTCATCCATCATTTGTTCTAAATTTATAATTAATCAATGAGCTGAGGTGGAGTCTTAGCCAGTGGTACCATCAGGGGTGTGTAATGCACTTTAGGGTAGACAGCCAATCAGCTGCCAGATTCAATTTGTCAATCAAACACAGCAGCCAATCAGAGAGCTGGCCATTGATCAGCAGGTCCTTTATGACATCACAGACAGACCCACGGAACTCTCTGTGCTTGTCTGCTGGCTGGCTGTCAGTTGGGTGGGTGGGCGGCAGAGGGGGAGGATGTACGTCTCGTTTCTCCTGAAAATTGCGGTTTTTCGGCGTTTCCGGAAAAAGTCGCGGTCCAACGCGCAAAAGTGGGGTATCGTAGAAATCGCCTTTTAAAGACGCACCTTTCTGGCCCCACAAAAATGGGCATTTCAAATTAGAAACAAGTCAAATGAACAAAATAGTGTGAATAAGTAAGTATTTCAGGGGTGAGTTAGCAGGTTATTGGGGTAGTAAGTCCTGATTTTTTTGGAGGTTGAATTGACCACTACGCCATTCAAAATAGGCAGGCTGTGGCATAAGCAGTTAGGCCCCGTAGGATGATTTTAGCTAAAATGTGCCCCAAACACTCAAACCGGCTTGTATCTTGCAATGGAAAATATGGGAAACATGACTTAGACAGCAAATGATACACTGTATGCCATGTTTCCAAATTTTTATGCACAGTGGTTACAGCATGAAGCGAATGCATGTGAATATACAAAGGTGCATTGCATTAAACAAGTCCAATGAGCGTGAAAAAAATGGCCGGCCTGCCTGCTTTCATCCATCATTTGTTCTAAATTTATAATTAATCAATGAGCTGAGGTGGAGTCTTAGCCAGTGGTACCATCAGGGGTGTGTAATGCACTTTAGGGTAGACAGCCAATCAGCTGCCAGATTCAATCTGTCAATCAAACACAGCAGCCAATCAGAGAGCTGGCCATTGATCAGCAGGCCCTTTATGACATCACAGACAGACCCACGGAACTCTCTGTGCTTGTCTGCTGGCTGACTGTCAGTTGGGTGGGTGGGCGGCAGAGGGGGAGGATGTACGTCTCGTTTCTCCTGAAAATTGCGGTTTTTCGGCGTTTCCGGAAAAAGTCGCGGTCCGACGCGCAAAAGTGGGGTATCGTAGAAATCGCCTTTTAAAGACGCACCTTTCTGGCCCCACAAAAATGGGCATTTCAAATTAGAAACAAGTCAAATGAACAAAATAGTGTGAATAAGTAAGTATTTCAGGGGTGAGTTAGCAGGTTATTGGGGTAGTAAGTCCTGATTTTTTTGGAGGTTGCATTGACCACTACGCCATTCAAAATAGGCAGGCTTTTGCATAAGCAGTTAGGCCCCGTAGGATGATTTTAGCTAAAATGTGCCCCAAACACTCAAACCGGCTTGTATCTTGCAATGGAAAATATGGGAAACATGACTTAGACAGCAAATGATACACTGTATGCCATGTTTCCAAATTTTTATGCACAGTGGTTACAGCATGAAGCGAATGCATGTGAATATACAAAGGTGCATTGCATTAAACAAGTCCAATGAGCGTGAAAAAAATGGCCGGCCTGCCTGCTTTCATCCATCATTTGTTCTAAATTTATAATTAATCAATGAGCTGAGGTGGAGTCTTAGCCAGTGGTACCATCAGGGGTGTGTAATGCACTTTAGGGTAGACAGCCAATCAGCTGCCAGATTCAATCTGTCAATCAAACACAGCAGCCAATCAGAGAGCTGGCCATTGATCAGCAGGCCCTTTATGACATCACAGACAGACCCACGGAACTCTCTGTGCTTGTCTGCTGGCTGGCTGTCTGTTGGGTGGGTGGGCGGCAGAGGGGGAGGATGTACGTCTCGTTTCTCCTGAAAATTGCGGTTTTTCGGCGTTTCCGGAAAAAGTCGCGGTCCGACGCGCAAAAGTGGGGTATCGTAGAAATCGCCTTTTAAAGACGCACCTTTCTGGCCCCACAAAAATGGGCATTTCAAATTAGAAACAAGTCAAATGAACAAAATAGTGTGAATAAGTAAGTATTTCAGGGGTGAGTTAGCAGGTTATTGGGGTAGTAAGTCCTGATTTTTTTGGAGGTTGCAGTGACCACTACGCCATTCAAAATAGGCAGGCTTTAGCATAAGCAGTTAGGCCCCGTAGGATGATTTTAGCTAAAATGTGCCCCAAACACTCAAACCGGCTTGTATCTTGCAATGGAAAATATGGGAAACATGACTTAGACAGCAAATGATACACTGTATGCCATGTTTCCAAATTTTTATGCACAGTGGTTACAGCATGAAGTGAATGCATGTGAATATACACAGGTGCATTGCATTAAACAAGTCCAATGAGCGTGAAAAAAATGGCCGGCCTGCCTGCTTTCATCCATCATTTGTTCTAAATTTATAATTAATCAATGAGCTGAGGTGGAGTCTCAGCCAGTGGTACCATCATGGGTGTGTAATGCACTTTAGGGTAGACAGCCAATCAGCTGCCAGATTCAATCTGTCAATCAAACACAGCAGCCAATCAGAGAGCTGGCCATTGATCAGCAGGCCCTTTATGACATCACAGACAGACCCACGGAACTCTCTGTGCTTGTCTGCTGGCTGGCTGTCAGTTGGGTGGGTGGGCGGCAGAGGGGGAGGATGTATGTCTCGTTTCTCCTGAAAATTGCGGTTTTTCGTCGTTTCCGGAAAAAGTCGCGGTCCGACGCGCAAAAGTGGGGTATCGTAGAAATCGCCTTTTAAAGACGCACCTTTCTGGCCCCACAAAAATGGGCATTTCAAATTAGAAACAAGTCAAATGAACAAAATAGTGTGAATAAGTAAGTATTTCAGGGGTGAGTTAGCAGGTTATTGGGGTAGTAAGTCCTGATTTTTTTGGAGGTTGCAGTGACCACTACGCCATTCAAAATAGGCAGGCTTTGGCATAAGCAGTTAGGCCCCGTAGGATGATTTTAGCTAAAATGTGCCCCAAACACTCAAACCGGCTTGTATCTTGCAATGGAAAATATGGGAAACATGACTTAGACAGCAAATGATACACTGTATGCCATGTTTCCAAATTTTTATGCACAGTGGTTACAGCATGAAGCGAATGCATGTGAATATACAAAGGTGCATTGCATTAAACAAGTCCAATGAGCGTGAAAAAAATGGCCGGCCTGCCTGCTTTCATCCATCATTTGTTCTAAATTTATAATTAATCAATGAGCTGAGGTGGAGTCTTAGCCAGTGGTACCATCAGGGGTGTGTAATGCACTTTAGGGTAGACAGCCAATCAGCTGCCAGATTCAATCTGTCAATCAAACACAGCAGCCAATCAGAGAGCTGGCCATTGATCAGCAGGCCCTTTATGACATCACAGACAGACCCACGGAACTCTCTGTGCTTGTCTGCTGGCTGGCTGTCAGTTGGGTGGGTGGGCGGCAGAGGGGGAGGATGTACGTCTCGTTTCTCCTGAAAATTGCGGTTTTTCGGCGTTTCCGGAAAAAGTCACGGTCCGACGCGCAAAAGTGGGGTATCGTAGAAATCGCCTTTTATAGACGCACCTTTCTGGCCCCACAAAAATGGGCATTTCAAATTAGAAACAAGTCAAATGAACAAAATAGTGTGAATAAGTAAGTATTTCAGGGGTGAGTTAGCAGGTTATTGGGGTAGTAAGTCCTGATTTTTTTGGAGGTTGCAGTGACCACTACGCCATTCAAAATAGGCAGGCTTTAGCATAAGCAGTTAGGCCCCGTAGGATGATTTTAGCTAAAATGTGCCCCAAACACTCAAACCGGCTTGTATCTTGCAATGGAAAATATGGGAAACATGACTTAGACATCAAATGATACACTGTATGCCATGTTTCCAAATTTTTATGCACAGTGGTTACAGCATGAAGTGAATGCATGTGAATATACACAGGTGCATTGCATTAAACAAGTCCAATGAGCGTGAAAAAAATGGCCGGCCTGCCTGCTTTCATCCATCATTTGTTCTAAATTTATAATTAATCAATGAGCTGAGGTGGAGTCTTAGCCAGTGGTACCATCATGGGTGTGTAATGCACTTTAGGGTAGACAGCCAATCAGCTGCCAGATTCAATCTGTCAATCAAACACAGCAGCCAATCAGAGAGCTGGCCATTGATCAGCAGGCCCTTTATGACATCACAGACAGACCCACGGAACTCTCTGTGCTTGTCTGCTGGCTGGCTGTCAGTTGGGTGGGTGGGCGGCAGAGGGGGAGGATGTACGTCTCGTTTCTCCTGAAAATTGCGGTTTTTCGGCGTTTCCGGAAAAAGTCGCGGTCCGACGCGCAAAAGTGGGGTATCGTAGAAATCGCCTTTTAAAGACGCACCTTTCTGGCCCCACAAAAATGGGCATTTCAAATTAGAAACAAGTCAAATGAACAAAATAGTGTGAATAAGTAAGTATTTCAGGGGTGAGTTAGCAGGTTATTGGGGTAGTAAGTCCTGATTTTTTTGGAGGTTGCAGTGACCACTACGCCATTCAAAATAGGCAGGCTTTGGCATAAGCAGTTAGGCCCCGTAGGATGATTTTAGCTAAAATGTGCCCCAAACACTCAAACCGGCTTGTATCTTGCAATGGAAAATATGGGAAACATGACTTAGACAGCAAATGATACACTGTATGCCATGTTTCCAAATTTTTATGCACAGTGGTTACAGCATGAAGCGAATGCATGTGAATATACAAAGGTGCATTGCATTAAACAAGTCCAATGAGCGTGAAAAAAATGGCCGGCCTGCCTGCTTTCATCCATCATTTGTTCTAAATTTATAATTAATCAATGAGCTGAGGTGGAGTCTTAGCCAGTGGTACCATCAGGGGTGTGTAATGCACTTTAGGGTAGACAGCCAATCAGCTGCCAGATTCAATCTGTCAATCAAACACAGCAGCCAATCAGAGAGCTGGCCATTGATCAGCAGGCCCTTTATGACATCACAGACAGACCCACGGAACTCTCTGTGCTTGTCTGCTGGCTGGCTGTCAGTTGGGTGGGTGGGCGGCAGAGGGGGAGGATGTACGTCTCGTTTCTCCTGAAAATTGTGGTTTTTCGGCGTTTCCGGAAAAAGTCGCGGTCCGACGCGCAAAAGTGGGGTATCGTAGAAATCGCCTTTTAAAGACGCACCTTTCTGGCCCCACAAAAATGGGCATTTCAAATTAGAAACAAGTCAAATGAACAAAATAGTGTGAATAAGTAAGTATTTCAGGGGTGAGTTAGCAGGTTATTGGGGTAGTAAGTCCTGATTTTTTTGGAGGTTGCAGTGACCACTACGCCATTCAAAATAGGCAGGCTTTGGCATAAGCAGTTAGGCCCCGTAGGATGATTTTAGCTAAAATGTGCCCCAAACACTCAAACCGGCTTGTATCTTGCAATGGAAAATATGGGAAACATGACTTAGACAGCAAATGATACACTGTATGCCATGTTTCCAAATTTTTATGCACAGTGGTTACAGCATGAAGCGAATGCATGTGAATATACAAAGGTGCATTGCATTAAACAAGTCCAATGAGCGTGAAAAAAATGGCCGGCCTGCCTGCTTTCATCCATCATTTGTTCTAAATTTATAATTAATCAATGAGCTGAGGTGGAGTCTTAGCCAGTGGTACCATCAGGGGTGTGTAATGCACTTTAGGGTAGACAGCCAATCAGCTGCCAGATTCAATCTGTCAATCAAACACAGCAGCCAATCAGAGAGCTGGCCATTGATCAGCAGGCCCTTTATGACATCACAGACAGACCCACGGAACTCTCTGTGCTTGTCTGCTGGCTGGCTGTCAGTTGGGTGGGTGGGCGGCAGAGGGGGAGGATGTACGTCTCGTTTCTCCTGAAAATTGCGGTTTTTCGGCGTTTCCGGAAAAAGTCGCGGTCCGACGCGCAAAAGTGGGGTATCGTAGAAATCGCCTTTTAAAGACGCACCTTTCTGGCCCCACAAAAATGGGCATTTCAAATTAGAAACAAGTCAAATGAACAAAATAGTGTGAATAAGTAAGTATTTCAGGGGTGAGTTAGCAGGTTATTGGGGTAGTAAGTCCTGATTTTTTTGGAGGTTGCATTGACCACTACGCCATTCAAAATAGGCAGGCTTTGGCATAAGCAGTTAGGCCCCGTAGGATGATTTTAGCTAAAATGTGCCCCAAACACTCAAACCGGCTTGTATCTTGCAATGGAAAATATGGGAAACATGACTTAGACAGCAAATGATACACTGTATGCCATGTTTCCAAATTTTTATGCACAGTGGTTACAGCATGAAGCGAATGCATGTGAATATACAAAGGTGCATTGCATTAAACAAGTCCAATGAGCGTGAAAAAAATGGCCGGCCTGCCTGCTTTCATCCATCATTTGTTCTAAATTTATAATTAATCAATGAGCTGAGGTGGAGTCTTAGCCAGTGGTACCATCAGGGGTGTGTAATGCACTTTAGGGTAGACAGCCAATCAGCTGCCAGATTCAATCTGTCAATCAAACACAGCAGCCAATCAGAGAGCTGGCCATTGATCAGCAGGCCCTTTATGACATCACAGACAGACCCACGGAACTCTCTGTGCTTGTCTGCTGGCTGGCTGTCAGTTGGGTGGGTGGGCGGCAGAGGGGGAGGATGTACGTCTCGTTTCTCCTGAAAATTGCGGTTTTTCAGCGTTTCCGGAAAAAGTCGCGGTCCGACGCGCAAAAGTGGGGTATCGTAGAAATCGCCTTTTAAAGACGCACCTTTCTGGCCCCACAAAAATGGGCATTTCAAATTAGAAACAAGTCAAATGAACAAAATAGTGTGAATAAGTAAGTATTTCAGGGGTGAGTTAGCAGGTTATTGGGGTAGTAAGTCCTGATTTTTTTGGAGGTTGCATTGACCACTACGCCATTCAAAATAGGCAGGCTTTGGCATAAGCAGTTAGGCCCCGTAGGATGATTTTAGCTAAAATGTGCCCCAAACACTCAAACCGGCTTGTATCTTGCAATGGAAAATATGGGAAACATGACTTAGACAGCAAATGATACACTGTATGCCATGTTTCCAAATTTGTATGCACAGTGGTTACAGCATGAAGCGAATGCATGTGAATATACAAAGGTGCATTGCATTAAACAAGTCCAATGAGCGTGAAAAAAATGGCCGGCCTGCCTGCTTTCATCCATCATTTGTTCTAAATTTATAATTAATCAATGAGCTGAGGTGGAGTCTTAGCCAGTGGTACCATCAGGGGTGTGTAATGCACTTTAGGGTAGACAGCCAATCAGCTGCCAGATTCAATCTGTCAATCAAACACAGCAGCCAATCAGAGAGCTGGCCATTGATCAGCAGGCCCTTTATGACATCACAGACAGACCCACGGAACTCTCTGTGCTTGTCTGCTGGCTGGCTGTCAGTTGGGTGGGTGGGCGGCAGAGGGGGAGGATGTACGTCTCGTTTCTCCTGAAAATTGCGGTTTTTCAGCGTTTCCGGAAAAAGTCGCGGTCCGACGCGCAAAAGTGGGGTATCGTAGAAATCGCCTTTTAAAGACGCACCTTTCTGGCCCCACAAAAATGGGCATTTCAAATTAGAAACAAGTCAAATGAACAAAATAGTGTGAATAAGTAAGTATTTCAGGGGTGAGTTAGCAGGTTATTGGGGTAGTAAGTCCTGATTTTTTTGGAGGTTGCAGTGACCACTACGCCATTCAAAATAGGCAGGCTTTAGCATAAGCATTTAGGCCCCGTAGGATGATTTTAGCTAAAATGTGCCCCAAACACTCAAACCGGCTTGTATCTTGCAATGGAAAATATGGGAAACATGACTTAGACAGCAAATGATACACTGTATGCCATGTTTCCAAAATTTATGCACAGTGGTTACAGTATGAAGTGAATGCATGTGAATATACACAGGTGCATTGCATTAAACAAGTCCAATGAGCGTGAAAAAAATGGCCGGCCTGCCTGCTTTCATCCATCATTTGTTCTAAATTTATAATTAATCAATGAGCTGAGGTGGAGTCTTAGCCAGTGGTACCATCAGGGGTGTGTAATGCACTTTAGGGTAGACAGCCAATCAGCTGCCAGATTCAATCTGTCAATCAAACACAGCAGCCAATCAGAGAGCTGGCCATTGATCAGCAGGCCTTTTATGACATCACAGACAGACCCACGGAACTCTCTGTGCTTATCTGCTGGCTGGCTGTCAGTTGGGTGGGTGGGCGGCAGAGGGGGAGGATGTACGTCTCGTTTCTCCTGAAAATTGCGGTTTTTCGGCGTTTCCGGAAAAAGTCGCGGTCCGACGCGCAAAAGTGGGGTATCGTAGAAATCGCCTTTTAAAGACGCACCTTTCTGGCCCCACAAAAATGGGCATTTCAAATTAGAAACAAGTCAAATGAACAAAATAGTGTGAATAAGTAAGTATTTCAGGGGTGAGTTAGCAGGTTATTGGGGTAGTAAGTCCTGATTTTTTTGGAGGTTGCAGTGACCACTACGCCATTCAAAATAGGCAGGCTTTAGCATAAGCAGTTAGGCCCCGTAGGATGATTTTAGCTAAAATGTGCCCCAAACACTCAAACCGGCTTGTATCTTGCAATGGAAAATATGGGAAACATGACTTAGACAGCAAATGATACACTGTATGCCATGTTTCCAAATTTTTATGCACAGTGGTTACAGCATGAAGTGAATGCATGTGAATATACACAGGTGCATTGCATTAAACAAGTCCAATGAGCGTGAAAAAAATGGCCGGCCTGCCTGCTTTCATCCATCATTTGTTCTAAATTTATAATTAATCAATGAGCTGAGGTGGAGTCTTAGCCAGTGGTACCATCAGGGGTGTGTAATGCACTTTAGGGTAGACAGCCAATCAGCTGCCAGATTCAATCTGTCAATCAAACACAGCAGCCAATCAGAGAGCTGGCCATTGATCAGCAGGCCCTTTATGACATCACAGACAGACCCACGGAACTCTCTGTGCTTGTCTGCTGGCTGGCTGTCAGTTGGGTGGGTGGGCGGCAGAGGGGGAGGATGTACGTCTCGTTTCTCCTGAAAATTGCGGTTTTTCGGCGTTTCCGGAAAAAGTCGCGGTCCGACGCGCAAAAGTGGGGTATCGTAGAAATCGCCTTTTAAAGACGCACCTTTCTGGCCCCACAAAAATGGGCATTTCAAATTAGAAACAAGTCAAATGAACAAAATAGTGTGAATAAGTAAGTATTTCAGGGGTGAGTTAGCAGGTTATTGGGGTAGTAAGTCCTGATTTTTTTGGAGGTTGCATTGACCACTACGCCATTCAAAATAGGCAGGCTTTGGCATAAGCAGTTAGGCCCCGTAGGATGATTTTAGCTAAAATGTGCCCCAAACACTCAAACCGGCTTGTATCTTGCAATGGAAAATATGGGAAACATGACTTAGACAGCAAATGATACACTGTATGCCATGTTTCCAAATTTTTATGCACAGTGGTTACAGCATGAAGTGAATGCATGTGAATATACACAGGTGCATTGCATTAAACAAGTCCAATGAGCGTGAAAAAAATGGCCGGCCTGCCTGCTTTCATCCATCATTTGTTCTAAATTTATAATTAATCAATGAGCTGAGGTGGAGTCTTAGCCAGTGGTACCATCAGGGGTGTGTAATGCACTTTAGGGTAGACAGCCAATCAGCTGCCAGATTCAATCTGTCAATCAAACACAGCAGCCAATCAGAGAGCTGGCCATTGATCAGCAGGCCCTTTATGACATCACAGACAGACCCACGGAACTCTATGTGCTTGTCTGCTGGCTGGCTGTCAGTTGGGTGGGTGGGCGGCAGAGGGGGAGGATGTACGTCTCGTTTCTCCTGAAACTTGCGGTTTTTCGGCGTTTCCGGAAAAAGTCGCGGTCCGACGCGCAAAAGTGGGGTATCGTAGAAATCGCCTTTTAAAGACGCACCTTTCTGGCCCCACAAAAATGGGCATTTCAAATTAGAAACAAGTCAAATGAACAAAATAGTGTGAATAAGTAAGTATTTCAGGGGTGAGTTAGCAGGTTATTGGGGTAGTAAGTCCTGATTTTTTTGGAGGTTGCAGTGACCACTACGCCATTCAAAATAGGCAGGCTTTAGCATAAGCAGTTAGGCCCCGTAGGATGATTTTAGCTAAAATGTGCCCCAAACACTCAAACCGGCTTGTATCTTGCAATGGAAAATATGGGAAACATGACTTAGACAGCAAATGATACACTGTATGCCATGTTTCCAAATTTTTATGCACAGTGGTTACAGCATGAAGTGAATGCATGTGAATATACACAGGTGCATTGCATTAAACAAGTCCAATGAGCGTGAAAAAAATGGCCGGCCTGCCTGCTTTCATCCATCATTTGTTCTAAATTTATAATTAATCAATGAGCTGAGGTGGAGTCTTAGCCAGTGGTACCATCAGGGGTGTGTAATGCACTTTAGGGTAGACAGCCAATCAGCTGCCAGATTCAATCTGTCAATCAAACACAGCAGCCAATCAGAGAGCTGGCCATTGATCAGCAGGCCCTTTATGACATCACAGACAGACCCACGGAACTCTATGTGCTTGTCTGCTGGCTGGCTGTCAGTTGGGTGGGTGGGCGGCAGAGGGGGAGGATGTACGTCTCGTTTCTCCTGAAAATTGCGGTTTTTCGGCGTTTCCGGAAAAAGTCGCGGTCCGACGCGCAAAAGTGGAGTATCGTAGAAATCGCCTTTTAAAGACGCACCTTTCTGGCCCCACAAAAATGGGCATTTCAAATTAGAAACAAGTCAAATGAACAAAATAGTGTGAATAAGTAAGTATTTCAGGGGTGAGTTAGCAGGTTATTGGGGTAGTAAGTAGGGTGACCAACTCATCCCTTTAATCTGGGACACATATTAATTACACAGGTTCTGTGGCAGTTTAAAACCAGGTGAAATGGAGTCTTGAGGTGTGGCAGTTTAAAACCAGATGAAAGCCAGCCACAGAACCTGTGTAATTAATATGTGTCCCAGATTAAAGGGATGAGTTGGTCACCCTAGTAGTAAGTCCTGATTTTTTTGGAGGTTGCAGTGACCACTACGCCATTCAAAATAGGCAGGCTTTAGCATAAGCAGTTAGGCCCCGTAGGATGATTTTAGCTAAAATGTGCCCCAAACACTCAAACCGGCTTGTATCTTGCAATGGAAAATATGGGAAACATGACTTAGACAGCAAATGATACACTGTATGCCATGTTTCCAAATTTTTATGCACAGTGGTTACAGCATGAAGTGAATGCATGTGAATATACACAGGTGCATTGCATTAAACAAGTCCAATGAGCGTGAAAAAAATGGCCGGCCTGCCTGCTTTCATCCATCATTTGTTCTAAATTTATAATTAATCAATGAGCTGAGGTGGAGTCTTAGCCAGTGGTACCATCAGGGGTGTGTAATGCACTTTAGGGTAGACAGCCAATCAGCTGCCAGATTCAATCTGTCAATCAAACACAGCAGCCAATCAGAGAGCTGGCCATTGATCAGCAGGCCCTTTATGACATCACAGACAGACCCACGGAACTCTCTGTGCTTGTCTGCTGGCTGGCTGTCAGTTGGGTGGGTGGGCGGCAGAGGGGGAGGATGTACGTCTCGTTTCTCCTGAAAATTGCGTATTTTCTGCGTTTCCGGAAAAAGTCGCGGTCCGACGCGCAAAAGTGGGGTATCGTAGAAATCGCCTTTTAAAGACGCACCTTTTTGGCCCCACAAAAATGGGCATTTCAAATTAGAAACAAGTCAAATGAACAAAATAGTGTGAATAAGTAAGTATTTCAGGGGTGAGTTAGCAGGTTATTGGGGTAGTAAGTCCTGATTTTTTTGGAGGTTGCAGTGACCACTACGCCATTCAAAATAGGCAGGCTTTGGCATAAGCAGTTAGGCCCCGTAGGATGATTTTAGCTAAAATGTGCCCCAAACACTCAAACCGGCTTGTATCTTGCAATGGAAAATATGGGAAACATGACTTAGACAGCAAATGATACACTGTATGCCATGTTTCCAAATTTTTATGCACAGTGGTTACAGCATGAAGCGAATGCATGTGAATATACAAAGGTGCATTGCATTAAACAAGTCCAATGAGCGTGAAAAAAATGTCCGGCCTGCCTGCTTTCATCCATCATTTGTTCTAAATTTATAATTAATCAATGAGCTGAGGTGGAGTCTTAGCCAGTGGTACCATCAGGGGTGTGTAATGCACTTTAGGGTAGACAGCCACAGACAGACCCACGGAACTCTATGTGCTTGTCTGCTGGCTGGCTGTCAGTTGGGTGGGTGGGCGGCAGAGGGGGAGGATGTACGTCTCGTTTCTCCTGAAAATTGCGGTTTTTCGGCGTTTCCGGAAAAAGTCGCGGTCCGACGCGCAAAAGTGGGGTATCGTAGAAATCGCCTTTTAAAGACGCACCTTTCTGGCCCCACAAAAATGGGCATTTCAAATTAGAAACAAGTCAAATGAACAAAATAGTGTGAATAAGTAAGTATTTCAGGGGTGAGTTAGCAGGTTATTGGGGTAGTAAGTCCTGATTTTTTTGGAGGTTGCAGTGACCACTACGCCATTCAAAATAGGCAGGCTTTAGCATAAGCAGTTAGGCCCCGTAGGATGATTTTAGCTAAAATGTGCCCCAAACACTCAAACCGGCTTGTATCTTGCAATGGAAAATATGGGAAACATGACTTAGACAGCAAATGATACACTGTATGCCATGTTTCCAAATTTTTATGCACAGTGGTTACAGCATGAAGCGAATGCATGTGAATATACAAAGGTGCATTGCATTAAACAAGTCCAATGAGCGTGAAAAAAATGGCCGGCCTGCCTGTTTTCATCCATCATTTGTTCTAAATTTATAATTAATCAATGAGCTGAGGTGGAGTCTTAGCCAGTGGTACCATCAGGGGTGTGTAATGCACTTTAGGGTAGACAGCCAATCAGCTGCCAGATTCAATCTGTCAATCAAACACAGCAGCCAATCAGAGAGCTGGCCATTGATCAGCAGGCCCTTTATGACATCACAGACAGACCCACGGAACTCTCTGTGCTTGTCTGCTGGCTGGCTGTCAGTTGGGTGGGTGGGCGGCAGAGGGGGAGGATGTACGTCTCGTTTCTCCTGAAAATTGCGGTTTTTCGGCGTTTCCGGAAAAAGTCGCGGTCCGACGCGCAAAAGTGGGGTATCGTAGAAATCGCCTTTTAAAGACGCACCTTTCTGGCCCCACAAAAATGGGCATTTCAAATTAGAAACAAGTCAAATGAACAAAATAGTGTGAATAAGTAAATATTTCAGGGGTGAGTTAGCAGGTTATTGGGGTAGTAAGTCCTGATTTTTTTGGAGGTTGCAGTGACCACTACGCCATTCAAAATAGGCAGGCTTTAGCATAAGCAGTTAGGCCCCGTAGGATGATTTTAGCTAAAATGTTCCCCAAACACTCAAACCGGCTTGTATCTTGCAATGGAAAATATGGGAAACATGACTTAGACAGCAAATGATACACTGTATGCCATGTTTCCAAATTTTGATGCACAGTGGTTACAGCATGAAGCGAATGCATGTGAATATACAAAGGTGCATTGCATTAAACAAGTCCAATGAGCGTGAAAAAAATGGCCGGCCTGCCTGCTTTCATCCATCATTTGTTCTAAATTTATAATTAATCAGGGAGCTGAGGTGGAGTCTTAGCCAGTGGTACCATCAGGGGTGTGTAATGCACTTTAGGGTAGACAGCCAATCAGCTGCCAGATTCAATCTGTCAATCAAACACAGCAGCCAATCAGAGAGCTGGCCATTGATCAGCAGGCCCTTTATGACATCACAGACAGACCCACGGAACTCTCTGTGCTTGTCTGCTGGCTGGCTGTCAGTTGGGTGGGTGGGCGGCAGAGGGGGAGGATGTACGTCTCGTTTCTCCTGAAAATTGCGTTTTTTCGGCGTTTCCGGAAAAAGTCGCGGTCCGACGCGCAAAAGTGGGGTATCGTAGAAATCGCCTTTTAAAGACGCACCTTTCTGGCCCCACAAAAATGGGCATTTCAAATTAGAAACAAGTCAAATGAACAAAATAGTGTGAATAAGTAAGTATTTCAGGGGTGAGTTAGCAGGTTATTGGGGTAGTAAGTCCTGATTTTTTTGGAGGTTGCATTGACCACTACGCCATTCAAAATAGGCAGGCTTTGGCATAAGCAGTTAGGCCCCGTAGGATGATTTTAGCTAAAATGTGCCCCAAACACTCAAACCGGCTTGTATCTTGCAATGGAAAATATGGGAAACATGACTTAGACAGCAAATGATACACTGTATGCCATGTTTCCAAATTTTTATGCACAGTGGTTACAGCATGAAGCGAATGCATGTGAATATACAAAGGTGCATTGCATTAAACAAGTCCAATGAGCGTGAAAAAAATGGCCGGCCTGCCTGCTTTCATCCATCATTTGTTCTAAATTTATAATTAATCAATGAGCTGAGGTGGAGTCTTAGCCAGTGGTACCATCAGGGGTGTGTAATGCACTTTAGGGTAGACAGCCAATCAGCTGCCAGATTCAATCTGTCAATCAAACACAGCAGCCAATCAGAGAGCTGGTCATTGATCAGCAGGCCCTTTATGACATCACAGACAGACCCACGGAACTCTCTGTGCTTGTCTGCTGGCTGGCTGTCAGTTGGGTGGGTGGGCGGCAGAGGGGGAGGATGTACGTCTCGTTTCTCCTGAAAATTGCGGTTTTTCAGCGTTTCCGGAAAAAGTCGCGGTCCGACGCGCAAAAGTGGGGTATCGTAGAAATCGCCTTTTAAAGACGCACCTTTCTGGCCCCACAAAAATGGGCATTTCAAATTAGAAACAAGTCAAATGAACAAAATAGTGTGAATAAGTAAGTATTTCAGGGGTGAGTTAGCAGGTTATTGGGGTAGTAAGTCCTGATTTTTTTGGAGGTTGCAGTGACCACTACGCCATTCAAAATAGGCAGGCTTTAGCATAAGCATTTAGGCCCCGTAGGATGATTTTAGCTAAAATGTGCCCCAAACACTCAAACCGGCTTGTATCTTGCAATGGAAAATATGGGAAACATGACTTAGACAGCAAATGATACACTGTATGCCATGTTTCCAAATTTTTATGCACAGTGGTTACAGCATGAAGCGAATGCATGTGAATATACAAAGGTGCATTGCATTAAACAAGTCCAATGAGCGTGAAAAAAATGGCCGGCCTGCCTGCTTTCATCCATCATTTGTTCTAAATTTATAATTAATCAATGAGCTGAGGTGGAGTCTTAGCCAGTGGTACCATCAGGGGTGTGTAATGCACTTTAGGGTAGACAGCCAATCAGCTGCCAGATTCAATCTGTCAATCAAACACAGCAGCCAATCAGAGAGCTGGTCATTGATCAGCAGGCCCTTTATGACATCACAGACAGACCCACGGAACTCTCTGTGCTTGTCTGCTGGCTGGCTGTCAGTTGGGTGGGTGGGCGGCAGAGGGGGAGGATGTACGTCTCGTTTCTCCTGAAAATTGCGGTTTTTCAGCGTTTCCGGAAAAAGTCGCGGTCCGACGCGCAAAAGTGGGGTATCGTAGAAATCGCCTTTTAAAGACGCACCTTTCTGGCCCCACAAAAATGGGCATTTCAAATTAGAAACAAGTCAAATGAACAAAATAGTGTGAATAAGTAAGTATTTCAGGGGTGAGTTAGCAGGTTATTGGGGTAGTAAGTCCTGATTTTTTTGGAGGTTGCAGTGACCACTACGCCATTCAAAATAGGCAGGCTTTAGCATAAGCATTTAGGCCCCGTAGGATGATTTTAGCTAAAATGTGCCCCAAACACTCAAACCGGCTTGTATCTTGCAATGGAAAATATGGGAAACATGACTTAGACAGCAAATGATACACTGTATGCCATGTTTCCAAATTTTTATGCACAGTGGTTACAGCATGAAGTGAATGCATGTGAATATACACAGGTGCATTGCATTAAACAAGTCCAATGAGCGTGAAAAAAATGGCCGGCCTGCCTGCTTTCATCCATCATTTGTTCTAAATTTATAATTAATCAATGAGCTGAGGTGGAGTCTTAGCCAGTGGTACCATCAGGGGTGTGTAATGCACTTTAGGGTAGACAGCCAATCAGCTGCCAGATTCAATCTGTCAATCAAACACAGTAGCCAATCAGAGAGCTGGCCATTGATCAGCAGGCCCTTTATGACATCACAGACAGACCCACGGAACTCTCTGTGCTTGTCTGCTGGCTGGCTGTCAGTTGGGTGGGTGGGCGGCAGAGGGGGAGGATGTACGTCTCGTTTCTCCTGAAAATTGCGGTTTTTCAGCGTTTCCGGAAAAAGTCGCGGTCCGACGCGCAAAAGTGGGGTATCGTAGAAATCGCCTTTTAAAGACGCACCTTTCTGGCCCCACAAAAATGGGCATTTCAAATTAGAAACAAGTCAAATGAACAAAATAGTGTGAATAAGTAAGTATTTCAGGGGTGAGTTAGCAGGTTATTGGGGTAGTAAGTCCTGATTTTTTTGGAGGTTGCATTGACCACTACGCCATTCAAAATAGGCAGGCTTTGGCATAAGCAGTTAGGCCCCGTAGGATGATTTTAGCTAAAATGTGCCCCAAACACTCAAACCGGCTTGTATCTTGCAATGGAAAATATGGGAAACATGACTTAGACAGCAAATGATACACTGTATGCCATGTTTCCAAATTTTTATGCACAGTGGTTACAGCATGAAGCGAATGCATGTGAATATACAAAGGTGCATTGCATTAAACAAGTCCAATGAGCGTGAAAAAAATGGCCGGCCTGCCTGCTTTCATCCATCATTTGTTCTAAATTTATAATTAATCAATGAGCTGAGGTGGAGTCTTAGCCAGTGGTACCATCAGGGGTGTGTAATGCACTTTAGGGTAGACAGCCAATCAGCTGCCAGATTCAATCTGTCAATCAAACACAGCAGCCAATCAGAGAGCTGGTCATTGATCAGCAGGCCCTTTATGACATCACAGACAGACCCACGGAACTCTCTGTGCTTGTCTGCTGGCTGGCTGTCAGTTGGGTGGGTGGGCGGCAGAGGGGGAGGATGTACGTCTCGTTTCTCCAGAAAATTGCGGTTTTTCAGCGTTTCCGGAAAAAGTCGCGGTCCGACGCGCAAAAGTGGGGTATCGTAGAAATCGCCTTTTAAAGACGCACCTTTCTGGCCCCACAAAAATGGGCATTTCAAATTAGAAACAAGTCAAATGAACAAAATAGTGTGAATAAGTAAGTATTTCAGGGGTGAGTTAGCAGGTTATTGGGGTAGTAAGTCCTGATTTTTTTGGAGGTTGCAGTGACCACTACGCCATTCAAAATAGGCAGGCTTTAGCATAAGCATTTAGGCCCCGTAGGATGATTTTAGCTAAAATGTGCCCCAAACACTCAAACCGGCTTGTATCTTGCAATGGAAAATATGGGAAACATGACTTAGACAGCAAATGATACACTGTATGCCATGTTTCCAAATTTTTATGCACAGTGGTTACAGCATGAAGTGAATGCATGTGAATATACACAGGTGCATTGCATTAAACAAGTCCAATGAGCGTGAAAAAAATGGCCGGCCTGCCTGCTTTCATCCATCATTTGTTCTAAATTTATAATTAATCAATGAGCTGAGGTGGAGTCTTAGCCAGTGGTACCATCAGGGGTGTGTAATGCACTTTAGGGTAGACAGCCAATCAGCTGCCAGATTCAATCTGTCAATCAAACACAGCAGCCAATCAGAGAGCTGGCCATTGATCAGCAGGCCCTTTATGACATCACAGACAGACCCACGGAACTCTCTGTGCTTGTCTGCTGGCTGGCTGTCAGTTGGGTGGGTGGGCGGCAGAGGGGGAGGATGTACGTCTCGTTTCTCCTGAAAATTGCGGTTTTTCAGCGTTTCCGGAAAAAGTCGCGGTCCGACGCGCAAAAGTGGGGTATCGTAGAAATCGCCTTTTAAAGACGCACCTTTCTGGCCCCACAAAAATGGGCATTTCAAATTAGAAACAAGTCAAATGAACAAAATAGTGTGAATAAGTAAGTATTTCAGGGGTGAGTTAGCAGGTTATTGGGGTAGTAAGTCCTGATTTTTTTGGAGGTTGCATTGACCACTACGCCATTCAAAATAGGCAGGCTTTGGCATAAGCAGTTAGGCCCCGTAGGATGATTTTAGCTAAAATGTGCCCCAAACACTCAAACCGGCTTGTATCTTGCAATGGAAAATATGGGAAACATGACTTAGACAGCAAATGATACACTGTATGCCATGTTTCCAAATTTTTATGCACAGTGGTTACAGCATGAAGCGAATGCATGTGAATATACAAAGGTGCATTGCATTAAACAAGTCCAATGAGCGTGAAAAAAATGGCCGGCCTGCCTGCTTTCATCCATCATTTGTTCTAAATTTATAATTAATCAATGAGCTGAGGTGGAGTCTTAGCCAGTGGTACCATCAGGGGTGTGTAATGCACTTTAGGGTAGACAGCCAATCAGCTGCCAGATTCAATCTGTCAATCAAACACAGCAGCCAATCAGAGAGCTGGCCATTGATCAGCAGGCCCTTTATGACATCACAGACAGACCCACGGAACTCTCTGTGCTTGTCTGCTGGCTGGCTGTCAGTTGGGTGGGTGGGCGGCAGAGGGGGAGGATGTACGTCTCGTTTCTCCTGAAAATTGCGGTTTTTCAGCGTTTCCGGAAAAAGTCGCGGTCCGACGCGCAAAAGTGGGGTATCGTAGAAATCGCCTTTTAAAGACGCACCTTTCTGGCCCCACAAAAATGGGCATTTCAAATTAGAAACAAGTCAAATGAACAAAATAGTGTGAATAAGTAAGTATTTCAGGGGTGAGTTAGCAGGTTATTGGGGTAGTAAGTCCTGATTTTTTTGGAGGTTGCAGTGACCACTACGCCATTCAAAATAGGCAGGCTTTAGCATAAGCATTTAGGCCCCGTAGGATGATTTTAGCTAAAATGTGCCCCAAACACTCAAACCGGCTTGTATCTTGCAATGGAAAATATGGGAAACATGACTTAGACAGCAAATGATACACTGTATGCCATGTTTCCAAATTTTTATGCACAGTGGTTACAGCATGAAGCGAATGCATGTGAATATACAAAGGTGCATTGCATTAAACAAGTCCAATGAGCGTGAAAAAAATGGCCGGCCTGCCTGCTTTCATCCATCATTTGTTCTAAATTTATAATTAATCAATGAGCTGAGGTGGAGTCTTAGCCAGTGGTACCATCAGGGGTGTGTAATGCACTTTAGGGTAGACAGCCAATCAGCTGCCAGAGTCAATCTGTCAATCAAACACAGCAGCCAATCAGAGAGCTGGCCATTGATCAGCAGGCCCTTTATGACATCACAGACAGACCCACGGAACTCTCTGTGCTTGTCTGCTGGCTGGCTGTCAGTTGGGTGGGTGGGCGGCAGAGGGGGAGGATGTACGTCTCGTTTCTCCTGAAAATTGCGGTTTTTCGGCGTTTCCGGAAAAAGTCGCGGTCCGACGCGCAAAAGTGGGGTATCGTAGAAATCGCCTTTTAAAGACGCACCTTTCTGGCCCCACAAAAATGGGCATTTCAAATTAGAAACAAGTCAAATGAACAAAATAGTGTGAATAAGTAAGTATTTCAGGGGTGAGTTAGCAGGTTATTGGGGTAGTAAGTCCTGATTTTTTTGGAGGTTGCAGTGACCACTACGCCATTCAAAATAGGCAGGCTTTAGCATAAGCAGTTAGGCCCCGTAGGATGATTTTAGCTAAAATGTGCCCCAAACACTCAAACCGGCTTGTATCCTGCAATGGAAAATATGGGAAACATGACTTAGACAGCAAATGATACACTGTATGCCATGTTTCCAAATTTTTATGCACAGTGGTTACAGCATGAAGTGAATGCATGTGAATATACACAGGTGCATTGCATTAAACAAGTCCAATGAGCGTGAAAAAAATGGCCGGCCTGCCTGCTTTCATCCATCATTTGTTCTAAATTTATAATTAATCAATGAGCTGAGGTGGAGTCTTAGCCAGTGGTACCATCAGGGGTGTGTAATGCACTTTAGGGTAGACAGCCAATCAGCTGCCAGATTCAATCTGTCAATCAAACACAGCAGCCAATCAGAGAGCTGGCCATTGATCAGCAGGCCCTTTATGACATCACAGACAGACCCACGGAACTCTCTGTGCTTGTCTGCTGGCTGGCTGTCAGTTGGGTGGGTGGGCGGCAGAGGGGGTGGATGTACGTCTCGTTTCTCCTGAAAATTGCGGTTTTTCGGCGTTTCCGGAAAAAGTCGCGGTCCGACGCGCAAAAGTGGGGTATTGTAGAAATCGCCTTTTAAAGACGCACCTTTCTGGCCCCACAAAAATGGGCATTTCAAATTAGAAACAAGTCAAATGAACAAAATAGTGTGAATAAGTAAGTATTTCAGGGGTGAGTTAGCAGGTTATTGGGGTAGTAAGTCCTGATTTTTTTGGAGGTTGCAGTGACCACTACGCCATTCAAAATAGGCAGGCTTTGGCATAAGCAGTTAGGCCCCGTAGGATGATTTTAGCTAAAATGTGCCCCAAACACTCAAACCGGCTTGTATCTTGCAATGGAAAATATGGGAAACATGACTTAGACAGCAAATGATACACTGTATGCCATGTTTCCAAATTTTTATGCACAGTGGTTACAGCATGAAGCGAATGCATGTGAATATACAAAGGTGCATTGCATTAAACAAGTCCAATGAGCGTGAAAAAAATGGCCGGCCTGCCTGCTTTCATCCATCATTTGTTCTAAATTTATAATTAATCAATGAGCTGAGGTGGAGTCTTAGCCAGTGGTACCATCAGGGGTGTGTATTGCACTTTAGGGTAGACAGCCAATCAGCTGCCAGATTCAATCTGTCAATCAAACACAGCAGCCAATCAGAGAGCTGGCCATTGATCAGCAGGCCCTTTATGACATCACAGACAGACCCACGGAACTCTCTGTGCTTGTCTGCTGGCTGGCTGTCAGTTGGGTGGGTGGGCGGCAGAGGGGGAGGATGTACGTCTCGTTTCTCCTGAAAATTGCGGTTTTTCAGCGTTTCCGGAAAAAGTCGCGGTCCGACGCGCAAAAGTGGGGTATCGTAGAAATCGCCTTTTAAAGACGCACCTTTCTGGCCCCACAAAAATGGGCATTTCAAATTAGAAACAAGTCAAATGAACAAAATAGTGTGAATAAGTAAGTATTTCAGGGGTGAGTTAGCAGGTTATTGGGGTAGTAAGTCCTGATTTTTTTGGAGGTTGCAGTGACCACTACGCCATTCAAAATAGGCAGGCTTTAGCATAAGCAGTTAGGCCCCGTAGGATGATTTTAGCTAAAATGTGCCCCAAACACTCAAACCGGCTTGTATCTTGCAATGGAAAATATGGGAAACATGACTTAGACAGCAAATGATACACTGTATGCCATGTTTCCAAATTTTTATGCACAGTGGTTACAGCATGAAGTGAATGCATGTGAATATACACAGGTGCATTGCATTAAACAAGTCCAATGAGCGTGAAAAAAATGGCCGGCCTGCCTGCTTTCATCCATCATTTGTTCTAAATTTATAATTAATCAATGAGCTGAGGTGGAGTCTTAGCCAGTGGTACCATCAGGGGTGTGTAATGCACTTTAGGGTAGACAGCCAATCAGCTGCCAGATTCAATCTGTCAATCAAACACAGCAGCCAATCAGAGAGCTGGCCATTGATCAGCAGGCCCTTTATGACATCACAGACAGACCCACGGAACTCTCTGTGCTTGTCTGCTGGCTGGCTGTCAGTTGGGTGGGTGGGCGGCAGAGGGGGAGGATGTACGTCTCGTTTCTCCTGAAAATTGCGTTTTTTCGGCGTTTCCGGAAAAAGTCGCGGTCCGACGCGCAAAAGTGGGGTATCGTAGAAATCGCCTTTTAAAGACGCACCTTTCTGGCCCCACAAAAATGGGCATTTCAAATTAGAAACAAGTCAAATGAACAAAATAGTGTGAATAAGTAAGTATTTCAGGGGTGAGTTAGCAGGTTATTGGGGTAGTAAGTCCTGATTTTTTTGGAGGTTGCAGTGACCACTACGCCATTCAAAATAGGCAGGCTTTGGCATAAGCAGTTAGGCCCCGTAGGATGATTTTAGCTAAAATGTGCCCCAAACACTCAAACCGGCTTGTATCTTGCAATGGAAAATATGGGAAACATGACTTAGACAGCAAATGATACACTGTATGCCATGTTTCCAAATTTTTATGCCCAGTGGTTACAGCATGAAGTGAATGCATGTGAATATACACAGGTGCATTGCATTAAACAAGTCCAATGAGCGTGAAAAAAATGGCCGGCCTGCCTGCTTTCATCCATCATTTGTTCTAAATTTATAATTAATCAATGAGCTGAGGTGGAGTCTTAGCCAGTGGTACCATCAGGGGTGTGTAATGCACTTTAGGGTAGACAGCCAATCAGCTGCCAGATTCAATCTGTCAATCAAACACAGCAGCCAATCAGAGAGCTGGCCATTGATCAGCAGGCCCTTTATGACATCACAGACAGACCCACGGAACTCTCTGTGCTTGTCTGCTGGCTGGCTGTCAGTTGGGTGGGTGGGCGGCAGAGGGGGAGGATGTACGTCTCGTTTCTCCTGAAAATTGCGGTTTTTCGGCGTTTCCGGAAAAAGTCGCGGTCCGACGCGCAAAAGTGGGGTATCGTAGAAATCGCCTTTTAAAGACGCACCTTTCTGGCCCCACAAAAATGGGCATTTCAAATTAGAAACAAGTCAAATGAACAAAATAGTGTGAATAAGTAAGTATTTCAGGGGTGAGTTAGCAGGTTATTGGGGTAGTAAGTCCTGATTTTTTTGGAGGTTGCAGTGACCACTACGCCATTCAAAATAGGCAGGCTTTAGCATAAGCAGTTAGGCCCCGTAGGATGATTTTAGCTAAAATGTGCCCCAAACACTCAAACCGGCTTGTATCTTGCAATGGAAAATATGGGAAACATGACTTAGACAGCAAATGATACACTGTATGCCATGTTTCCAAATTTTTATGCACAGTGGTTACAGCATGAAGTGAATGCATGTGAATATACACAGGTGCATTGCATTAAACAAGTCCAATGAGCGTGAAAAAAATGGCCGGCCTGCCTGCTTTCATCCATCATTTGTTCTAAATTTATAATTAATCAATGAGCTGAGGTGGAGTCTTAGCCAGTGGTACCATCAGGGGTGTGTAATGCACTTTAGGGTAGACAGCCAATCAGCTGCCAGATTCAATCTGTCAATCAAACACAGCAGCCAATCAGAGAGCTGGCCATTGATCAGCAGGCCCTTTATGACATCACAGACAGACCCACGGAACTCTCTGTGCTTGTCTGCTGGCTGGCTGTCAGTTGGGTGGGTGGGCGGCAGAGGGGGAGGATGTACGTCTCGTTTCTCCTGAAAATTGCGGTTTTTCAGCGTTTCCGGAAAAAGTCGCGGTCCGACGCGCAAAAGTGGGGTATCGTAGAAATCGCCTTTTAAAGACGCACCTTTCTGGCCCCACAAAAATGGGCATTTCAAATTAGAAACAAGTCAAATGAACAAAATAGTGTGAATAAGTAAGTATTTCAGGGGTGAGTTAGCAGGTTATTGGGGTAGTAAGTCCTGATTTTTTTGGAGGTTGCAGTGACCACTACGCCATTCAAAATAGGCAGGCTTTAGCATAAGCAGTTAGGCCCCGTAGGATGATTTTAGCTAAAATGTGCCCCAAACACTCAAACCGGCTTGTATCTTGCAATGGAAAATATGGGAAACATGACTTAGACAGCAAATGATACACTGTATGCCATGTTTCCAAATTTTTATGCACAGTGGTTACAGCATGAAGTGAATGCATGTGAATATACACAGGTGCATTGCATTAAACAAGTCCAATGAGCGTGAAAAAAATGGCCGGCCTGCCTGCTTTCATCCATCATTTGTTCTAAATTTATAATTAATCAATGAGCTGAGGTGGAGTCTTAGCCAGTGGTACCATCAGGGGTGTGTAATGCACTTTAGGGTAGACAGCCAATCAGCTGCCAGATTCAATCTGTCAATCAAACACAGCAGCCAATCAGAGAGCTGGCCATTGATCAGCAGGCCCTTTATGACATCACAGACAGACCCACGGAACTCTCTGTGCTTGTCTGCTGGCTGGCTGTCAGTTGGGTGGGTGGGCGGCAGAGGGGGAGGATGTACGTCTCGTTTCTCCTGAAAATTGCGTTTTTTCTGCGTTTCCGGAAAAAGTCGCGGTCTGACGCGCAAAAGTGGGGTATCGTAGAAATCGCCTTTTAAAGACGCACCTTTCTGGCCCCACAAAAATGGGCATTTCAAATTAGAAACAAGTCAAATGAACAAAATAGTGTGAATAAGTAAGTATTTCAGGGGTGAGTTAGCAGGTTATTGGGGTAGTAAGTCCTGATTTTTTTGGAGGTTGCAGTGACCACTACGCCATTCAAAATAGGCAGGCTTTGGCATAAGCAGTTAGGCCCCGTAGGATGATTTTAGCTAAAATGTGCCCCAAACACTCAAACCGGCTTGTATCTTGCAATGGAAAATATGGGAAACATGACTTAGACAGCAAATGATACACTGTATGCCATGTTTCCAAATTTTTATGCACAGTGGTTACAGCATGAAGTGAATGCATGTGAATATACACAGGTGCATTGCATTAAACAAGTCCAATGAGCGTGAAAAAAATGGCCGGCCTGCCTGCTTTCATCCATCATTTGTTCTAAATTTATAATTAATCAATGAGCTGAGGTGGAGTCTTAGCCAGTGGTACCATCAGGGGTGTGTAATGCACTTTAGGGTAGACAGCCAATCAGCTGCCAGATTCAATCTGTCAATCAAACACAGCAGCCAATCAGAGAGCTGGCCATTGATCAGCAGGCCCTTTATGACATCACAGACAGACCCACGGAACTCTCTGTGCTTGTCTGCTGGCTGGCTGTCAGTTGGGTGGGTGGGCGGCAGAGGGGGAGGATGTACGTCTCGTTTCTCCTGAAAATTGCGGTTTTTCGGCGTTTCCGGAAAAAGTCGCGGTCCGACGCGCAAAAGTGGGGTATCGTAGAAATCGCCTTTTAAAGACGCACCTTTCTGGCCCCACAAAAATGGGCATTTCAAATTAGAAACAAGTCAAATGAACAAAATAGTGTGAATAAGTAAGTATTTCAGGGGTGAGTTAGCAGGTTATTGGCAGGGCCGGCGCTACCCACTCAGCAGCTCCTGCAAAGCAGGGAGGCGCCAGGCTGAATAGGCGCTGTCTCCCTCCCTGCTCTGCAAAAGTTGCCTCAGCCCTGTCTGTCACTGCCTCCTGCACGCCGCCCACAGCGCCTGTCTGACAACTGGCGGGCGGCAGTATAAATAGCTGCTCCCTGCACCGCGCACACACTGTCCTCCTCCTGCGAACTGCCCCCTCTTCCTCACAGACACTTGCGCTGAGGCATGAAGCGCTGTTTGTGAATGCCTGGATGTCCGAATCCGCCCCCTACCCATTGCTTCCTGCGCCTGTCAGCTGTCAAACAAATTACGAACAGGCAGCAGCGTCGCCTCCCCTTCCTTCCCTCTTCTCAGGGTGCTGTGCCAGTGTCACTGCCAGTCCTCAACACTCCGCCCCCTCTATCTCCTCCCCTCTTTTTCAAACTCCTCCTTCTCTCCCCTCTTCTCCCCCTCATTCACGAGAGGGGTGTAATGGCATCCTCAGCGTCCTGCCTACGCAGATAGAAGAGGAGGGACTGCACAAGAGTTAAACAGCAAAAGAACAGTGAGTCTTTTATTATACATTGATATTTAGATTTTTTTATATTAATTTAGACACTTTTTAAATAATGGGCTGGGTTATGTGCCTAAAGGTGGCCATACACGCTCCAATAGCAGTGTGCAATGCGATGTGCGCTCCTGCGGACATCGCACAGTACAAAAAGTATGTGCTGCACATACTTTTTGTACTGCTTTCGGATCGCATCACACACACATTGCATGCATGCCGTGTGATGCGATCTAGCCCATAACCTATGCGAATCTCGCAGCGGGTATGGGCACCTTTAGTGCTGGCAACATTTTGCGGACACATGTAAATGCACCTGAGATCCTCCATAGAATCGCATGTTGCATACGCTCCCACAATCGGGCTTCAGCTTGTTGCAATGGAAATGTGAAAGGGCGCAAATTTTATGGTTTGCAGGAGGGCGCCAGACACCCTAGCACCGGCCCTGGTTATTGGGGTAGTAAGTCCTGATTTTTTTGGAGGTTGCAGTGACCACTACGCCATTCAAAATAGGCAGGCTTTAGCATAAGCAGTTAGGCCCCGTAGGATGATTTTAGCTAAAATGTGCCCCAAACACTCAAACCGGCTTGTATCTTGCAATGGAAAATATGGGAAACATGACTTAGACAGCAAATGATACACTGTATGCCATGTTTCCAAATTTTTATGCACAGTGGTTACAGCATGAAGTGAATGCATGTGAATATACACAGGTGCATTGCATTAAACAAGTCCAATGAGCGTGAAAAAAATGGCCGGCCTGCCTGCTTTCATCCATCATTTGTTCTAAATTTATAATTAATCAATGAGCTGAGGTGGAGTCTTAGCCAGTGGTACCATCAGGGGTGTGTAATGCACTTTAGGGTAGACAGCCAATCAGCTGCCAGATTCAATCTGTCAATCAAACACAGCAGCCAATCAGAGAGCTGGCCATTGATCAGCAGGCCCTTTATGACATCACAGACAGACCCACGGAACTCTCTGTGCTTGTCTGCTGGCTGGCTGTCAGTTGGGTGGGTGGGCGGCAGAGGGGGAGGATGTACGTCTCGTTTCTCCTGAAAATTGCGTTTTTTCTGCGTTTCCGGAAAAAGTCGCGGTCCGACGCGCAAAAGTGGGGTATCGTAGAAATCGCCTTTTAAAGACGCACCTTTCTGGCCCCACAAAAATGGGCATTTCAAATTAGAAACAAGTCAAATGAACAAAATAGTGTGAATAAGTAAGTATTTCAGGGGTGAGTTAGCAGGTTATTGGGGTAGTAAGTCCTGATTTTTTTGGAGGTTGCAGTGACCACTACGCCATTCAAAATAGGCAGGCTTTGGCATAAGCAGTTAGGCCCCGTAGGATGATTTTAGCTAAAATGTGCCCCAAACACTCAAACCGGCTTGTATCTTGCAATGGAAAATATGGGAAACATGACTTAGACAGCAAATGATACACTGTATGCCATGTTTCCAAATTTTTATGCACAGTGGTTACAGCATGAAGCGAATGCATGTGAATATACAAAGGTGCATTGCATTAAACAAGTCCAATGAGCGTGAAAAAAATGGCCGGCCTGCCTGCTTTCATCCATCATTTGTTCTAAATTTATAATTAATCAATGAGCTGAGGTGGAGTCTTAGCCAGTGGTACCATCAGGGGTGTGTAATGCACTTTAGGGTAGACAGCCAATCAGCTGCCAGATTCAATCTGTCAATCAAACACAGCAGCCAATCAGAGAGCTGGCCATTGATCAGCAGGCCCTTTATGACATCACAGACAGACCCACGGAACTCTCTGTGCTTGTCTGCTGGCTGGCTGTCAGTTGGGTGGGTGGGCGGCAGAGGGGGAGGATGTACGTCTCGTTTCTCCTGAAAATTGCGGTTTTTCAGCGTTTCCGGAAAAAGTCGCGGTCCGACGCGCAAAAGTGGGGTATCGTAGAAATCGCCTTTTAAAGACGCACCTTTCTGGCCCCACAAAAATGGGCATTTCAAATTAGAAACAAGTCAAATGAACAAAATAGTGTGAATAAGTAAGTATTTCAGGGGTGAGTTAGCAGGTTATTGGGGTAGTAAGTCCTGATTTTTTTGGAGGTTGCAGTGACCACTACGCCATTCAAAATAGGCAGGCTTTAGCATAAGCAGTTAGGCCCCGTGGGATGATTTTAGCTAAAATGTGCCCCAAACACTCAAACCGGCTTGTATCTTGCAATGGAAAATATGGGAAACATGACTTAGACAGCAAATGATACACTGTATGCCATGTTTCCAAATTTTTATGCACAGTGGTTACAGCATGAAGTGAATGCATGTGAATATACACAGGTGCATTGCATTAAACAAGTCCAATGAGCGTGAAAAAAATGGCCGGCCTGCCTGCTTTCATCCATCATTTGTTCTAAATTTATAATTAATCAATGAGCTGAGGTGGAGTCTTAGCCAGTGGTACCATCAGGGGTGTGTAATGCACTTTAGGGTAGACAGCCAATCAGCTGCCAGATTCAATCTGTCAATCAAACACAGCAGCCAATCAGAGAGCTGGCCATTGATCAGCAGGCCCTTTATGACATCACAGACAGACCCACGGAACTCTCTGTGCTTGTCTGCTGGCTGGCTGTCAGTTGGGTGGGTGGGCGGCAGAGGGGGAGGATGTATGTCTCGTTTCTCCTGAAAATTGCGGTTTTTCGGCGTTTCCGGAAAAAGTCGCGGTCCGACGCGCAAAAGTGGGGTATCGTAGAAATCGCCTTTTAAAGACGCACCTTTCTGGCCCCACAAAAATGGGCATTTCAAATTAGAAACAAGTCAAATGAACAAAATAGTGTGAATAAGTAAGTATTTCAGGGGTGAGTTAGCAGGTTATTGGGGTAGTAAGTCCTGATTTTTTTGGAGGTTGCATTGACCACTACGCCATTCAAAATAGGCAGGCTTTGGCATAAGCAGTTAGGCCCCGTAGGATGATTTTAGCTAAAATGTGCCCCAAACACTCAAACCGGCTTGTATCTTGCAATGGAAAATATGGGAAACATGACTTAGACAGCAAATGATACACTGTATGCCATGTTTCCAAATTTTTATGCACAGTGGTTACAGCATGAAGCGAATGCATGTGAATATACAAAGGTGCATTGCATTAAACAAGTCCAATGAGCGTGAAAAAAATGGCCGGCCTGCCTGCTTTCATCCATCATTTGTTCTAAATTTATAATTAATCAATGAGCTGAGGTGGAGTCTTAGCCAGTGGTACCATCAGGGGTGTGTAATGCACTTTAGGGTAGACAGCCAATCAGCTGCCAGATTCAATCTGTCAATCAAACACAGCAGCCAATCAGAGAGCTGGCCATTGATCAGCAGGCCCTTTATGACATCACAGACAGACCCACGGAACTCTCTGTGCTTGTCTGCTGGCTGGCTGTCAGTTGGGTGGGTGGGCGGCAGAGGGGGAGGATGTACGTCTCGTTTCTCCTGAAAATTGCGGTTTTTCAGCGTTTCCGGAAAAAGTCGCGGTCCGACGCGCAAAAGTGGGGTATCGTAGAAATCGCCTTTTAAAGACGCACCTTTCTGGCCCCACAAAAATGGGCATTTCAAATTAGAAACAAGTCAAATGAACAAAATAGTGTGAATAAGTAAGTATTTCAGGGGTGAGTTAGCAGGTTATTGGGGTAGTAAGTCCTGATTTTTTTGGAGGTTGCAGTGACCACTACGCCATTCAAAATAGGCAGGCTTTAGCATAAGCATTTAGGCCCCGTAGGATGATTTTAGCTAAAATGTGCCCCAAACACTCAAACCGGCTTGTATCTTGCAATGGAAAATATGGGAAACATGACTTAGACAGCAAATGATACACTGTATGCCATGTTTCCAAATTTTTATGCACAGTGGTTACAGCATGAAGTGAATGCATGTGAATATACACAGGTGCATTGCATTAAACAAGTCCAATGAGCGTGAAAAAAATGGCCGGCCTGCCTGCTTTCATCCATCATTTGTTCTAAATTTATAATTAATCAATGAGCTGAGGTGGAGTCTTAGCCAGTGGTACCATCAGGGGTGTGTAATGCACTTTAGGGTAGACAGCCAATCAGCTGCCAGATTCAATCTGTCAATCAAACACAGCAGCCAATCAGAGAGCTGGCCATTGATCAGCAGGCCCTTTATGACATCACAGACAGACCCACGGAACTCTCTGTGCTTGTCTGCTGGCTGGCTGTCAGTTGGGTGGGTGGGCGGCAGAGGGGGAGGATGTACGTCTCGTTTCTCCTGAAAATTGCGTTTTTTCGGCGTTTCCGGAAAAAGTCGCGGTCCGACGCGCAAAAGTGGGGTATCGTAGAAATCGCCTTTTAAAGACGCACCTTTCTGGCCCCACAAAAATGGGCATTTCAAATTAGAAACAAGTCAAATGAACAAAATAGTGTGAATAAGTAAGTATTTCAGGGGTGAGTTAGCAGGTTATTGGGGTAGTAAGTCCTGATTTTTTTGGAGGTTGCAGTGACCACTACGCCATTCAAAATAGGCAGGCTTTAGCATAAGCATTTAGGCCCCGTAGGATGATTTTAGCTAAAATGTGCCCCAAACACTCAAACCGGCTTGTATCTTGCAATGGAAAATATGGGAAACATGACTTAGACAGCAAATGATACACTGTATGCCATGTTTCCAAATTTTTATGCACAGTGGTTACAGCATGAAGTGAATGCATGTGAATATACACAGGTGCATTGCATTAAACAAGTCCAATGAGCGTGAAAAAAATGGCCGGCCTGCCTGCTTTCATCCATCATTTGTTCTAAATTTATAATTAATCAATGAGCTGAGGTGGAGTCTTAGCCAGTGGTACCATCAGGGGTGTGTAATGCACTTTAGGGTAGACAGCCAATCAGCTGCCAGATTCAATCTGTCAATCAAACACAGCAGCCAATCAGAGAGCTGGCCATTGATCAGCAGGCCCTTTATGACATCACAGACAGACCCACGGAACTCTCTGTGCTTGTCTGCTGGCTGGCTGTCAGTTGGGTGGGTGGGCGGCAGAGGGGGAGGATGTACGTCTCGTTTCTCCTGAAAATTGCGTTTTTTCGGCGTTTCCGGAAAAAGTCGCGGTCCGACGCGCAAAAGTGGGGTATCGTAGAAATCGCCTTTTAAAGACGCACCTTTCTGGCCCCACAAAAATGGGCATTTCAAATTAGAAACAAGTCAAATGAACAAAATAGTGTGAATAAGTAAGTATTTCAGGGG
This sequence comes from Crinia signifera, assembly GCF_055691185.1. Lineage (NCBI taxonomy): Eukaryota > Metazoa > Chordata > Amphibia > Anura > Myobatrachidae > Crinia > Crinia signifera. The sequence continues at coordinate 145,943,918 of NC_139218.1, read as the reverse complement.
TGAGTTAGCAGGTTATTGGGGTAGTAAGTCCTGATTTTTTTGGAGGTTGCATTGACCACTACGCCATTCAAAATAGGCAGGCTTTGGCATAAGCAGTTAGGCCCCGTAGGATGATTTTAGCTAAAATGTGCCCCAAACACTCAAACCGGCTTGTATCTTGCAATGGAAAATATGGGAAACATGACTTAGACAGCAAATGATACACTGTATGCCATGTTTCCAAATTTTTATGCACAGTGGTTACAGCATGAAGCGAATGCATGTGAATATACAAAGGTGCATTGCATTAAACAAGTCCAATGAGCGTGAAAAAAATGGCCGGCCTGCCTGCTTTCATCCATCATTTGTTCTAAATTTATAATTAATCAATGAGCTGAGGTGGAGTCTTAGCCAGTGGTACCATCAGGGGTGTGTAATGCACTTTAGGGTAGACAGCCAATCAGCTGCCAGATTCAATCTGTCAATCAAACACAGCAGCCAATCAGAGAGCTGGCCATTGATCAGCAGGCCCTTTATGACATCACAGACAGACCCACGGAACTCTCTGTGCTTGTCTGCTGGCTGGCTGTCAGTTGGGTGGGTGGGCGGCAGAGGGGGAGGATGTACGTCTCGTTTCTCCTGAAAATTGCGGTTTTTCAGCGTTTCCGGAAAAAGTCGCGGTCCGACGCGCAAAAGTGGGGTATCGTAGAAATCGCCTTTTAAAGACGCACCTTTCTGGCCCCACAAAAATGGGCATTTCAAATTAGAAACAAGTCAAATGAACAAAATAGTGTGAATAAGTAAGTATTTCAGGGGTGAGTTAGCAGGTTATTGGGGTAGTAAGTCCTGATTTTTTTGGAGGTTGCAGTGACCACTACGCCATTCAAAATAGGCAGGCTTTAGCATAAGCATTTAGGCCCCGTAGGATGATTTTAGCTAAAATGTGCCCCAAACACTCAAACCGGCTTGTATCTTGCAATGGAAAATATGGGAAACATGACTTAGACAGCAAATGATACACTGTATGCCATGTTTCCAAATTTTTATGCACAGTGGTTACAGCATGAAGTGAATGCATGTGAATATACACAGGTGCATTGCATTAAACAAGTCCAATGAGCGTGAAAAAAATGGCCGGCCTGCCTGCTTTCATCCATCATTTGTTCTAAATTTATAATTAATCAATGAGCTGAGGTGGAGTCTTAGCCAGTGGTACCATCAGGGGTGTGTAATGCACTTTAGGGTAGACAGCCAATCAGCTGCCAGATTCAATCTGTCAATCAAACACAGCAGCCAATCAGAGAGCTGGCCATTGATCAGCAGGCCCTTTATGACATCACAGACAGACCCACGGAACTCTCTGTGCTTGTCTGCTGGCTGGCTGTCAGTTGGGTGGGTGGGCGGCAGAGGGGGAGGATGTACGTCTCGTTTCTCCTGAAAATTGCGGTTTTTTCGGCGTTTCCGGAAAAAGTCGCGGTCCGACGCGCAAAAGTGGGGTATCGTAGAAATCGCCTTTTAAAGACGCACCTTTCTGGCCCCACAAAAATGGGCATTTCAAATTAGAAACAAGTCAAATGAACAAAATAGTGTGAATAAGTAAGTATTTCAGGGGTGAGTTAGCAGGTTATTGGGGTAGTAAGTCCTGATTTTTTTGGAGGTTGCATTGACCACTATGCCATTCAAAATAGGCAGGCTTTGGCATAAGCAGTTAGGCCCCGTAGGATGATTTTAGCTAAAATGTGCCCCAAACACTCAAACCGGCTTGTATCTTGCAATGGAAAATATGGGAAACATGACTTAGACAGCAAATGATACACTGTATGCCATGTTTCCAAATTTTTATGCACAGTGGTTACAGCATGAAGCGAATGCATGTGAATATACAAAGGTGCATTGCATTAAACAAGTCCAATGAGCGTGAAAAAAATGGCCGGCCTGCCTGCTTTCATCCATCATTTGTTCTAAATTTATAATTAATCAATGAGCTGAGGTGGAGTCTTAGCCAGTGGTACCATCAGGGGTGTGTAATGCACTTTAGGGTAGACAGCCAATCAGCTGCCAGATTCAATCTGTCAATCAAACACAGCAGCCAATCAGAGAGCTGGCCATTGATCAGCAGGCCCTTTATGACATCACAGACAGACCCACGGAACTCTCTGTGCTTGTCTGCTGGCTGGCTGTCAGTTGGGTGGGTGGGCGGCAGAGAGGGAGGATGTACGTCTCGTTTCTCCTGAAAATTGCGGTTTTTCAGCGTTTCCGGAAAAAGTCGCGGTCCGACGCGCAAAAGTGGGGTATCGTAGAAATCGCCTTTTAAAGACGCACCTTTCTGGCCCCACAAAAATGGGCATTTCAAATTAGAAACAAGTCAAATGAACAAAATAGTGTGAATAAGTAAGTATTTCAGGGGTGAGTTAGCAGGTTATTGGGGTAGTAAGTCCTGATTTTTTTGGAGGTTGCAGTGACCACTACGCCATTCAAAATAGGCAGGCTTTAGCATAAGCAGTTAGGCCCCGTAGGATGATTTTAGCTAAAATGTGCCCCAAACACTCAAACCGGCTTGTATCTTGCAATGGAAAATATGGGAAACATGACTTAGACAGCAAATGATACACTGTATGCCATGTTTCCAAATTTTTATGCACAGTGGTTACAGCATGAAGTGAATGCATGTGAATATACACAGGTGCATTGCATTAAACAAGTCCAATGAGCGTGAAAAAAATGGCCGGCCTGCCTGCTTTCATCCATCATTTGTTCTAAATTTATAATTAATCAATGAGCTGAGGTGGAGTCTTAGCCAGTGGTACCATCAGGGGTGTGTAATGCACTTTAGGGTAGACAGCCAATCAGCTGCCAGATTCAATCTGTCAATCAAACACAGCAGCCAATCAGAGAGCTGGCCATTGATCAGCAGGCCCTTTATGACATCACAGACAGACCCACGGAACTCTCTGTGCTTGTCTGCTGGCTGGCTGTCAGTTGGGTGGGTGGGCGGCAGAGGGGGAGGATGTACGTCTCGTTTCTCCTGAAAATTGCGGTTTTTCGGCGTTTCCGGAAAAAGTCGCGGTCCGACGCGCAAAAGTGGGGTATCGTAGAAATCGCCTTTTAAAGACGCACCTTTCTGGCCCCACAAAAATGGGCATTTCAAATTAGAAACAAGTCAAATGAACAAAATAGTGTGAATAAGTAAGTATTTCAGGGGTGAGTTAGCAGGTTATTGGGGTAGTAAGTCCTGATTTTTTTGGAGGTTGCAGTGACCACTACGCCATTCAAAATAGGCAGGCTTTAGCATAAGCAGTTAGGCCCCGTAGGATGATTTTAGCTAAAATGTGCCCCAAACACTCAAACCGGCTTGTATCTTGCAATGGAAAATATGGGAAACATGACTTAGACAGCAAATGATACACTGTATGCCATGTTTCCAAATTTTTATGCACAGTGGTTACAGCATGAAGCGAATGCATGTGAATATACAAAGGTGCATTGCATTAAACAAGTCCAATGAGCGTGAAAAAAATGGCCGGCCTGCCTGTTTTCATCCATCATTTGTTCTAAATTTATAATTAATCAATGAGCTGAGGTGGAGTCTTAGCCAGTGGTACCATCAGGGGTGTGTAATGCACTTTAGGGTAGACAGCCAATCAGCTGCCAGATTCAATCTGTCAATCAAACACAGCAGCCAATCAGAGAGCTGGCCATTGATCAGCAGGCCCTTTATGACATCACAGACAGACCCACGGAACTCTCTGTGCTTGTCTGCTGGCTGGCTGTCAGTTGGGTGGGTGGGCGGCAGAGGGGGAGGATGTACGTCTCGTTTCTCCTGAAAATTGCGTTTTTTCGGCGTTTCCGGAAAAAGTCGCGGTCCGACGCGCAAAAGTGGGGTATCGTAGAAATCGCCTTTTAAAGACGCACCTTTCTGGCCCCACAAAAATGGGCATTTCAAATTAGAAACAAGTCAAATGAACAAAATAGTGTGAATAAGTAAGTATTTCAGGGGTGAGTTAGCAGGTTATTGGGGTAGTAAGTCCTGATTTTTTTGGAGGTTGCATTGACCACTACGCCATTCAAAATAGGCAGGCTTTGGCATAAGCAGTTAGGCCCCGTAGGATGATTTTAGCTAAAATGTGCCCCAAACACTCAAACCGGCTTGTATCTTGCAATGGAAAATATGGGAAACATGACTTAGACAGCAAATGATACACTGTATGCCATGTTTCCAAATTTTTATGCACAGTGGTTACAGCATGAAGCGAATGCATGTGAATATACAAAGGTGCATTGCATTAAACAAGTCCAATGAGCGTGAAAAAAATGGCCGGCCTGCCTGCTTTCATCCATCATTTGTTCTAAATTTATAATTAATCAATGAGCTGAGGTGGAGTCTTAGCCAGTGGTACCATCAGGGGTGTGTAATGCACTTTAGGGTAGACAGCCAATCAGCTGCCAGATTCAATCTGTCAATCAAACACAGCAGCCAATCAGAGAGCTGGTCATTGATCAGCAGGCCCTTTATGACATCACAGACAGACCCACGGAACTCTCTGTGCTTGTCTGCTGGCTGGCTGTCAGTTGGGTGGGTGGGCGGCAGAGGGGGAGGATGTACGTCTCGTTTCTCCTGAAAATTGCGGTTTTTCAGCGTTTCCGGAAAAAGTCGCGGTCCGACGCGCAAAAGTGGGGTATCGTAGAAATCGCCTTTTAAAGACGCACCTTTCTGGCCCCACAAAAATGGGCATTTCAAATTAGAAACAAGTCAAATGAACAAAATAGTGTGAATAAGTAAGTATTTCAGGGGTGAGTTAGCAGGTTATTGGGGTAGTAAGTCCTGATTTTTTTGGAGGTTGCAGTGACCACTACGCCATTCAAAATAGGCAGGCTTTAGCATAAGCATTTAGGCCCCGTAGGATGATTTTAGCTAAAATGTGCCCCAAACACTCAAACCGGCTTGTATCTTGCAATGGAAAATATGGGAAACATGACTTAGACAGCAAATGATACACTGTATGCCATGTTTCCAAATTTTTATGCACAGTGGTTACAGCATGAAGTGAATGCATGTGAATATACACAGGTGCATTGCATTAAACAAGTCCAATGAGCGTGAAAAAAATGGCCGGCCTGCCTGCTTTCATCCATCATTTGTTCTAAATTTATAATTAATCAATGAGCTGAGGTGGAGTCTTAGCCAGTGGTACCATCAGGGGTGTGTAATGCACTTTAGGGTAGACAGCCAATCAGCTGCCAGATTCAATCTGTCAATCAAACACAGCAGCCAATCAGAGAGCTGGCCATTGATCAGCAGGCCCTTTATGACATCACAGACAGACCCACGGAACTCTCTGTGCTTGTCTGCTGGCTGGCTGTCAGTTGGGTGGGTGGGCGGCAGAGGGGGAGGATGTACGTCTCGTTTCTCCTGAAAATTGCGGTTTTTCAGCGTTTCCGGAAAAAGTCGCGGTCCGACGCGCAAAAGTGGGGTATCGTAGAAATCGCCTTTTAAAGACGCACCTTTCCGGCCCCACAAAAATGGGCATTTCAAATTAGAAACAAGTCAAATGAACAAAATAGTGTGAATAAGTAAGTATTTCAGGGGTGAGTTAGCAGGTTATTGGGGTAGTAAGTCCTGATTTTTTTGGAGGTTGCATTGACCACTACGCCATTCAAAATAGGCAGGCTTTGGCATAAGCAGTTAGGCCCCGTAGGATGATTTTAGCTAAAATGTGCCCCAAACACTCAAACCGGCTTGTATCTTGCAATGGAAAATATGGGAAACATGACTTAGACAGCAAATGATACACTGTATGCCATGTTTCCAAATTTTTATGCACAGTGGTTACAGCATGAAGCGAATGCATGTGAATATACAAAGGTGCATTGCATTAAACAAGTCCAATGAGCGTGAAAAAAATGGCCGGCCTGCCTGCTTTCATCCATCATTTGTTCTAAATTTATAATTAATCAATGAGCTGAGGTGGAGTCTTAGCCAGTGGTACCATCAGGGGTGTGTAATGCACTTTAGGGTAGACAGCCAATCAGCTGCCAGATTCAATCTGTCAATCAAACACAGCAGCCAATCAGAGAGCTGGCCATTGATCAGCAGGCCCTTTATGACATCACAGACAGACCCACGGAACTCTCTGTGCTTGTCTGCTGGCTGGCTGTCAGTTGGGTGGGTGGGCGGCAGAGGGGGAGGATGTACGTCTCGTTTCTCCTGAAAATTGCGGTTTTTCAGCGTTTCCGGAAAAAGTCGCGGTCCGACGCGCAAAAGTGGGGTATCGTAGAAATCGCCTTTTAAAGACGCACCTTTCTGGCCCCACAAAAATGGGCATTTCAAATTAGAAACAAGTCAAATGAACAAAATAGTGTGAATAAGTAAGTATTTCAGGGGTGAGTTAGCAGGTTATTGGGGTAGTAAGTCCTGATTTTTTTGGAGGTTGCAGTGACCACTACGCCATTCAAAATAGGCAGGCTTTAGCATAAGCAGTTAGGCCCCGTAGGATGATTTTAGCTAAAATGTGCCCCAAACACTCAAACCGGCTTGTATCTTGCAATGGAAAATATGGGAAACATGACTTAGACAGCAAATGATACACTGTATGCCATGTTTCCAAATTTTTATGCACAGTGGTTACAGCATGAAGTGAATGCATGTGAATATACACAGGTGCATTGCATTAAACAAGTCCAATGAGCGTGAAAAAAATGGCCGGCCTGCCTGCTTTCATCCATCATTTGTTCTAAATTTATAATTAATCAATGAGCTGAGGTGGAGTCTTAGCCAGTGGTACCATCAGGGGTGTGTAATGCACTTTAGGGTAGACAGCCAATCAGCTGCCAGATTCAATCTGTCAATCAAACACAGCAGCCAATCAGAGAGCTGGCCATTGATCAGCAGGCCCTTTATGACATCACAGACAGACCCACGGAACTCTCTGTGCTTGTCTGCTGGCTGGCTGTCAGTTGGGTGGGTGGGCGGCAGAGGGGGAGGATGTACGTCTCGTTTCTCCTGAAAATTGCGGTTTTTCGGCGTTTCCGGAAAAAGTCGCGGTCCGACGCGCAAAAGTGGGGTATCGTAGAAATCGCCTTTTAAAGACGCACCTTTCTGGCCCCACAAAAATGGGCATTTCAAATTAGAAACAAGTCAAATGAACAAAATAGTGTGAATAAGTAAGTATTTCAGGGGTGAGTTAGCAGGTTATTGGGGTAGTAAGTCCTGATTTTTTTGGAGGTTGCATTGACCACTACGCCATTCAAAATAGGCAGGCTTTGGCATAAGCAGTTAGGCCCCGTAGGATGATTTTAGCTAAAATGTGCCCCAAACACTCAAACCGGCTTGTATCTTGCAATGGAAAATATGGGAAACATGACTTAGACAGCAAATGATACACTGTATGCCATGTTTCCAAATTTTTATGCACAGTGGTTACAGCATGAAGCGAATGCATGTGAATATACAAAGGTGCATTGCATTAAACAAGTCCAATGAGCGTGAAAAAAATGGCCGGCCTGCCTGCTTTCATCCATCATTTGTTCTAAATTTATAATTAATCAATGAGCTGAGGTGGAGTCTTAGCCAGTGGTACCATCAGGGGTGTGTAATGCACTTTAGGGTAGACAGCCAATCAGCTGCCAGATTCAATCTGTCAATCAAACACAGCAGCCAATCAGAGAGCTGGTCATTGATCAGCAGGCCCTTTATGACATCACAGACAGACCCACGGAACTCTCTGTGCTTGTCTGCTGGCTGGCTGTCAGTTGGGTGGGTGGGCGGCAGAGGGGGAGGATGTACGTCTCGTTTCTCCTGAAAATTGCGGTTTTTCAGCGTTTCCGGAAAAAGTCGCGGTCCGACGCGCAAAAGTGGGGTATCGTAGAAATCGCCTTTTAAAGACGCACCTTTCTGGCCCCACAAAAATGGGCATTTCAAATTAGAAACAAGTCAAATGAACAAAATAGTGTGAATAAGTAAGTATTTCAGGGGTGAGTTAGCAGGTTATTGGGGTAGTAAGTCCTGATTTTTTTGGAGGTTGCAGTGACCACTACGCCATTCAAAATAGGCAGGCTTTAGCATAAGCATTTAGGCCCCGTAGGATGATTTTAGCTAAAATGTGCCCCAAACACTCAAACCGGCTTGTATCTTGCAATGGAAAATATGGGAAACATGACTTAGACAGCAAATGATACACTGTATGCCATGTTTCCAAATTTTTATGCACAGTGGTTACAGCATGAAGTGAATGCATGTGAATATACACAGGTGCATTGCATTAAACAAGTCCAATGAGCGTGAAAAAAATGGCCGGCCTGCCTGCTTTCATCCATCATTTGTTCTAAATTTATAATTAATCAATGAGCTGAGGTGGAGTCTTAGCCAGTGGTACCATCAGGGATGTGTAATGCACTTTAGGGTAGACAGCCAATCAGCTGCCAGATTCAATCTGTCAATCAAACACAGCAGCCAATCAGAGAGCTGGCCATTGATCAGCAGGCCCTTTATGACATCACAGACAGACCCACGGAACTCTCTGTGCTTGTCTGCTGGCTGGCTGTCAGTTGGGTGGGTGGGCGGCAGAGGGGGAGGATGTACGTCTCGTTTCTCCTGAAAATTGCGGTTTTTCAGCGTTTCCGGAAAAAGTCGCGGTCCGACGCGCAAAAGTGGGGTATCGTAGAAATCGCCTTTTAAAGACGCACCTTTCCGGCCCCACAAAAATGGGCATTTCAAATTAGAAACAAGTCAAATGAACAAAATAGTGTGAATAAGTAAGTATTTCAGGGGTGAGTTAGCAGGTTATTGGGGTAGTAAGTCCTGATTTTTTTGGAGGTTGCATTGACCACTACGCCATTCAAAATAGGCAGGCTTTGGCATAAGCAGTTAGGCCCCGTAGGATGATTTTAGCTAAAATGTGCCCCAAACACTCAAACCGGCTTGTATCTTGCAATGGAAAATATGGGAAACATGACTTAGACAGCAAATGATACACTGTATGCCATGTTTCCAAATTTTTATGCACAGTGGTTACAGCATGAAGCGAATGCATGTGAATATACAAAGGTGCATTGCATTAAACAAGTCCAATGAGCGTGAAAAAAATGGCCGGCCTGCCTGCTTTCATCCATCATTTGTTCTAAATTTATAATTAATCAATGAGCTGAGGTGGAGTCTTAGCCAGTGGTACCATCAGGGGTGTGTAATGCACTTTAGGGTAGACAGCCAATCAGCTGCCAGATTCAATCTGTCAATCAAACACAGCAGCCAATCAGAGAGCTGGCCATTGATCAGCAGGCCCTTTATGACATCACAGACAGACCCACGGAACTCTCTGTGCTTGTCTGCTGGCTGGCTGTCAGTTGGGTGGGTGGGCGGCAGAGGGGGAGGATGTACGTCTCGTTTCTCCTGAAAATTGCGGTTTTTCAGCGTTTCCGGAAAAAGTCGCGGTCCGACGCGCAAAAGTGGGGTATCGTAGAAATCGCCTTTTAAAGACGCACCTTTCTGGCCCCACAAAAATGGGCATTTCAAATTAGAAACAAGTCAAATGAACAAAATAGTGTGAATAAGTAAGTATTTCAGGGGTGAGTTAGCAGGTTATTGGGGTAGTAAGTCCTGATTTTTTTGGAGGTTGCAGTGACCACTACGCCATTCAAAATAGGCAGGCTTTAGCATAAGCATTTAGGCCCCGTAGGATGATTTTAGCTAAAATGTGCCCCAAACACTCAAACCGGCTTGTATCTTGCAATGGAAAATATGGGAAACATGACTTAGACAGCAAATGATACACTGTATGCCATGTTTCCAAATTTTTATGCACAGTGGTTACAGCATGAAGCGAATGCATGTGAATATACAAAGGTGCATTGCATTAAACAAGTCCAATGAGCGTGAAAAAAATGGCCGGCCTGCCTGCTTTCATCCATCATTTGTTCTAAATTTATAATTAATCAATGAGCTGACGTGGAGTCTTAGCCAGTGGTACCATCAGGGGTGTGTAATGCACTTTAGGGTAGACAGCCAATCAGCTGCCAGAGTCAATCTGTCAATCAAACACAGCAGCCAATCAGAGAGCTGGCCATTGATCAGCAGGCCCTTTATGACATCACAGACAGACCCACGGAACTCTCTGTGCTTGTCTGCTGGCTGGCTGTCAGTTGGGTGGGTGGGCGGCAGAGGGGGAGGATGTACGTCTCGTTTCTCCTGAAAATTGCGGTTTTTCGGCGTTTCCGGAAAAAGTCGCGGTCCGACGCGCAAAAGTGGGGTATCGTAGAAATCGCCTTTTAAAGACGCACCTTTCTGGCCCCACAAAAATGGGCATTTCAAATTAGAAACAAGTCAAATGAACAAAATAGTGTGAATAAGTAAGTATTTCAGGGGTGAGTTAGCAGGTTATTGGGGTAGTAAGTCCTGATTTTTTTGGAGGTTGCAGTGACCACTACGCCATTCAAAATAGGCAGGCTTTAGCATAAGCAGTTAGGCCCCGTAGGATGATTTTAGCTAAAATGTGCCCCAAACACTCAAACCGGCTTGTATCTTGCAATGGAAAATATGGGAAACATGACTTAGACAGCAAATGATACACTGTATGCCATGTTTCCAAATTTTTATGCACAGTGGTTACAGCATGAAGTGAATGCATGTGAATATACACAGGTGCATTGCATTAAACAAGTCCAATGAGCGTGAAAAAAATGGCCGGCCTGCCTGCTTTCATCCATCATTTGTTCTAAATTTATAATTAATCAATGAGCTGAGGTGGAGTCTTAGCCAGTGGTACCATCAGGGGTGTGTAATGCACTTTAGGGTAGACAGCCAATCAGCTGCCAGATTCAATCTGTCAATCAAACACAGCAGCCAATCAGAGAGCTGGCCATTGATCAGCAGGCCCTTTATGACATCACAGACAGACCCACGGAACTCTCTGTGCTTGTCTGCTGGCTGGCTGTCAGTTGGGTGGGTGGGCGGCAGAGGGGGTGGATGTACGTCTCGTTTCTCCTGAAAATTGCGGTTTTTCGGCGTTTCCGGAAAAAGTCGCGGTCCGACGCGCAAAAGTGGGGTATTGTAGAAATCGCCTTTTAAAGACGCACCTTTCTGGCCCCACAAAAATGGGCATTTCAAATTAGAAACAAGTCAAATGAACAAAATAGTGTGAATAAGTAAGTATTTCAGGGGTGAGTTAGCAGGTTATTGGGGTAGTAAGTCCTGATTTTTTTGGAGGTTGCAGTGACCACTACGCCATTCAAAATAGGCAGGCTTTGGCATAAGCAGTTAGGCCCCGTAGGATGATTTTAGCTAAAATGTGCCCCAAACACTCAAACCGGCTTGTATCTTGCAATGGAAAATATGGGAAACATGACTTAGACAGCAAATGATACACTGTATGCCATGTTTCCAAATTTTTATGCACAGTGGTTACAGCATGAAGCGAATGCATGTGAATATACAAAGGTGCATTGCATTAAACAAGTCCAATGAGCGTGAAAAAAATGGCCGGCCTGCCTGCTTTCATCCATCATTTGTTCTAAATTTATAATTAATCAATGAGCTGAGGTGGAGTCTTAGCCAGTGGTACCATCAGGGGTGTGTAATGCACTTTAGGGTAGACAGCCAATCAGCTGCCAGATTCAATCTGTCAATCAAACACAGCAGCCAATCAGAGAGCTGGCCATTGATCAGCAGGCCCTTTATGACATCACAGACAGACCCACGGAACTCTCTGTGCTTGTCTGCTGGCTGGCTGTCAGTTGGGTGGGTGGGCGGCAGAGGGGGAGGATGTACGTCTCGTTTCTCCTGAAAATTGCGGTTTTTCAGCGTTTCCGGAAAAAGTCGCGGTCCGACGCGCAAAAGTGGGGTATCGTAGAAATCGCCTTTTAAAGACGCACCTTTCTGGCCCCACAAAAATGGGCATTTCAAATTAGAAACAAGTCAAATGAACAAAATAGTGTGAATAAGTAAGTATTTCAGGGGTGAGTTAGCAGGTTATTGGGGTAGTAAGTCCTGATTTTTTTGGAGGTTGCAGTGACCACTACGCCATTCAAAATAGGCAGGCTTTAGCATAAGCAGTTAGGCCCCGTAGGATGATTTTAGCTAAAATGTGCCCCAAACACTCAAACCGGCTTGTATCTTGCAATGGAAAATATGGGAAACATGACTTAGACAGCAAATGATACACTGTATGCCATGTTTCCAAATTTTTATGCACAGTGGTTACAGCATGAAGTGAATGCATGTGAATATACACAGGTGCATTGCATTAAACAAGTCCAATGAGCGTGAAAAAAATGGCCGGCCTGCCTGCTTTCATCCATCATTTGTTCTAAATTTATAATTAATCAATGAGCTGAGGTGGAGTCTTAGCCAGTGGTACCATCAGGGGTGTGTAATGCACTTTAGGGTAGACAGCCAATCAGCTGCCAGATTCAATCTGTCAATCAAACACAGCAGCCAATCAGAGAGCTGGCCATTGATCAGCAGGCCCTTTATGACATCACAGACAGACCCACGGAACTCTCTGTGCTTGTCTGCTGGCTGGCTGTCAGTTGGGTGGGTGGGCGGCAGAGGGGGAGGATGTACGTCTCGTTTCTCCTGAAAATTGCGGTTTTTCAGCGTTTCCGGAAAAAGTCGCGGTCCGACGCGCAAAAGTGGGGTATCGTAGAAATCGCCTTTTAAAGACGCACCTTTCTGGCCCCACAAAAATGGGCATTTCAAATTAGAAACAAGTCAAATGAACAAAATAGTGTGAATAAGTAAGTATTTCAGGGGTGAGTTAGCAGGTTATTGGGGTAGTAAGTCCTGATTTTTTTGGAGGTTGCAGTGACCACTACGCCATTCAAAATAGGCAGGCTTTAGCATAAGCATTTAGGCCCCGTAGGATGATTTTAGCTAAAATGTGCCCCAAACACTCAAACCGGCTTGTATCTTGCAATGGAAAATATGGGAAACATGACTTAGACAGCAAATGATACACTGTATGCCATGTTTCCAAATTTTTATGCACAGTGGTTACAGCATGAAGCGAATGCATGTGAATATACAAAGGTGCATTGCATTAAACAAGTCCAATGAGCGTGAAAAAAATGGCCGGCCTGCCTGCTTTCATCCATCATTTGTTCTAAATTTATAATTAATCAATGAGCTGAGGTGGAGTCTTAGCCAGTGGTACCATCAGGGGTGTGTAATGCACTTTAGGGTAGACAGCCAATCAGCTGCCAGAGTCAATCTGTCAATCAAACACAGCAGCCAATCAGAGAGCTGGCCATTGATCAGCAGGCCCTTTATGACATCACAGACAGACCCACGGAACTCTCTGTGCTTGTCTGCTGGCTGGCTGTCAGTTGGGTGGGTGGGCGGCAGAGGGGGAGGATGTACGTCTCGTTTCTCCTGAAAATTGCGGTTTTTCGGCGTTTCCGGAAAAAGTCGCGGTCCGACGCGCAAAAGTGGGGTATCGTAGAAATCGCCTTTTAAAGACGCACCTTTCTGGCCCCACAAAAATGGGCATTTCAAATTAGAAACAAGTCAAATGAACAAAATAGTGTGAATAAGTAAGTATTTCAGGGGTGAGTTAGCAGGTTATTGGGGTAGTAAGTCCTGATTTTTTTGGAGGTTGCAGTGACCACTACGCCATTCAAAATAGGCAGGCTTTAGCATAAGCAGTTAGGCCCCGTAGGATGATTTTAGCTAAAATGTGCCCCAAACACTCAAACCGGCTTGTATCTTGCAATGGAAAATATGGGAAACATGACTTAGACAGCAAATGATACACTGTATGCCATGTTTCCAAATTTTTATGCACAGTGGTTACAGCATGAAGTGAATGCATGTGAATATACACAGGTGCATTGCATTAAACAAGTCCAATGAGCGTGAAAAAAATGGCCGGCCTGCCTGCTTTCATCCATCATTTGTTCTAAATTTATAATTAATCAATGAGCTGAGGTGGAGTCTTAGCCAGTGGTACCATCAGGGGTGTGTAATGCACTTTAGGGTAGACAGCCAATCAGCTGCCAGATTCAATCTGTCAATCAAACACAGCAGCCAATCAGAGAGCTGGCCATTGATCAGCAGGCCCTTTATGACATCACAGACAGACCCACGGAACTCTCTGTGCTTGTCTGCTGGCTGGCTGTCAGTTGGGTGGGTGGGCGGCAGAGGGGGTGGATGTACGTCTCGTTTCTCCTGAAAATTGCGGTTTTTCGGCGTTTCCGGAAAAAGTCGCGGTCCGACGCGCAAAAGTGGGGTATTGTAGAAATCGCCTTTTAAAGACGCACCTTTCTGGCCCCACAAAAATGGGCATTTCAAATTAGAAACAAGTCAAATGAACAAAATAGTGTGAATAAGTAAGTATTTCAGGGGTGAGTTAGCAGGTTATTGGGGTAGTAAGTCCTGATTTTTTTGGAGGTTGCAGTGACCACTACGCCATTCAAAATAGGCAGGCTTTGGCATAAGCAGTTAGGCCCCGTAGGATGATTTTAGCTAAAATGTGCCCCAAACACTCAAACCGGCTTGTATCTTGCAATGGAAAATATGGGAAACATGACTTAGACAGCAAATGATACACTGTATGCCATGTTTCCAAATTTTTATGCACAGTGGTTACAGCATGAAGCGAATGCATGTGAATATACAAAGGTGCATTGCATTAAACAAGTCCAATGAGCGTGAAAAAAATGGCCGGCCTGCCTGCTTTCATCCATCATTTGTTCTAAATTTATAATTAATCAATGAGCTGAGGTGGAGTCTTAGCCAGTGGTACCATCAGGGGTGTGTAATGCACTTTAGGGTAGACAGCCAATCAGCTGCCAGATTCAATCTGTCAATCAAACACAGCAGCCAATCAGAGAGCTGGCCATTGATCAGCAGGCCCTTTATGACATCACAGACAGACCCACGGAACTCTCTGTGCTTGTCTGCTGGCTGGCTGTCAGTTGGGTGGGTGGGCGGCAGAGGGGGAGGATGTACGTCTCGTTTCTCCTGAAAATTGCGGTTTTTCAGCGTTTCCGGAAAAAGTCGCGGTCCGACGCGCAAAAGTGGGGTATCGTAGAAATCGCCTTTTAAAGACGCACCTTTCTGGCCCCACAAAAATGGGCATTTCAAATTAGAAACAAGTCAAATGAACAAAATAGTGTGAATAAGTAAGTATTTCAGGGGTGAGTTAGCAGGTTATTGGGGTAGTAAGTCCTGATTTTTTTGGAGGTTGCAGTGACCACTACGCCATTCAAAATAGGCAGGCTTTAGCATAAGCAGTTAGGCCCCGTAGGATGATTTTAGCTAAAATGTGCCCCAAACACTCAAACCGGCTTGTATCTTGCAATGGAAAATATGGGAAACATGACTTAGACAGCAAATGATACACTGTATGCCATGTTTCCAAATTTTTATGCACAGTGGTTACAGCATGAAGTGAATGCATGTGAATATACACAGGTGCATTGCATTAAACAAGTCCAATGAGCGTGAAAAAAATGGCCGGCCTGCCTGCTTTCATCCATCATTTGTTCTAAATTTATAATTAATCAATGAGCTGAGGTGGAGTCTTAGCCAGTGGTACCATCAGGGGTGTGTAATGCACTTTAGGGTAGACAGCCAATCAGCTGCCAGATTCAATCTGTCAATCAAACACAGCAGCCAATCAGAGAGCTGGCCATTGATCAGCAGGCCCTTTATGACATCACAGACAGACCCACGGAACTCTCTGTGCTTGTCTGCTGGCTGGCTGTCAGTTGGGTGGGTGGGCGGCAGAGGGGGAGGATGTACGTCTCGTTTCTCCTGAAAATTGCGTTTTTTCTGCGTTTCCGGAAAAAGTCGCGGTCCGACGCGCAAAAGTGGGGTATCGTAAAAAATCGCCTTTTAAAGACGCACCTTTCTGGCCCCACAAAAATGGGCATTTCAAATTAGAAACAAGTCAAATGAACAAAATAGTGTGAATAAGTAAGTATTTCAGGGGTGAGTTAGCAGGTTATTGGGGTAGTAAGTCCTGATTTTTTTGGAGGTTGCAGTGACCACTACGCCATTCAAAATAGGCAGGCTTTGGCATAAGCAGTTAGGCCCCGTAGGATGATTTTAGCTAAAATGTGCCCCAAACACTCAAACCGGCTTGTATCTTGCAATGGAAAATATGGGAAACATGCCTTAGACAGCAAATGATACACTGTATGCCATGTTTCCAAATTTTTATGCCCAGTGGTTACAGCATGAAGTGAATGCATGTGAATATACACAGGTGCATTGCATTAAACAAGTCCAATGAGCGTGAAAAAAATGGCCGGCCTGCCTGCTTTCATCCATCATTTGTTCTAAATTTATAATTAATCAATGAGCTGAGGTGGAGTCTTAGCCAGTGGTACCATCAGGGGTGTGTAATGCACTTTAGGGTAGACAGCCAATCAGCTGCCAGATTCAATCTGTCAATCAAACACAGCAGCCAATCAGAGAGCTGGCCATTGATCAGCAGGCCCTTTATGACATCACAGACAGACCCACGGAACTCTCTGTGCTTGTCTGCTGGCTGGCTGTCAGTTGGGTGGGTGGGCGGCAGAGGGGGAGGATGTACGTCTCGTTTCTCCTGAAAATTGCGGTTTTTCGGCGTTTCCGGAAAAAGTCGCGGTCCGGCGCGCAAAAGTGGGGTATCGTAGAAATCGCCTTTTAAAGACGCACCTTTCTGGCCCCACAAAAATGGGCATTTCAAATTAGAAACAAGTCAAATGAACAAAATAGTGTGAATAAGTAAGTATTTCAGGGGTGAGTTAGCAGGTTATTGGGGTAGTAAGTCCTGATTTTTTTGGAGGTTGCAGTGACCACTACGCCATTCAAAATAGGCAGGCTTTAGCATAAGCAGTTAGGCCCCGTAGGATGATTTTAGCTAAAATGTGCCCCAAACACTCAAACCGGCTTGTATCTTGCAATGGAAAATATGGGAAACATGACTTAGACAGCAAATGATACACTGTATGCCATGTTTCCAAATTTTTATGCACAGTGGTTACAGCATGAAGTGAATGCATGTGAATATACACAGGTGCATTGCATTAAACAAGTCCAATGAGCGTGAAAAAAATGGCCGGCCTGCCTGCTTTCATCCATCATTTGTTCTAAATTTATAATTAATCAATGAGCTGAGGTGGAGTCTTAGCCAGTGGTACCATCAGGGGTGTGTAATGCACTTTAGGGTAGACAGCCAATCAGCTGCCAGATTCAATCTGTCAATCAAACACAGCAGCCAATCAGAGAGCTGGCCATTGATCAGCAGGCCCTTTATGACATCACAGACAGACCCACGGAACTCTCTGTGCTTGTCTGCTGGCTGGCTGTCAGTTGGGTGGGTGGGCGGCAGAGGGGGAGGATGTACGTCTCGTTTCTCCTGAAAATTGCGTTTTTTCTGCGTTTCCGGAAAAAGTCGCGGTCCGACGCGCAAAAGTGGGGTATCGTAAAAAATCGCCTTTTAAAGACGCACCTTTCTGGCCCCACAAAAATGGGCATTTCAAATTAGAAACAAGTCAAATGAACAAAATAGTGTGAATAAGTAAGTATTTCAGGGGTGAGTTAGCAGGTTATTGGGGTAGTAAGTCCTGATTTTTTTGGAGGTTGCAGTGACCACTACGCCATTCAAAATAGGCAGGCTTTGGCATAAGCAGTTAGGCCCCGTAGGATGATTTTAGCTAAAATGTGCCCCAAACACTCAAACCGGCTTGTATCTTGCAATGGAAAATATGGGAAACATGCCTTAGACAGCAAATGATACACTGTATGCCATGTTTCCAAATTTTTATGCCCAGTGGTTACAGCATGAAGTGAATGCATGTGAATATACACAGGTGCATTGCATTAAACAAGTCCAATGAGCGTGAAAAAAATGGCCGGCCTGCCTGCTTTCATCCATCATTTGTTCTAAATTTATAATTAATCAATGAGCTGAGGTGGAGTCTTAGCCAGTGGTACCATCAGGGGTGTGTAATGCACTTTAGGGTAGACAGCCAATCAGCTGCCAGATTCAATCTGTCAATCAAACACAGCAGCCAATCAGAGAGCTGGCCATTGATCAGCAGGCCCTTTATGACATCACAGACAGACCCACGGAACTCTCTGTGCTTGTCTGCTGGCTGGCTGTCAGTTGGGTGGGTGGGCGGCAGAGGGGGAGGATGTACGTCTCGTTTCTCCTGAAAATTGCGGTTTTTCGGCGTTTCCGGAAAAAGTCGCGGTCCGACGCGCAAAAGTGGGGTATCGTAGAAATCGCCTTTTAAAGACGCACCTTTCTGGCCCCACAAAAATGGGCATTTCAAATTAGAAACAAGTCAAATGAACAAAATAGTGTGAATAAGTAAGTATTTCAGGGGTGAGTTAGCAGGTTATTGGGGTAGTAAGTCCTGATTTTTTTGGAGGTTGCAGTGACCACTACGCCATTCAAAATAGGCAGGCTTTAGCATAAGCAGTTAGGCCCCGTAGGATGATTTTAGCTAAAATGTGCCCCAAACACTCAAACCGGCTTGTATCTTGCAATGGAAAATATGGGAAACATGACTTAGACAGCAAATGATACACTGTATGCCATGTTTCCAAATTTTTATGCACAGTGGTTACAGCATGAAGTGAATGCATGTGAATATACACAGGTGCATTGCATTAAACAAGTCCAATGAGCGTGAAAAAAATGGCCGGCCTGCCTGCTTTCATCCATCATTTGTTCTAAATTTATAATTAATCAATGAGCTGAGGTGGAGTCTTAGCCAGTGGTACCATCAGGGGTGTGTAATGCACTTTAGGGTAGACAGCCAATCAGCTGCCAGATTCAATCTGTCAATCAAACACAGCAGCCAATCAGAGAGCTGGCCATTGATCAGCAGGCCCTTTATGACATCACAGACAGACCCACGGAACTCTCTGTGCTTGTCTGCTGGCTGGCTGTCAGTTGGGTGGGTGGGCGGCAGAGGGGGAGGATGTACGTCTCGTTTCTCCTGAAAATTGCGGTTTTTCAGCGTTTCCGGAAAAAGTCGCGGTCCGACGCGCAAAAGTGGGGTATCGTAGAAATCGCCTTTTAAAGACGCACCTTTCTGGCCCCACAAAAATGGGCATTTCAAATTAGAAACAAGTCAAATGAACAAAATAGTGTGAATAAGTAAGTATTTCAGGGGTGAGTTAGCAGGTTATTGGGGTAGTAAGTCCTGATTTTTTTGGAGGTTGCAGTGACCACTACGCCATTCAAAATAGGCAGGCTTTAGCATAAGCAGTTAGGCCCCGTAGGATGATTTTAGCTAAAATGTGCCTCAAACACTCAAACCGGCTTGTATCTTGCAATGGAAAATATGGGAAACATGACTTAGACAGCAAATGATACACTGTATGCCATGTTTCCAAATTTTTATGCACAGTGGTTACAGCATGAAGTGAATGCATGTGAATATACACAGGTGCATTGCATTAAACAAGTCCAATGAGCGTGAAAAAAATGGCCGGCCTGCCTGCTTTCATCCATCATTTGTTCTAAATTTATAATTAATCAATGAGCTGAGGTGGAGTCTTAGCCAGTGGTACCATCAGGGGTGTGTAATGCACTTTAGGGTAGACAGCCAATCAGCTGCCAGATTCAATCTGTCAATCAAACACAGCAGCCAATCAGAGAGCTGGCCATTGATCAGCAGGCCCTTTATGACATCACAGACAGACCCACGGAACTCTCTGTGCTTGTCTGCTGGCTGGCTGTCAGTTGGGTGGGTGGGCGGCAGAGGGGGAGGATGTACGTCTCGTTTCTCCTGAAAATTGCGTTTTTTCTGCGTTTCCGGAAAAAGTCGCGGTCCGACGCGCAAAAGTGGGGTATCGTAGAAATCGCCTTTTAAAGACGCACCTTTCTGGCCCCACAAAAATGGGCATTTCAAATTAGAAACAAGTCAAATGAACAAAATAGTGTGAATAAGTAAGTATTTCAGGGGTGAGTTAGCAGGTTATTGGGGTAGTAAGTCCTGATTTTTTTGGAGGTTGCAGTGACCACTACGCCATTCAAAATAGGCAGGCTTTGGCATAAGCAGTTAGGCCCCGTAGGATGATTTTAGCTAAAATGTGCCCCAAACACTCAAACCGGCTTGTATCTTGCAATGGAAAATATGGGAAACATGACTTAGACAGCAAATGATACACTGTATGCCATGTTTCCAAATTTTTATGCACAGTGGTTACAGCATGAAGTGAATGCATGTGAATATACACAGGTGCATTGCATTAAACAAGTCCAATGAGCGTGAAAAAAATGGCCGGCCTGCCTGCTTTCATCCATCATTTGTTCTAAATTTATAATTAATCAATGAGCTGAGGTGGAGTCTTAGCCAGTGGTACCATCAGGGGTGTGTAATGCACTTTAGGGTAGACAGCCAATCAGCTGCCAGATTCAATCTGTCAATCAAACACAGCAGCCAATCAGAGAGCTGGCCATTGATCAGCAGGCCCTTTATGACATCACAGACAGACCCACGGAACTCTCTGTGCTTGTCTGCTGGCTGGCTGTCAGTTGGGTGGGTGGGCGGCAGAGGGGGAGGATGTACGTCTCGTTTCTCCTGAAAATTGCGGTTTTTCGGCGTTTCCGGAAAAAGTCGCGGTCCGACGCGCAAAAGTGGGGTATCGTAGAAATCGCCTTTTAAAGACGCACCTTTCTGGCCCCACAAAAATGGGCATTTCAAATTAGAAACAAGTCAAATGAACAAAATAGTGTGAATAAGTAAGTATTTCAGGGGTGAGTTAGCAGGTTATTGGGGTAGTAAGTCCTGATTTTTTTGGAGGTTGCAGTGACCACTACGCCATTCAAAATAGGCAGGCTTTAGCATAAGCAGTTAGGCCCCGTAGGATAATTTTAGCTAAAATGTGCCCCAAACACTCAAACCGGCTTGTATCTTGCAATGGAAAATATGGGAAACATGACTTAGACAGCAAATGATACACTGTATGCCATGTTTCCAAATTTTTATGCACAGTGGTTACAGCATGAAGTGAATGCATGTGAATATACACAGGTGCATTGCATTAAACAAGTCCAATGAGCGTGAAAAAAATGGCCGGCCTGCCTGCTTTCATCCATCATTTGTTCTAAATTTATAATTAATCAATGAGCTGAGGTGGAGTCTTAGCCAGTGGTACCATCAGGGGTGTGTAATGCACTTTAGGGTAGACAGCCAATCAGCTGCCAGATTCAATCTGTCAATCAAACACAGCAGCCAATCAGAGAGCTGGCCATTGATCAGCAGGCCCTTTATGACATCACAGACAGACCCACGGAACTCTCTGTGCTTGTCTGCTGGCTGGCTGTCAGTTGGGTGGGTGGGCGGCAGAGGGGGAGGATGTACGTCTCGTTTCTCCTGAAAATTGCGTTTTTTCTGCGTTTCCGGAAAAAGTCGCGGTCCGACGCGAAAAAGTGGGGTATCGTAGAAATCGCCTTTTAAAGACGCACCTTTCTGGCCCCACAAAAATGGGCATTTCAAATTAGAAACAAGTCAAATGAACAAAATAGTGTGAATAAGTAAGTATTTCAGGGGTGAGTTAGCAGGTTATTGGGGTAGTGAGTCCTGATTTTTTTGGAGGTTGCAGTGACCACTACGCCATTCAAAATAGGCAGGCTTTGGCATAAGCAGTTAGGCCCCGTAGGATGATTTTAGCTAAAATGTGCCCCAAACACTCAAACCGGCTTGTATCTTGCAATGGAAAATATGGGAAACATGACTTAGACAGCAAATGATACACTGTATGCCATGTTTCCAAATTTTTATGCACAGTGGTTACAGCATGAAGCGAATGCATGTGAATATACAAAGGTGCATTGCATTAAACAAGTCCAATGAGCGTGAAAAAAATGGCCGGCCTGCCTGCTTTCATCCATCATTTGTTCTAAATTTATAATTAATCAATGAGCTGAGGTGGAGTCTTAGCCAGTGGTACCATCAGGGGTGTGTAATGCACTTTAGGGTAGACAGCCAATCAGCTGCCAGATTCAATCTGTCAATCAAACACAGCAGCCAATCAGAGAGCTGGCCATTGATCAGCAGGCCCTTTATGACATCACAGACAGACCCACGGAACTCTCTGTGCTTGTCTGCTGGCTGGCTGTCAGTTGGGTGGGTGGGCGGCAGAGGGGGAGGATGTACGTCTCGTTTCTCCTGAAAATTGCGGTTTTTCAGCGTTTCCGGAAAAAGTCGCGGTCCGACGCGCAAAAGTGGGGTATCGTAGAAATCGCCTTTTAAAGACGCACCTTTCTGGCCCCACAAAAATGGGCATTTCAAATTAGAAACAAGTCAAATGAACAAAATAGTGTGAATAAGTAAGTATTTCAGGGGTGAGTTAGCAGGTTATTGGGGTAGTAAGTCCTGATTTTTTTGGAGGTTGCAGTGACCACTACGCCATTCAAAATAGGCAGGCTTTAGCATAAGCAGTTAGGCCCCGTAGGATGATTTTAGCTAAAATGTGCCCCAAACACTCAAACCGGCTTGTATCTTGCAATGGAAAATATGGGAAACATGACTTAGACAGCAAATGATACACTGTATGCCATGTTTCCAAATTTTTATGCACAGTGGTTACAGCATGAAGTGAATGCATGTGAATATACACAGGTGCATTGCATTAAACAAGTCCAATGAGCGTGAAAAAAATGGCCGGCCTGCCTGCTTTCATCCATCATTTGTTCTAAATTTATAATTAATCAATGAGCTGAGGTGGAGTCTTAGCCAGTGGTACCATCAGGGGTGTGTAATGCACTTTAGGGTAGACAGCCAATCAGCTGCCAGATTCAATCTGTCAATCAAACACAGCAGCCAATCAGAGAGCTGGCCATTGATCAGCAGGCCCTTTATGACATCACAGACAGACCCACGGAACTCTCTGTGCTTGTCTGCTGGCTGGCTGTCAGTTGGGTGGGTGGGCGGCAGAGGGGGAGGATGTACGTCTCGTTTCTCCTGAAAATTGCGGTTTTTCGGCGTTTCCGGAAAAAGTCGCGGTCCGACGCGCAAAAGTGGGGTATCGTAGAAATCGCCTTTTAAAGACGCACCTTTCTGGCCCCACAAAAATGGGCATTTCAAATTAGAAACAAGTCAAATGAACAAAATAGTGTGAATAAGTAAGTATTTCAGGGGTGAGTTAGCAGGTTATTGGGGTAGTAAGTCCTGATTTTTTTGGAGGTTGCATTGACCACTACGCCATTCAAAATAGGCAGGCTTTGGCATAAGCAGTTAGGCCCCGTAGGATGATTTTAGCTAAAATGTGCCCCAAACACTCAAACCGGCTTGTATCTTGCAATGGAAAATATGGGAAACATGACTTAGACAGCAAATGATACACTGTATGCCATGTTTCCAAATTTTTATGCACAGTGGTTACAGCATGAAGCGAATGCATGTGAATATACAAAGGTGCATTGCATTAAACAAGTCCAATGAGCGTGAAAAAAATGGCAGGCCTGCCTGCTTTCATCCATCATTTGTTCTAAATTTATAATTAATCAATGAGCTGAGGTGGAGTCTTAGCCAGTGGTACCATCAGGGGTGTGTAATGCACTTTAGGGTAGACAGCCAATCAGCTGCCAGATTCAATCTGTCAATCAAACACAGCAGCCAATCAGAGAGCTGGCCATTGATCAGCAGGCCCTTTATGACATCACAGACAGACCCACGGAACTCTCTGTGCTTGTCTGCTGGCTGGCTGTCAGTTGGGTGGGTGGGCGGCAGAGGGGGAGGATGTACGTCTCGTTTCTCCTGAAAATTGCGGTTTTTCAGCGTTTCCAGAAAAAGTCGCGGTCCGACGCGCAAAAGTGGGGTATCGTAGAAATCGCCTTTTAAAGACGCACCTTTCTGGCCCCACAAAAATGGGCATTTCAAATTAGAAACAAGTCAAATGAACAAAATAGTGTGAATAAGTAAGTATTTCAGGGGTGAGTTAGCAGGTTATTGGGGTAGTAAGTCCTGATTTTTTTGGAGGTTGCAGTGACCACTACGCCATTCAAAATAGGCAGGCTTTAGCATAAGCATTTAGGCCCCGTAGGATGATTTTAGCTAAAATGTGCCCCAAACACTCAAACCGGCTTGTATCTTGCAATGGAAAATATGGGAAACATGACTTAGACAGCAAATGATACACTGTATGCCATGTTTCCAAATTTTTATGCACAGTGGTTACAGCATGAAGTGAATGCATGTGAATATACACAGGTGCATTGCATTAAACAAGTCCAATGAGCGTGAAAAAAATGGCCGGCCTGCCTGCTTTCATCCATCATTTGTTCTAAATTTATAATTAATCAATGAGCTGAGGTGGAGTCTTAGCCAGTGGTACCATCAGGGGTGTGTAATGCACTTTAGGGTAGACAGCCAATCAGCTGCCAGATTCAATCTGTCAATCAAACACAGCAGCCAATCAGAGAGCTGGCCATTGATCAGCAGGCCCTTTATGACATCACAGACAGACCCACGGAACTCTCTGTGCTTGTCTGCTGGCTGGCTGTCAGTTGGGTGGGTGGGCGGCAGAGGGGGAGGATGTACGTCTCGTTTCTCCTGAAAATTGCGGTTTTTCGGCGTTTCCGGAAAAAGTCGCGGTCCGACGCGCAAAAGTGGGGTATCGTAGAAATCGCCTTTTAAAGACGCACCTTTCTGGCCCCACAAAAATGGGCATTTCAAATTAGAAACAAGTCAAATGAACAAAATAGTGTGAATAAGTAAGTATTTCAGGGGTGAGTTAGCAGGTTATTGGGGTAGTAAGTCCTGATTTTTTTGGAGGTTGCATTGACCACTACGCCATTCAAAATAGGCAGGCTTTGGCATAAGCAGTTAGGCCCCGTAGGATGATTTTAGCTAAAATGTGCCCCAAACACTCAAACCGGCTTGTATCTTGCAATGGAAAATATGGGAAACATCACTTAGACAGCAAATGATACACTGTATGCCATGTTTCCAAATTTTTATGCACAGTGGTTACAGCATGAAGCGAATGCATGTGAATATACAAAGGTGCATTGCATTAAACAAGTCCAATGAGCGTGAAAAAAATGGCCGGCCTGCCTGCTTTCATCCATCATTTGTTCTAAATTTATAATTAATCAATGAGCTGAGGTGGAGTCTTAGCCAGTGGTACCATCAGGGGTGTGTAATGCACTTTAGGGTAGACAGCCAATCAGCTGCCAGATTCAATCTGTCAATCAAACACAGCAGCCAATCAGAGAGCTGGCCATTGATCAGCAGGCCCTTTATGACATCACAGACAGACCCACGGAACTCTCTGTGCTTGTCTGCTGGCTGGCTGTCAGTTGGGTGGGTGGGCGGCAGAGGGGGAGGATGTACGTCTCGTTTCTCCTGAAAATTGCGGTTTTTCAGCGTTTCCGGAAAAAGTCGCGGTCCGACGCGCAAAAGTGGGGTATCGTAGAAATCGCCTTTTAAAGACGCACCTTTCTGGCCCCACAAAAATGGGCATTTCAAATTAGAAACAAGTCAAATGAACAAAATAGTGTGAATAAGTAAGTATTTCAGGGGTGAGTTAGCAGGTTATTGGGGTAGTAAGTCCTGATTTTTTTGGAGGTTGCAGTGACCACTACGCCATTCAAAATAGGCAGGCTTTAGCATAAGCAGTTAGGCCCCGTAGGATGATTTTAGCTAAAATGTGCCCCAAACACTCAAACCGGCTTGTATCTTGCAATGGAAAATATGGGAAACATGACTTAGACAGCAAATGATACACTGTATGCCATGTTTCCAAATTTTTATGCACAGTGGTTACAGCATGAAGCGAATGCATGTGAATATACACAGGTGCATTGCATTAAACAAGTCCAATGAGCGTGAAAAAAATGGCCGGCCTGCCTGCTTTCATCCATCATTTGTTCTAAATTTATAATTAATCAATGAGCTGAGGTGGAGTCTTAGCCAGTGGTACCATCAGGGGTGTGTAATGCACTTTAGGGTAGACAGCCAATCAGCTGCCAGATTCAATCTGTCAATCAAACACAGCAGCCAATCAGAGAGCTGGCCATTGATCAGCAGGCCCTTTATGACATCACAGACAGACCCACGGAACTCTCTGTGCTTGTCTGCTGGCTGGCTGTCAGTTGGGTGGGTGGGCGGCAGAGGGGGTGGATGTACGTCTCGTTTCTCCTGAAAATTGCGGTTTTTCGGCATTTCCGGAAAAAGTCGCGGTCCGACGCGCAAAAGTGGGGTATCGTAGAAATCGCCTTTTAAAGACGCACCTTTCTGGCCCCACAAAAATGGGCATTTCAAATTAGAAACAAGTCAAATGAACAAAATATTGTGAATAAGTAAGTATTTCAGGGGTGAGTTAGCAGGTTATTGGGGTAGTAAGTCCTGATTTTTTTGGAGGTTGCAGTGACCACTACGCCATTCAAAATAGGCAGGCTTTAGCATAAGCATTTAGGCCCCATAGGATGATTTTAGCTAAAATGTGCCCCAAACACTCAAACCGGCTTGTATCTTGCAATGGAAAATATGGGAAACATGACTTAGACAGCAAATGATACACTGTATGCCATGTTTCCAAATTTTTATGCACAGTGGTTACAGCATGAAGTGAATGCATGTGAATATGTACACAGGTGCATTGCATTAAACAAGTCCAATGAGCGTGAAAAAAATGGCCGGCCTGCCTGCTTTCATCCATCATTTGTTCTAAATTTATAATTAATCAATGAGCTGAGGTGGAGTCTTAGCCAGTGGTACCATCAGGGGTGTGTAATGCACTTTAGGGTAGACAGCCAATCAGCTGCCAGATTCAATCTGTCAATCAAACACAGCAGCCAATCAGAGAGCTGGCCATTGATCAGCAGGCCCTTTATGACATCACAGACAGACCCACGGAACTCTCTGTGCTTGTCTGCTGGCTGGCTGTCAGTTGGGTGGGTGGGCGGCAGAGGGGGAGGATGTACGTCTCGTTTCTCCTGAAAATTACGGTTTTTCGGCGTTTCCGGAAAAAGTCGCGGTCCGACGCGCAAAAGTGGGGTATCGTAGAAATCGCCTTTTAAAGACGCACCTTTCTGGCCCCACAAAAATGGGCATTTCAAATTAGAAACAAGTCAAATGAACAAAATAGTGTGAATAAGTAAGTATTTCAGGGGTGAGTTAGCAGGTTATTGGGGTAGTAAGTCCTGATTTTTTTGGAGGTTGCAGTGACCACTACGCCATTCAAAATAGGCAGGCTTTAGCATAAGCAGTTAGGCCCCGTAGGATGATTTTAGCTAAAATGTGCCCCAAACACTCAAACCGGCTTGTATCTTGCAATGGAAAATATGGGAAACATGACTTAGACAGCAAATGATACACTGTATGCCATGTTTCCAAATTTTTATGCACAGTGGTTACAGCATGAAGTGAATGCATGTGAATATACACAGGTGCATTGCATTAAACAAGTCCAATGAGCGTGAAAAAAATGGCCGGCCTGCCTGCTTTCATCCATCATTTGTTCTAAATTTATAATTAATCAATGAGCTGAGGTGGAGTCTTAGCCAGTGGTACCATCAGGGGTGTGTAATGCACTTTAGGGTAGACAGCCAATCAGCTGCCAGATTCAATCTGTCAATCAAACACAGCAGCCAATCAGAGAGCTGGCCATTGATCAGCAGGCCCTTTATGACATCACAGACAGACCCACGGAACTCTCTGTGCTTGTCTGCTGGCTGGCTGTCAGTTGGGTGGGTGGGCGGCAGAGGGGGAGGATGTACGTCTCGTTTCTCCTGAAAATTGCGGTTTTTCAGCGTTTCCGGAAAAAGTCGCAGTCCGACGCGCAAAAGTGGGGTATCGTAGAAATCGCCTTTTAAAGACGCACCTTTCTGGCCCCACAAAAATGGGCATTTCAAATTAGAAACAAGTCAAATGAACAAAATAGTGTGAATAAGTAAGTATTTCAGGGGTGAGTTAGCAGGTTATTGGGGTAGTAAGTCCTGATTTTTTTGGAGGTTGCAGTGACCACTACGCCATTCAAAATAGGCAGGCTTTGGCATAAGCAGTTAGGCCCCGTAGGATGATTTTAGCTAAAATGTGCCCCAAACACTCAAACCGGCTTGTATCTTGCAATGGAAAATATGGGAAACATGACTTAGACAGCAAATGATACACTGTATGCCATGTTTCCAAATTTTTATGCACAGTGGTTACAGCATGAAGCGAATGCATGTGAATATACAAAGGTGCATTGCATTAAACAAGTCCAATGAGCGTGAAAAAAATGGCCGGCCTGCCTGCTTTCATCCATCATTTGTTCTAAATTTATAATTAATCAATGAGCTGAGGTGGAGTCTTAGCCAGTGGTACCATCAGGGGTGTGTAATGCACTTTAGGGTAGACAGCCAATCAGCTGCCAGATTCAATCTGTCAATCAAACACAGCAGCCAATCAGAGAGCTGGCCATTGATTAGCAGGCCCTTTATGACATCACAGACAGACCCACGGAACTCTCTGTGCTTGTCTGCTGGCTGGCTGTCAGTTGGGTGGGTGGGCGGCAGAGGGGGAGGATGTACGTCTCGTTTCTCCTGAAAATTGCGGTTTTTCAGCGTTTCCGGAAAAAGTCGCGGTCCGACGCGCAAAAGTGGGGTATCGTAGAAATCGCCTTTTAAAGACGCACCTTTCTGGCCCCACAAAAATGGGCATTTCAAATTAGAAACAAGTCAAATGAACAAAATAGTGTGAATAAGTAAGTATTTCAGGGGTGAGTTAGCAGGTTATTGGGGTAGTAAGTCCTGATTTTTTTGGAGGTTGCAGTGACCACTACGCCATTCAAAATAGGCAGGCTTTAGCATAAGCATTTAGGCCCCGTAGGATGATTTTAGCTAAAATGTGCCCCAAACACTCAAACCGGCTTGTATCTTGCAATGGAAAATATGGGAAACATGACTTAGACAGCAAATGATACACTGTATGCCATGTTTCCAAATTTTTATGCACAGTGGTTACAGCATGAAGTGAATGCATGTGAATATACACAGGTGCATTGCATTAAACAAGTCCAATGAGCGTGAAAAAAATGGCCGGCTTGCCTGCTTTCATCCATCATTTGTTCTAAATTTATAATTAATCAATGAGCTGAGGTGGAGTCTTAGCCAGTGGTACCATCAGGGGTGTGTAATGCACTTTAGGGTAGACAGACAATCAGCTGCCAGATTCAATCTGTCAATCAAACACAGCAGCCAATCAGAGAGCTGGCCATTGATCAGCAGGCCCTTTATGACATCACAGACAGACCCACGGAACTCTCTGTGCTTGTCTGCTGGCTGGCTGTCAGTCAGTTGGGTGGGCGGCAGAGGGGGAGGATGTACGTCTCGTTTCTCCTGAAAATTGCGGTTTTTCGGCGTTTCCGGAAAAAGTCGCGGTCCGACGCGCAAAAGTGGGGTATCGTAGAAATCGCCTTTTAAAGACGCACCTTTCTGGCCCCACAAAAATGGGCATTTCAAATTAGAAACAAGTCAAATGAACAAAATAGTGTGAATAAGTAAGTATTTCAGGGGTGAGTTAGCAGGTTATTGGGGTAGTAAGTCCTGATTTTTTTGGAGGTTGCAGTGACCACTACGCCATTCAAAATAGGCAGGCTTTAGCATAAGCAGTTAGGCCCCGTAGGATGATTTTAGCTAAAATGTGCCCCAAACACTCAAACCGGCTTGTATCTTGCAATGGAAAATATGGGAAACATGACTTAGACAGCAAATGATACACTGTATGCCATGTTTCCAAATTTTTATGCACAGTGGTTACAGCATGAAGCGAATGCATGTGAATATACAAAGGTGCATTGCATTAAACAAGTCCAATGAGCGTGAAAAAAATGGCCGGCCTGCCTGCTTTCATCCATCATTTGTTCTAAATTTATAATTAATCAATGAGCTGAGGTGGAGTCTTAGCCAGTGGTACCATCAGGGGTGTGTAATGCACTTTAGGGTAGACAGCCAATCAGCTGCCAGATTCAATCTGTCAATCAAACACAGCAGCCAATCAGAGAGCTGGCCATTGATCAGCAGGCCCTTTATGACATCACAGACAGACCCACGGAACTCTCTGTGCTTGTCTGCTGGCTGGCTGTCAGTTGGGTGGGTGGGCGGCAGAGGGGGAGGATGTACGTCTCGTTTCTCCTGAAATTTGCGGTTTTTCAGCGTTTCCGGAAAAAGTCGTGGTCCGACGCGCAAAAGTGGGGTATCGTAGAAATCGCCTTTTAAAGACGCACCTTTCTGGCCCCACAAAAATGGGCATTTCAAATTAGAAACAAGTCAAATGAACAAAATAGTGTGAATAAGTAAGTATTTCAGGGGTGAGTTAGCAGGTTATTGGGGTAGTAAGTCCTGATTTTTTTGGAGGTTGCATTGACCACTACGCCATTCAAAATAGGCAGGCTTTGGCATAAGCAGTTAGGCCCCGTAGGATGATTTTAGCTAAAATGTGCCCCAAACACTCAAACCGGCTTGTATCTTGCAATGGAAAATATGGGAAACATGACTTAGACAGCAAATGATACACTGTATGCCATGTTTCCAAATTTTTATGCACAGTGGTTACAGCATGAAGCGAATGCATGTGAATATACAAAGGTGCATTGCATTAAACATGTCCAATGAGCGTGAAAAAAATGGCCGGCCTGCCTGCTTTCATCCATCATTTGTTCTAAATTTATAATTAATCAATGAGCTGAGGTGGAGTCTTAGCCAGTGGTACCATCAGGGGTGTGTAATGCACTTTAGGGTAGACAGCCAATCAGCTGCCAGATTCAATCTGTCAATCAAACACAGCAGCCAATCAGAGAGCTGGCCATTGATCAGCAGGCCCTTTATGACATCACAGACAGACCCACGGAACTCTCTGTGCTTGTCTGCTGGCTGGCTGTCAGTTGGGTGGGTGGGCGGCAGAGGGGGAGGATGTACGTCTCGTTTCTCCTGAAAATTGCGGTTTTTCAGCGTTTCCAGAAAAAGTCGCGGTCCGACGCGCAAAAGTGGGGTATCGTAGAAATCGCCTTTTAAAGACGCACCTTTCTGGCCCCACAAAAATGGGCATTTCAAATTAGAAACAAGTCAAATGAACAAAATAGTGTGAATAAGTAAGTATTTCAGGGGTGAGTTAGCAGGTTATTGGGGTAGTAAGTCCTGATTTTTTTGGAGGTTGCAGTGACCACAAAGCCATTCAAAATAGGCAGGCTTTAGCATAAGCATTTAGGCCCCGTAGGATGATTTTAGCTAAAATGTGCCCCAAACACTCAAACCGGCTTGTATCTTGCAATGGAAAATATGGGAAACATGACTTAGACAGCAAATGATACACTGTATGCCATGTTTCCAAATTTTTATGCACAGTGGTTACAGCATGAAGTGAATGCATGTGAATATACACAGGTGCATTGCATTAAACAAGTCCAATGAGCGTGAAAAAAATGGCCGGCTTGCCTGCTTTCATCCATCATTTGTTCTAAATTTATAATTAATCAATGAGCTGAGGTGGAGTCTTAGCCAGTGGTACCATCAGGGGTGTGTAATGCACTTTAGGGTAGACAGACAATCAGCTGCCAGATTCAATCTGTCAATCAAACACAGCAGCCAATCAGAGAGCTGGCCATTGATCAGCAGGCCCTTTATGACATCACAGACAGACCCACGGAACTCTCTGTGCTTGTCTGCTGGCTGGCTGTCAGTCAGTTGGGTGGGCGGCAGAGGGGGAGGATGTACGTCTCGTTTCTCCTGAAAATTGCGGTTTTTCGGCGTTTCCGGAAAAAGTCGCGGTCCGACGCGCAAAAGTGGGGTATCGTAGAAATCGCCTTTTAAAGACGCACCTTTCTGGCCCCACAAAAATGGGCATTTCAAATTAGAAACAAGTCAAATGAACAAAATAGTGTGAATAAGTAAGTATTTCAGGGGTGAGTTAGCAGGTTATTGGGGTAGTAAGTCCTGATTTTTTTGGAGGTTGCAGTGACCACTACGCCATTCAAAATAGGCAGGCTTTAGCATAAGCAGTTAGGCCCCGTAGGATGATTTTAGCTAAAATGTGCCCCAAACACTCAAACCGGCTTGTATCTTGCAATGGAAAATATGGGAAACATGACTTAGACAGCAAATGATACACTGTATGCCATGTTTCCAAATTTTTATGCACAGTGGTTACAGCATGAAGCGAATGCATGTGAATATACAAAGGTGCATTGCATTAAACAAGTCCAATGAGCGTGAAAAAAATGGCCGGCCTGCCTGCTTTCATCCATCATTTGTTCTAAATTTATAATTAATCAATGAGCTGAGGTGGAGTCTTAGCCAGTGGTACCATCAGGGGTGTGTAATGCACTTTAGGGTAGACAGCCAATCAGCTGCCAGATTCAATCTGTCAATCAAACACAGCAGCCAATCAGAGAGCTGGCCATTGATCAGCAGGCCCTTTATGACATCACAGACAGACCCACGGAACTCTCTGTGCTTGTCTGCTGGCTGGCTGTCAGTTGGGTGGGTGGGCGGCAGAGGGGGAGGATGTACGTCTCGTTTCTCCTGAAATTTGCGGTTTTTCAGCGTTTCCGGAAAAAGTCGCGGTCCGACGCGCAAAAGTGGGGTATCGTAGAAATCGCCTTTTAAAGACGCACCTTTCTGGCCCCACAAAAATGGGCATTTCAAATTAGAAACAAGTCAAATGAACAAAATAGTGTGAATAAGTAAGTATTTCAGGGGTGAGTTAGCAGGTTATTGGGGTAGTAAGTCCTGATTTTTTTGGAGGTTGCATTGACCACTACGCCATTCAAAATAGGCAGGCTTTGGCATAAGCAGTTAGGCCCCGTAGGATGATTTTAGCTAAAATGTGCCCCAAACACTCAAACCGGCTTGTATCTTGCAATGGAAAATATGGGAAACATGACTTAGACAGCAAATGATACACTGTATGCCATGTTTCCAAATTTTTATGCACAGTGGTTACAGCATGAAGCGAATGCATGTGAATATACAAAGGTGCATTGCATTAAACAAGTCCAATGAGCGTGAAAAAAATGGCCGGCCTGCCTGCTTTCATCCATCATTTGTTCTAAATTTATAATTAATCAATGAGCTGAGGTGGAGTCTTAGCCAGTGGTACCATCAGGGGTGTGTAATGCACTTTAGGGTAGACAGCCAATCAGCTGCCAGATTCAATCTGTCAATCAAACACAGCAGCCAATCAGAGAGCTGGCCATTGATCAGCAGGCCCTTTATGACATCACAGACAGACCCACGGAACTCTCTGTGCTTGTCTGCTGGCTGGCTGTCAGTTGGGTGGGTGGGCGGCAGAGGGGGAGGATGTACGTCTCGTTTCTCCTGAAAATTGCGGTTTTTCAGCGTTTCCAGAAAAAGTCGCGGTCCGACGCGCAAAAGTGGGGTATCGTAGAAATCGCCTTTTAAAGACGCACCTTTCTGGCCCCACAAAAATGGGCATTTCAAATTAGAAACAAGTCAAATGAACAAAATAGTGTGAATAAGTAAGTATTTCAGGGGTGAGTTAGCAGGTTATTGGGGTAGTAAGTCCTGATTTTTTTGGAGGTTGCAGTGACCACTACGCCATTCAAAATAGGCAGGCTTTAGCATAAGCATTTAGGCCCCGTAGGATGATTTTAGCTAAAATGTGCCCCAAACACTCAAACCGGCTTGTATCTTGCAATGGAAAATATGGGAAACATGACTTAGACAGCAAATGATACACTGTATGCCATGTTTCCAAATTTTTATGCACAGTGGTTACAGCATGAAGTGAATGCATGTGAATATACACAGGTGCATTGCATTAAACAAGTCCAATGAGCGTGAAAAAAATGGCCGGCCTGCCTGCTTTCATCCATCATTTGTTCTAAATTTATAATTAATCAATGAGCTGAGGTGGAGTCTTAGCCAGTGGTACCATCAGGGGTGTGTAATGCACTTTAGGGTAGACAGCCAATCAGCTGCCAGATTCAATCTGTCAATCAAACACAGCAGCCAATCAGAGAGCTGGCCATTGATCAGCAGGCCCTTTATGACATCACAGACAGACCCACGGAACTCTCTGTGCTTGTCTGCTGGCTGGCTGTCAGTTGGGTGGGTGGGCTGCAGAGGGGGAGGATGTACGTCTCGTTTCTCCTGAAAATTGCGGTTTTTCGGCGTTTCCGGAAAAAGTCGCGGTCCGACGCGCAAAAGTGGGGTATCGTAGAAATCGCCTTTTAAAGACGCACCTTTCTGGCCCCACAAAAATGGGCATTTCAAATTAGAAACAAGTCAAATGAACAAAATAGTGTGAATAAGTAAGTATTTCAGGGGTGAGTTAGCAGGTTATTGGGGTAGTAAGTCCTGATTTTTTTGGAGGTTGCAGTGACCACTACGCCATTCAAAATAGGCAGGCTTTAGCATAAGCATTTAGGCCCCGTAGGATGATTTTAGCTAAAATGTGCCCCAAACACTCAAACCGGCTTGTATCTTGCAATGGAAAATATGGGAAACATGACTTAGACAGCAAATGATACACTGTATGCCATGTTTCCAAATTTTTATGCACAGTGGTTACAGCATGAAGTGAATGCATGTGAATATACACAGGTGCATTGCATTAAACAAGTCCAATGAGCGTGAAAAAAATGTCCGGCTTGCCTGCTTTCATCCATCATTTGTTCTAAATTTATAATTAATCAATGAGCTGAGGTGGAGTCTTAGCCAGTGGTACCATCAGGGGTGTGTAATGCACTTTAGGGTAGACAGCCAATCAGCTGCCAGATTCAATCTGTCAATCAAACACAGCAGCCAATCAGAGAGCTGGCCATTGATCAGCAGGCCCTTTATGACATCACAGACAGACCCACGGAACTCTCTGTGCTTGTCTGCTGGCTGGCTGTCAGTTGGGTGGGTGGGCGGCAGAGGGGGAGGATGTACGTCTCGTTTCTCCTGAAAATTGCGGTTTTTCGGCGTTTCCGGAAAAAGTCGCGGTCCGACGCGCAAAAGTGGGGTATCGTAGAAATCGCCTTTTAAAGACGCACCTTTCTGGCCCCACAAAAATGGGCATTTCAAATTAGAAACAAGTCAAATGAACAAAATAGTGTGAATAAGTAAGTATTTCAGGGGTGAGTTAGCAGGTTATTGGGGTAGTAAGTCCTGATTTTTTTGGAGGTTGCAGTGACCACTACGCCATTCAAAATAGGCAGGCTTTAGCATAAGCAGTTAGGCCCCGTAGGATGATTTTAGCTAAAATGTGCCCCAAACACTTAAACCGGCTTGTATCTTGCAATGGAAAATATGGGAAACATGACTTAGACAGCAAATGATACACTGTATGCCATGTTTCCAAATTTTTATGCACAGTGGTTACAGCATGAAGCGAATGCATGTGAATATACAAAGGTGCATTGCATTAAACAAGTCCAATGAGCGTGAAAAAAATGGCCGGCCTGCCTGCTTTCATCCATCATTTGTTCTAAATTTATAATTAATCAATGAGCTGAGGTGGAGTCTTAGCCAGTGGTACCATCAGGGGTGTGTAATGCACTTTAGGGTAGACAGCCAATCAGCTGCCAGATTCAATTTGTCAATCAAACACAGCAGCCAATCAGAGAGCTGGCCATTGATCAGCAGGTCCTTTATGACATCACAGACAGACCCACGGAACTCTCTGTGCTTGTCTGCTGGCTGGCTGTCAGTTGGGTGGGTGGGCGGCAGAGGGGGAGGATGTACGTCTCGTTTCTCCTGAAAATTGCGGTTTTTCGGCGTTTCCGGAAAAAGTCGCGGTCCGACGCGCAAAAGTGGGGTATCGTAGAAATCGCCTTTTAAAGACGCACCTTTCTGGCCCCACAAAAATGGGCATTTCAAATTAGAAACAAGTCAAATGAACAAAATAGTGTGAATAAGTAAGTATTTCAGGGGTGAGTTAGCAGGTTATTGGGGTAGTAAGTCCTGATTTTTTTGGAGGTTGCATTGACCACTACGCCATTCAAAATAGGCAGGCTGTGGCATAAGCAGTTAGGCCCCGTAGGATGATTTTAGCTAAAATGTGCCCCAAACACTCAAACCGGCTTGTATCTTGCAATGGAAAATATGGGAAACATGACTTAGACAGCAAATGATACACTGTATGCCATGTTTCCAAATTTTTATGCACAGTGGTTACAGCATGAAGCGAATGCATGTGAATATACAAAGGTGCATTGCATTAAACAAGTCCAATGAGCGTGAAAAAAATGGCCGGCCTGCCTGCTTTCATCCATCATTTGTTCTAAATTTATAATTAATCAATGAGCTGAGGTGGAGTCTTAGCCAGTGGTACCATCAGGGGTGTGTAATGCACTTTAGGGTAGACAGCCAATCAGCTGCCAGATTCAATCTGTCAATCAAACACAGCAGCCAATCAGAGAGCTGGCCATTGATCAGCAGGCCCTTTATGACATCACAGACAGACCCATGGAACTCTCTGTGCTTGTCTGCTGGCTGGCTGTCAGTTGGGTGGGTGGGCGGCAGAGGGGGTGGATGTACGTCTCGTTTCTCCTGAAAATTGCGGTTTTTCTGCGTTTCCGGAAAAAGTCGCGGTCCGACGCGCAAAAGTGGGGTATCGTAGAAATCGCCTTTTAAAGACGCACCTTTCTGGCCCCACAAAAATGGGCATTTCAAATTAGAAACAAGTCAAATGAACAAAATAGTGTGAATAAGTAAGTATTTCAGGGGTGAGTTAGCAGGTTATTGGGGTAGTAAGTCCTGATTTTTTTGGAGGTTGCATTGACCACTACGCCATTCAAAATAGGCAGGCTGTGGCATAAGCAGTTAGGCCCCGTAGGATGATTTTAGCTAAAATGTGCCCCAAACACTCAAACCGGCTTGTATCTTGCAATGGAAAATATGGGAAACATGACTTAGACAGCAAATGATACACTGTATGCCATGTTTCCAAATTTTTATGCACAGTGGTTACAGCATGAAGCGAATGCATGTGAATATACAAAGGTGCATTGCATTGAACAAGTCCAATGAGCGTGAAAAAAATGGCCGGCCTGCCTGCTTTCATCCATCATTTGTTCTAAATGGTACTTGTTTTCTAGAACGGCCACAATCGTGAGTGATCGTGGCTCTTAATTAAGGGACACGATCCTCACGATGTGGCCGATTTTTTACACTTTTTTGACTTTGATTGACAGAAATCGGGTCAATCGGTCGGTCGCGACCAATTAAAATCGGCCGCGATGCGACCGACCGATTGACCCGATTTTTCCATAGACTTCAATGTTAAAAAATCTTTTAACATTGAAATCGGGAGGATCTTGTCGGTCTTGTGCCATTATAATGGCACAAGATGAGATGGACTTGATTAAGTCCATCTCACATAGGGAAAAATGTTAAAAAAGGTGAAATGGGCCAATATGACCCATTTCACATTTTTTATGTGCCCGCCATGACCCCACGATAGACGTCAACCCGAAGCGTGGCGAGCGCAGCGAGCCCGCGAGGGGCGGCGGTGCGCGTCCTCCGACCTTTTCATTCCCCTACTATCCACTAGGGCGTGGAGTGAGAATATAATAGTGTGGCGAGCGCAGCGAGCCACCGAGCCCGAAGCGTGGCGAGCGCAGCGAGCCCCGCGAGGGGA
This sequence comes from Crinia signifera, assembly GCF_055691185.1. Lineage (NCBI taxonomy): Eukaryota > Metazoa > Chordata > Amphibia > Anura > Myobatrachidae > Crinia > Crinia signifera. Next base: position 145,906,430 of record NC_139218.1, on the reverse strand, counting down.
CGCGTATACCTGTGAAGTTAGACGCGTCCCCTCGCGGGGCTCGCTGCGCTCGCCACGCTTCGGGCTCGGTGGCTCGCTGCGCTCGCCACACTATTCTATTCTCACTCCACGCCCTAGTGGATAGTAGGGGAATGAAAAGGTCGGAGGACGCGCACCGCCGCCCCTCGCGGGCTCGCTGCGCTCGCCACGCTTCGGGTTGACGTCTATCGTGGGGTCTAGCCCACTTAGTAACATTTGTGGGGGCAATTGAAAATAATCAGGTGAAAAAAAAAAAAAAAATCGGGTGAAAAATCGGTCGATCGGATCGGTCGCATCGTATGCGACCAAATCGCATGCGATGCGATCGATCCGATTTTTTATCTTACGACCACAACGATCTAAATCGTTGTGGCCGTTCTAGGAAACAAGTACCTTCTAAATTTATAATTAATCAATGAGCTGAGGTGGAGTCTTAGCCAGTGGTACCATCAGGGGTGTGTAATGCACTTTAGGGTAGACAGCCAATCAGCTGCCAGATTCAATCTGTCAATCAAACACAGCAGCCAATCAGAGAGCTGGCCATTGATCAGCAGGCCCTTTATGACATCACAGACAGACCCATGGAACTCTCTGTGCTTGTCTGCTGGCTGGCTGTCAGTTGGGTGGGTGGGCGGCAGAGGGGGTGGATGTACGTCTCGTTTCTCCTGAAAATTGCGGTTTTTCTGCGTTTCCGGAAAAAGTCGCGGTCCGACGCGCAAAAGTGGGGTATCGTAGAAATCGCCTTTTAAAGACGCACCTTTCTGGCCCCACAAAAATGGGCATTTCAAATTAGAAACAAGTCAAATGAACAAAATAGTGTGAATAAGTAAGTATTTCAGGGGTGAGTTAGCAGGTTATTGGGGTAGTAAGTCCTGATTTTTTTGGAGGTTGCAGTGACCACTACGCCATTCAAAATAGGCAGGCTTTAGCATAAGCATTTAGGCCCCGTAGGATGATTTTAGCTAAAATGTGCCCCAAACACTCAAACCGGCTTGTATCTTGCAATGGAAAATATGGGAAACATGACTTAGACAGCAAATGATACACTGTATGCCATGTTTCCAAATTTTTATGCACAGTGGTTACAGCATGAAGTGAATGCATGTGAATATACACAGGTGCATTGCATTAAACAAGTCCAATGAGCGTGAAAAAAATGGCCGGCCTGCCTGCTTTCATCCATCATTTGTTCTAAATTTATAATTAATCAATGAGCTGAGGTGGAGTCTTAGCCAGTGGTACCATCAGGGGTGTGTAATGCACTTTAGTGTAGACAGCCAATCAGCTGCCAGATTCAATCTGTCAATCAAACACAGCAGCCAATCAGAGAGCTGGCCATTGATCAGCAGGCCCTTTATGACATCACAGACAGACCCACGGAACTCTCTGTGCTTGTCTGCTGGCTGGCTGTCAGTTGGGTGGGTGGGCGGCAGAGGGGGAGGATGTACGTCTCGTTTCTCCTGAAAATTGCGGTTTTTCGGCGTTTCCGGAAAAAGTCGCGGTCCGACGCGCAAAAGTGGGGTATCGTAGAAATCGCCTTTTAAAGACGCACCTTTCTGGCCCCACAAAAATGGGCATTTCAAATTAGAAACAAGTCAAATGAACAAAATAGTGTGAATAAGTAAGTATTTCAGGGGTGAGTTAGCAGGTTATTGGGGTAGTAAGTCCTGATTTTTTTGGAGGTTGCAGTGACCACTACGCCATTCAAAATAGGCAGGCTTTAGCATAAGCAGTTAGGCCCCGTAGGATGATTTTAGCTAAAATGTGCCCCAAACACTCAAACCGGCTTGTATCTTGCAATGGAAAATATGGGAAACATGACTTAGACAGCAAATGATACACTGTATGCCATGTTTCCAAATTTTTATGCACAGTGGTTACAGCATGAAGCGAATGCATGTGAATATACAAAGGTGCATTGCATTAAACAAGTCCAATGAGCGTGAAAAAAATGGCCGGCCTGCCTGCTTTCATCCATCATTTGTTCTAAATTTATAATTAATCAATGAGCTGAGGTGGAGTCTTAGCCAGTGGTACCATCAGGGGTGTGTAATGCACTTTAGGGTAGACAGCCAATCAGCTGCCAGATTCAATCTGTCAATCAAACACAGCAGCCAATCAGAGAGCTGGCCATTGATCAGCAGGCCCTTTATGACATCACAGACAGACCCACGGAACTCTCTGTGCTTGTCTGCTGGCTGGCTGTCAGTTGGGTGGGTGGGCGGCAGAGGGGGAGGATGTACGTCTCGTTTCTCCTGAAAATTGCGGTTTTTCGGCGTTTCCGGAAAAAGTCGCGGTCCGACGCGCAAAAGTGGGGTATCGTAGAAATCGCCTTTTAAAGACGCACCTTTCTGGCCCCACAAAAATGGGCATTTCAAATTAGAAACAAGTCAAATGAACAAAATAGTGTGAATAAGTAAGTATTTCAGGGGTGAGTTAGCAGGTTATTGGGGTAGTAAGTCCTGATTTTTTTGGAGGTTGCAGTGACCACTACGCCATTCAAAATAGGCAGGCTTTAGCATAAGCAGTTAGGCCCCGTAGGATGATTTTAGCTAAAATGTGCCCCAAACACTCAAACCGGCTTGTATCTTGCAATGGAAAATATGGGAAACATGACTTAGACAGCAAATGATACACTGTATGCCATGTTTCCAAATTTTTATGCACAGTGGTTACAGCATGAAGCGAATGCATGTGAATATACAAAGGTGCATTGCATTAAACAAGTCCAATGAGCGTGAAAAAAATGGCCGGCCTGCCTGCTTTCATCCATCATTTGTTCTAAATTTATAATTAATCAATGAGCTGAGGTGGAGTCTTAGCCAGTGGTACCATCAGGGGTGTGTAATGCACTTTAGGGTAGACAGCCAATCAGCTGCCAGATTCAATTTGTCAATCAAACACAGCAGCCAATCAGAGAGCTGGCCATTGATCAGCAGGTCCTTTATGACATCACAGACAGACCCACGGAACTCTCTGTGCTTGTCTGCTGGCTGGCTGTCAGTTGGGTGGGTGGGCGGCAGAGGGGGAGGATGTACGTCTCGTTTCTCCTGAAAATTGCGGTTTTTCGGCGTTTCCGGAAAAAGTCGCGGTCCGACGCGCAAAAGTGGGGTATCGTAGAAATCGCCTTTTAAAGACGCACCTTTCTGGCCCCACAAAAATGGGCATTTCAAATTAGAAACAAGTCAAATGAACAAAATAGTGTGAATAAGTAAGTATTTCAGGGGTGAGTTAGCAGGTTATTGGGGTAGTAAGTCCTGATTTTTTTGGAGGTTGCATTGACCACTACGCCATTCAAAATAGGCAGGCTGTGGCATAAGCAGTTAGGCCCCGTAGGATGATTTTAGCTAAAATGTGCCCCAAACACTCAAACCGGCTTGTATCTTGCAATGGAAAATATGGGAAACATGACTTAGACAGCAAATGATACACTGTATGCCATGTTTCCAAATTTTTATGCACAGTGGTTACAGCATGAAGCGAATGCATGTGAATATACAAAGGTGCATTGCATTAAACAAGTCCAATGAGCGTGAAAAAAATGGCCGGCCTGCCTGCTTTCATCCATCATTTGTTCTAAATTTATAATTAATCAATGAGCTGAGGTGGAGTCTTAGCCAGTGGTACCATCAGGGGTGTGTAATGCACTTTAGGGTAGACAGCCAATCAGCTGCCAGATTCAATCTGTCAATCAAACACAGCAGCCAATCAGAGAGCTGGCCATTGATCAGCAGGCCCTTTATGACATCACAGACAGACCCATGGAACTCTCTGTGCTTGTCTGCTGGCTGGCTGTCAGTTGGGTGGGTGGGCGGCAGAGGGGGTGGATGTACGTCTCGTTTCTCCTGAAAATTGCGGTTTTTCTGCGTTTCCGGAAAAAGTCGCGGTCCGACGCGCAAAAGTGGGGTATCGTAGAAATCGCCTTTTAAAGACGCACCTTTCTGGCCCCACAAAAATGGGCATTTCAAATTAGAAACAAGTCAAATGAACAAAATAGTGTGAATAAGTAAGTATTTCAGGGGTGAGTTAGCAGGTTATTGGGGTAGTAAGTCCTGATTTTTTTGGAGGTTGCATTGACCACTACGCCATTCAAAATAGGCAGGCTGTGGCATAAGCAGTTAGGCCCCGTAGGATGATTTTAGCTAAAATGTGCCCCAAACACTCAAACCGGCTTGTATCTTGCAATGGAAAATATGGGAAACATGACTTAGACAGCAAATGATACACTGTATGCCATGTTTCCAAATTTTTATGCACAGTGGTTACAGCATGAAGCGAATGCATGTGAATATACAAAGGTGCATTGCATTGAACAAGTCCAATGAGCGTGAAAAAAATGGCCGGCCTGCCTGCTTTCATCCATCATTTGTTCTAAATTTATAATTAATCAATGAGCTGAGGTGGAGTCTTAGCCAGTGGTACCATCAGGGGTGTGTAATGCACTTTAGGGTAGACAGCCAATCAGCTGCCAGATTCAATCTGTCAATCAAACACAGCAGCCAATCAGAGAGCTGGCCATTGATCAGCAGGCCCTTTATGACATCACAGACAGACCCATGGAACTCTCTGTGCTTGTCTGCTGGCTGGCTGTCAGTTGGGTGGGTGGGCGGCAGAGGGGGTGGATGTACGTCTCGTTTCTCCTGAAAATTGCGGTTTTTCTGCGTTTCCGGAAAAAGTCGCGGTCCGACGCGCAAAAGTGGGGTATCGTAGAAATCGCCTTTTAAAGACGCACCTTTCTGGCCCCACAAAAATGGGCATTTCAAATTAGAAACAAGTCAAATGAACAAAATAGTGTGAATAAGTAAGTATTTCAGGGGTGAGTTAGCAGGTTATTGGGGTAGTAAGTCCTGATTTTTTTGGATGTTGCAGTGACCACTACGCCATTCAAAATAGGCAGGCTTTAGCATAAGCAGTTAGGCCCCGTAGGATGATTTTAGCTAAAATGTGCCCCAAACACTCAAACCGGCTTGTATCTTGCAATGGAAAATATGGGAAACATGACTTAGACAGCAAATGATACACTGTATGCCATGTTTCCAAATTTTTATGCACAGTGGTTACAGCATGAAGCGAATGCATGTGAATATACAAAGGTGCATTGCATTAAACAAGTCCAATGAGCGTGAAAAAAATGGCCGGCCTGCCTGCTTTCATCCATCATTTGTTCTAAATTTATAATTAATCAATGAGCTGAGGTGGAGTCTTAGCCAGTGGTACCATCAGGGGTGTGTAATGCACTTTAGGGTAGACAGCCAATCAGCTGCCAGATTCAATCTGTCAATCAAACACAGCAGCCAATCAGAGAGCTGGCCATTGATCAGCAGGCCCTTTATGACATCACAGACAGACCCACGGAACTCTCTGTGCTTGTCTGCTGGCTGGCTGTCAGTTGGGTGGGTGGGCGGCAGAGGGGGAGGATGTACGTCTCGTTTCTCCTGAAAATTGCGGTTTTTCAGCGTTTCCGGAAAAAGTCGCGGTCCGATGCGCAAAAGTGGGGTATCGTAGAAATCGCCTTTTAAAGACGCACCTTTCTGGCCCCACAAAAATGGGCATTTCAAATTAGAAACAAGTCAAATGAACAAAATAGTGTGAATAAGTAAGTATTTCAGGGGTGAGTTAGCAGGTTATTGGGGTAGTAAGTCCTGATTTTTTTGGAGGTTGCATTGACCACTACGCCATTCAAAATAGGCAGGCTTTGGCATAAGCAGTTAGGCCCCGTAGGATGATTTTAGCTAAAATGTGCCCCAAACACTCAAACCGGCATGTATCTTGTAATGGAAAATATGGGAAACATGACTTAGACAGCAAATGATACACTGTATGCCATGTTTCCAAATTTTTATGCACAGTGGTTACAGCATGAAGCGAATGCATGTGAATATACAAAGGTGCATTGCATTAAACAAGTCCAATGAGCGTGAAAAAAATGGCCGGCCTGCCTGCTTTCATCCATCATTTGTTCTAAATTTATAATTAATCAATGAGCTGAGGTGGAGTCTTAGCCAGTGGTAGCATCAGGGGTGTGTAATGCACTTTAGGGTAGACAGCCAATCAGCTGCCAGATTCAATCTGTCAATCAAACACAGCAGCCAATCAGAGAGCTGGCCATTGATCAGCAGGCCCTTTATGACATCACAGACAGACCCACGGAACTCTCTGTGCTTGTCTGCTGGCTGGCTGTCAGTTGGGTGGGTGGGCGGCAGAGGGGGAGGATGTACGTCTCGTTTCTCCTGAAAATTGCGTTTTTTCGGCGTTTCCGGAAAAAGTCGCGGTCCGACGCGCAAAAGTGGGGTATCGTAGAAATCGCCTTTTAAAGACGCACCTTTCTGGCCCCACAAAAATGGGCATTTCAAATTAGAAACAAGTCAAATGAACAAAATAGTGTGAATAAGTAAGTATTTCAGGGGTGAGTTAGCAGGTTATTGGGGTAGTAAGTCCTGATTTTTTTGGAGGTTGCATTGACCACTACGCCATTCAAAATAGGCAGGCTTTGGCATAAGCAGTTAGGCCCCGTAGGATGATTTTAGCTAAAATGTGCCCCAAACACTCAAACCGGCTTGTATCTTGCAATGGAAAATATGGGAAACATGACTTAGACAGCAAATGATACACTGTATGCCATGTTTCCAAATTTTTATGCACAGTGGTTACAGCATGAAGCGAATGCATGTGAATATACAAAGGTGCATTGCATTAAACAAGTCCAATGAGCGTGAAAAAAATGGCCGGCCTGCCTGCTTTCATCCATCATTTGTTCTAAATTTATAATTAATCAATGAGCTGAGGTGGAGTCTTAGCCAGTGGTACCATCAGGGGTGTGTAATGCACTTTAGGGTAGACAGCCAATCAGCTGCCAGATTCAATCTGTCAATCAAACACAGCAGCCAATCAGAGAGCTGGCCATTGATCAGCAGGCCCGTTATGACATCACAGACAGACCCACGGAACTCTCTGTGCTTGTCTGCTGGCTGGCTGTCAGTTGGGTGGGTGGGCGGCAGAGGGGGAGGATGTACGTCTCGTTTCTCCTGAAAATTGCGGTTTTTCAGCGTTTCCGGAAAAAGTCGCGGTCCGACGCGCAAAAGTGGGGTATCGTAGAAATCGCCTTTTAAAGACGCACCTTTCTGGCCCCACAAAAATGGGCATTTCAAATTAGAAACAAGTCAAATGAACAAAATAGTGTGAATAAGTAAGTATTTCAGGGGTGAGTTAGCAGGTTATTGGGGTAGTAAGTCCTGATTTTTTTGGAGGTTGCAGTGACCACTACGCCATTCAAAATAGGCAGGCTTTAGCATAAGCATTTAGGCCCCGTAGGATGATTTTAGCTAAAATGTGCCCCAAACACTCAAACCGGCTTGTATCTTGCAATGGAAAATATGGGAAACATGACTTAGACAGCAAATGATACACTGTATGCCATGTTTCCAAATTTTTATGCACAGTGGTTACAGCATGAAGTGAATGCATGTGAATATACACAGGTGCATTGCATTAAACAAGTCCAATGAGCGTGAAAAAAATGGCCGGCCTGCCTGCTTTCATCCATCATTTGTTCTAAATTTATAATTAATCAATGAGCTGAGGTGGAGTCTTAGCCAGTGGTACCATCAGGGGTGTGTAATGCACTTTAGGGTAGACAGCCAATCAGCTGCCAGATTCAATCTGTCAATCAAACACAGCAGCCAATCAGAGAGCTGGCCATTGATCAGCAGGCCCTTTATGACATCACAGACAGACCCACGGAACTCTCTGTGCTTGTCTGCTGGCTGGCTGTCTGTTGGGTGGGTGGGCGGCAGAGGGGGAGGATGTACGTCTCGTTTCTCCTGAAAATTGCGGTTTTTCGGCGTTTCCGGAAAAAGTCGCGGTCCGACGCGCAAAAGTGGGGTATCGTAGAAATCGCCTTTTAAAGACGCACCTTTCTGGCCCCACAAAAATGGGCATTTCAAATTAGAAACAAGTCAAATGAACAAAATAGTGTGAATAAGTAAGTATTTCAGGGGTGAGTTAGCAGGTTATTGGGGTAGTAAGTCCTGATTTTTTTGGAGGTTGCAGTGACCACTACGCCATTCAAAATAGGCAGGCTTTAGCATAAGCAGTTAGGCCCCGTAGGATGATTTTAGCTAAAATGTGCCCCAAACACTCAAACCGGCTTGTATCTTGCAATGGAAAATATGGGAAACATGACTTAGACAGCAAATGATACACTGTATGCCATGTTTCCAAATTTTTATGCACAGTGGTTACAGCATGAAGTGAATGCATGTGAATATACACAGGTGCATTGCATTAAACAAGTCCAATGAGCGTGAAAAAAATGGCCGGCCTGCCTGCTTTCATCCATCATTTGTTCTAAATTTATAATTAATCAATGAGCTGAGGTGGAGTCTTAGCCAGTGGTACCATCATGGGTGTGTAATGCACTTTAGGGTAGACAGCCAATCAGCTGCCAGATTCAATCTGTCAATCAAACACAGCAGCCAATCAGAGAGCTGGCCATTGATCAGCAGGCCCTTTATGACATCACAGACAGACCCACGGAACTCTCTGTGCTTGTCTGCTGGCTGGCTGTCAGTTGGGTGGGTGGGCGGCAGAGGGGGAGGATGTACGTCTCGTTTCTCCTGAAAATTGCGGTTTTTCGGCGTTTCCGGAAAAAGTCGCGGTCCGACGCGCAGAAGTGGGGTATCGTAGAAATCGCCTTTTAAAGACGCACCTTTCTGGCCCCACAAAAATGGGCATTTCAAATTAGAAACAAGTCAAATGAACAAAATAGTGTGAATAAGTAAGTATTTCAGGGGTGAGTTAGCAGGTTATTGGGGTAGTAAGTCCTGATTTTTTTGGAGGTTGCAGTGACCACTACGCCATTCAAAATAGGCAGGCTTTGGCATAAGCAGTTAGGCCCCGTAGGATGATTTTAGCTAAAATGTGCCCCAAACACTCAAACCGGCTTGTATCTTGCAATGGAAAATATGGGAAACATGACTTAGACAGCAAATGATACACTGTATGCCATGTTTCCAAATTTTTATGCACAGTGGTTACAGCATGAAGCGAATGCATGTGAATATACAAAGGTGCATTGCATTAAACAAGTCCAATGAGCGTGAAAAAAATGGCCGGCCTGCCTGCTTTCATCCATCATTTGTTCTAAATTTATAATTAATCAATGAGCTGAGGTGGAGTCTTAGCCAGTGGTACCATCAGGGGTGTGTAATGCACTTTAGGGTAGACAGCCAATCAGCTGCCAGATTCAATCTGTCAATCAAACACAGCAGCCAATCAGAGAGCTGGCCATTGATCAGCAGGCCCTTTATGACATCACAGACAGACCCACGGAACTCTCTGTGCTTGTCTGCTGGCTGGCTGTCAGTTGGGTGGGTGGGCGGCAGAGGGGGAGGATGTACGTCTCGTTTCTCCTGAAAATTGCGGTTTTTCGGCGTTTCCGGAAAAAGTCACGGTCCGACGCGCAAAAGTGGGGTATCGTAGAAATCGCCTTTTATAGACGCACCTTTCTGGCCCCACAAAAATGGGCATTTCAAATTAGAAACAAGTCAAATGAACAAAATAGTGTGAATAAGTAAGTATTTCAGGGGTGAGTTAGCAGGTTATTGGGGTAGTAAGTCCTGATTTTTTTGGAGGTTGCAGTGACCACTACGCCATTCAAAATAGGCAGGCTTTAGCATAAGCAGTTAGGCCCCGTAGGATGATTTTAGCTAAAATGTGCTCCAAACACTCAAACCGGCTTGTATCTTGCAATGGAAAATATGGGAAACATGACTTAGACAGCAAATGATACACTGTATGCCATGTTTCCAAATTTTTATGCACAGTGGTTACAGCATGAAGTGAATGCATGTGAATATACACAGGTGCATTGCATTAAACAAGTCCAATGAGCGTGAAAAAAATGGCCGGCTTGCCTGCTTTCATCCATCATTTGTTCTAAATTTATAATTAATCAATGAGCTGAGGTGGAGTCTTAGCCAGTGGTACCATCAGGGGTGTGTAATGCACTTTAGGGTAGACAGCCAATCAGCTGCCAGATTCAATCTGTCAATCAAACACAGCAGCCAATCAGAGAGCTGGCCATTGATCAGCAGGCCCTTTATGACATCACAGACAGACCCACGGAACTCTCTGTGCTTGTCTGCTGGCTGGCTGTCAGTTGGGTGGGTGGGCGGCAGAGGGGGAGGATGTACGTCTCGTTTCTCCTGAAAATTGCGGTTTTTCGGCGTTTCCGGAAAAAGTCGCGGTCCGACGCGCAAAAGTGGGGTATCGTAGAAATCGCCTTTTAAAGACGCACCTTTCTGGCCCCACAAAAATGGGCATTTCAAATTAGAAACAAGTCAAATGAACAAAATAGTGTGAATAAGTAAGTATTTCAGGGGTGAGTTAGCAGGTTATTGGGGTAGTAAGTCCTGATTTTTTTGGAGGTTGCAGTGACCACTACGCCATTCAAAATAGGCAGGCTTTAGCATAAGCAGTTAGGCCCCGTAGGATGATTTTAGCTAAAATGTGCCCCAAACACTCAAACCGGCTTGTATCTTGCAATGGAAAATATGGGAAACATGACTTAGACAGCAAATGATACACTGTATGCCATGTTTCCAAATTTTTATGCACAGTGGTTACAGCATGAAGCGAATGCATGTGAATATACAAAGGTGCATTGCATTAAACAAGTCCAATGAGCGTGAAAAAAATGGCCGGCCTGCCTGCTTTCATCCATCATTTGTTCTAAATTTATAATTAATCAATGAGCTGAGGTGGAGTCTTAGCCAGTGGTACCATCAGGGGTGTGTAATGCACTTTAGGGTAGACAGCCAATCAGCTGCCAGATTCAATTTGTCAATCAAACACAGCAGCCAATCAGAGAGCTGGCCATTGATCAGCAGGTCCTTTATGACATCACAGACAGACCCACGGAACTCTCTGTGCTTGTCTGCTGGCTGGCTGTCAGTTGGGTGGGTGGGCGGCAGAGGGGGAGGATGTACGTCTCGTTTCTCCTGAAAATTGCGGTTTTTCGGCGTTTCCGGAAAAAGTCGCGGTCCGACGCGCAAAAGTGGGGTATCGTAGAAATCGCCTTTTAAAGACGCACCTTTCTGGCCCCACAAAAATGGGCATTTCAAATTAGAAACAAGTCAAATGAACAAAATAGTGTGAATAAGTAAGTATTTCAGGGGTGAGTTAGCAGGTTATTGGGGTAGTAAGTCCTGATTTTTTTGGAGGTTGCATTGACCACTACGCCATTCAAAATAGGCAGGCTGTGGCATAAGCAGTTAGGCCCCGTAGGATGATTTTAGCTAAAATGTGCCCCAAACACTCAAACCGGCTTGTATCTTGCAATGGAAAATATGGGAAACATGACTTAGACAGCAAATGATACACTGTATGCCATGTTTCCAAATTTTTATGCACAGTGGTTACAGCATGAAGCGAATGCATGTGAATATACAAAGGTGCATTGCATTAAACAAGTCCAATGAGCGTGAAAAAAATGGCCGGCCTGCCTGCTTTCATCCATCATTTGTTCTAAATTTATAATTAATCAATGAGCTGAGGTGGAGTCTTAGCCAGTGGTACCATCAGGGGTGTGTAATGCACTTTAGGGTAGACAGCCAATCAGCTGCCAGATTCAATTTGTCAATCAAACACAGCAGCCAATCAGAGAGCTGGCCATTGATCAGCAGGTCCTTTATGACATCACAGACAGACCCACGGAACTCTCTGTGCTTGTCTGCTGGCTGGCTGTCAGTTGGGTGGGTGGGCGGCAGAGGGGGAGGATGTACGTCTCGTTTCTCCTGAAAATTGCGGTTTTTCGGCGTTTCCGGAAAAAGTCGCGGTCCGACGCGCAAAAGTGGGGTATCGTAGAAATCGCCTTTTAAAGACGCACCTTTCTGGCCCCACAAAAATGGGCATTTCAAATTAGAAACAAGTCAAATGAACAAAATAGTGTGAATAAGTAAGTATTTCAGGGGTGAGTTAGCAGGTTATTGGGGTAGTAAGTCCTGATTTTTTTGGAGGTTGCATTGACCACTACGCCATTCAAAATAGGCAGGCTGTGGCATAAGCAGTTAGGCCCCGTAGGATGATTTTAGCTAAAATGTGCCCCAAACACTCAAACCGGCTTGTATCTTGCAATGGAAAATATGGGAAACATGACTTAGACAGCAAATGATACACTGTATGCCATGTTTCCAAATTTTTATGCACAGTGGTTACAGCATGAAGCGAATGCATGTGAATATACAAAGGTGCATTGCATTAAACAAGTCCAATGAGCGTGAAAAAAATGGCCGGCCTGCCTGCTTTCATCCATCATTTGTTCTAAATTTATAATTAATCAATGAGCTGAGGTGGAGTCTTAGCCAGTGGTACCATCAGGGGTGTGTAATGCACTTTAGGGTAGACAGCCAATCAGCTGCCAGATTCAATCTGTCAATCAAACACAGCAGCCAATCAGAGAGCTGGCCATTGATCAGCAGGCCCTTTATGACATCACAGACAGACCCATGGAACTCTCTGTGCTTGTCTGCTGGCTGGCTGTCAGTTGGGTGGGTGGGCGGCAGAGGGGGTGGATGTACGTCTCGTTTCTCCTGAAAATTGCGGTTTTTCTGCGTTTCCGGATAAAGTCGCGGTCCGACGCGCAAAAGTGGGGTATCGTAAAAATCGCCTTTTAAAGACGCACCTTTCTGGCCCCACAAAAATGGGCATTTCAAATTAGAAACAAGTCAAATGAACAAAATAGTGTGAATAAGTAAGTATTTCAGGGGTGAGTTAGCAGGTTATTGGGGTAGTAAGTCCTGATTTTTTTGGAGGTTGCATTGACCACTACGCCATTCAAAATAGGCAGGCTGTGGCATAAGCAGTTAGGCCCCGTAGGATGATTTTAGCTAAAATGTGCCCCAAACACTCAAACCGGCTTGTATCTTGCAATGGAAAATATGGGAAACATGACTTAGACAGCAAATGATACACTGTATGCCATGTTTCCAAATTTTTATGCACAGTGGTTACAGCATGAAGCGAATGCATGTGAATATACAAAGGTGCATTGCATTGAACAAGTCCAATGAGCGTGAAAAAAATGGCCGGCCTGCCTGCTTTCATCCATCATTTGTTCTAAATTTATAATTAATCAATGAGCTGAGGTGGAGTCTTAGCCAGTGGTACCATCAGGGGTGTGTAATGCACTTTAGGGTAGACAGCCAATCAGCTGCCAGATTCAATCTGTCAATCAAACACAGCAGCCAATCAGAGAGCTGGCCATTGATCAGCAGGCCCTTTATGACATCACAGACAGACCCATGGAACTCTCTGTGCTTGTCTGCTGGCTGGCTGTCAGTTGGGTGGGTGGGCGGCAGAGGGGGTGGATGTACGTCTCGTTTCTCCTGAAAATTGCGGTTTTTCTGCGTTTCCGGAAAAAGTCGCGGTCCGACGCGCAAAAGTGGGATATCGTAGAAATCGCCTTTTAAAGACGCACCTTTCTGGCCCCACAAAAATGGGCATTTCAAATTAGAAACAAGTCAAATGAACAAAATAGTGTGAATAAGTAAGTATTTCAGGGGTGAGTTAGCAGGTTATTGGGGTAGTAAGTCCTGATTTTTTTGGAGGTTGCAGTGACCACTACGCCATTCAAAATAGGCAGGCTTTAGCATAAGCAGTTAGGCCCCGTAGGATGATTTTAGCTAAAATGTGCCCCAAACACTCAAACCGGCATGTATCTTGTAATGGAAAATATGGGAAACATGACTTAGACAGCAAATGATACACTGTATGCCATGTTTCCAAATTTTTATGCACAGTGGTTACAGCATGAAGCGAATGCATGTGAATATACAAAGGTGCATTGCATTAAACAAGTCCAATGAGCGTGAAAAAAATGGCCGGCCTGCCTGCTTTCATCCATCATTTGTTCTAAATTTATAATTAATCAATGAGCTGAGGTGGAGTCTTAGCCAGTGGTACCATCAGGGGTGTGTAATGCACTTTAGGGTAGACAGCCAATCAGCTGCCAGATTCAATCTGTCAATCAAACACAGCAGCCAATCAGAGAGCTGGCCATTGATCAGCAGGCCCTTTATGACATCACAGACAGACCCACGGAACTCTCTGTGCTTGTCTGCTGGCTGGCTGTCAGTTGGGTGGGTGGGCGGCAGAGGGGGAGGATGTACGTCTCGTTTCTCCTGAAAATTGCGTTTTTTCGGCGTTTCCGGAAAAAGTCGCGGTCCGACGCGCAAAAGTGGGGTATCGTAGAAATCGCCTTTTAAAGACGCACCTTTCTGGCCCCACAAAAATGGGCATTTCAAATTAGAAACAAGTCAAATGAACAAAATAGTGTGAATAAGTAAGTATTTCAGGGGTGAGTTAGCAGGTTATTGGGGTAGTAAGTCCTGATTTTTTTGGAGGTTGCATTGACCACTACGCCATTCAAAATAGGCAGGCTTTGGCATAAGCAGTTAGGCCCCGTAGGATGATTTTAGCTAAAATGTGCCCCAAACACTCAAACCGGCTTGTATCTTGCAATGGAAAATATGGGAAACATGACTTAGACAGCAAATGATACACTGTATGCCATGTTTCCAAATTTTTATGCACAGTGGTTACAGCATGAAGCGAATGCATGTGAATATACAAAGGTGCATTGCATTAAACAAGTCCAATGAGCGTGAAAAAAATGTCCGGCCTGCCTGCTTTCATCCATCATTTGTTCTAAATTTATAATTAATCAATGAGCTGAGGTGGAGTCTTAGCCAGTGGTACCATCAGGGGTGTGTAATGCACTTTAGGGTAGACAGCCAATCAGCTGCCAGATTCAATCTGTCAATCAAACACAGCAGCCAATCAGAGAGCTGGCCATTGATCAGCAGGCCCGTTATGACATCACAGACAGACCCACGGAACTCTCTGTGCTTGTCTGCTGGCTGGCTGTCAGTTGGGTGGGTGGGCGGCAGAGGGGGAGGATGTACGTCTCGTTTCTCCTGAAAATTGCGGTTTTTCAGCGTTTCCGGAAAAAGTCGCGGTCCGACGCGCAAAAGTGGGGTATCGTAGAAATCGCCTTTTAAAGACGCACCTTTTTGGCCCCACAAAAATGGGCATTTCAAATTAGAAACAAGTCAAATGAACAAAATAGTGTGAATAAGTAAGTATTTCAGGGGTGAGTTAGCAGGTTATTGGGGTAGTAAGTCCTGATTTTTTTGGAGGTTGCAGTGACCACTACGCCATTCAAAATAGGCAGGCTTTAGCATAAGCATTTAGGCCCCGTAGGATGATTTTAGCTAAAATGTGCCCCAAACACTCAAACCAGCTTGTATCTTGCAATGGAAAATATGGGAAACATGACTTAGACAGCAAATGATACACTGTATGCCATGTTTCCAAATTTTTATGCACAGTGGTTACAGCATGAAGTGAATGCATGTGAATATACACAGGTGCATTGCATTAAACAAGTCCAATGAGCGTGAAAAAAATGGCCGGCCTGCCTGCTTTCATCCATCATTTGTTCTAAATTTATAATTAATCAATGAGCTGAGGTGGAGTCTTAGCCAGTGGTACCATCAGGGGTGTGTAATGCACTTTAGGGTAGACAGCCAATCAGCTGCCAGATTCAATCTGTCAATCAAACACAGCAGCCAATCAGAGAGCTGGCCATTGATCAGCAGGCCCTTTATGACATCACAGACAGACCCACGGAACTCTCTGTGCTTGTCTGCTGGCTGGCTGTCTGTTGGGTGGGTGGGCGGCAGAGGGGGAGGATGTACGTCTCGTTTCTCCTGAAAATTGCGGTTTTTCGGCGTTTCCGGAAAAAGTCGCGGTCCGACGCGCAAAAGTGGGGTATCGTAGAAATCGCCTTTTAAAGACGCACCTTTCTGGCCCCACAAAAATGGGCATTTCAAATTAGAAACAAGTCAAATGAACAAAATAGTGTGAATAAGTAAGTATTTCAGGGGTGAGTTAGCAGGTTATTGGGGTAGTAAGTCCTGATTTTTTTGGAGGTTGCAGTGACCACTACGCCATTCAAAATAGGCAGGCTTTAGCATAAGCAGTTAGGCCCCGTAGGATGATTTTAGCTAAAATGTGCCCCAAACACTCAAACCGGCTTGTATCTTGCAATGGAAAATATGGGAAACATGACTTAGACAGCAAATGATACACTGTATGCCATGTTTCCAAATTTTTATGCACAGTGGTTACAGCATGAAGTGAATGCATGTGAATATACACAGGTGCATTGCATTAAACAAGTCCAATGAGCGTGAAAAAAATGGCCGGCCTGCCTGCTTTCATCCATCATTTGTTCTAAATTTATAATTAATCAATGAGCTGAGGTGGAGTCTTAGCCAGTGGTACCATCATGGGTGTGTAATGCACTTTAGGGTAGACAGCCAATCAGCTGCCAGATTCAATCTGTCAATCAAACACAGCAGCCAATCAGAGAGCTGGCCATTGATCAGCAGGCCCTTTATGACATCACAGACAGACCCACGGAACTCTCTGTGCTTGTCTGCTGGCTGGCTGTCAGTTGGGTGGGTGGGCGGCAGAGGGGGAGGATGTACGTCTCGTTTCTCCTGAAAATTGCGGTTTTTCGGCGTTTCCGGAAAAAGTCGCGGTCCGACGCGCAGAAGTGGGGTATCGTAGAAATCGCCTTTTAAAGACGCACCTTTCTGGCCCCACAAAAATGGGCATTTCAAATTAGAAACAAGTCAAATGAACAAAATAGTGTGAATAAGTAAGTATTTCAGGGGTGAGTTAGCAGGTTATTGGGGTAGTAAGTCCTGATTTTTTTGGAGGTTGCAGTGACCACTACGCCATTCAAAATAGGCAGGCTTTGGCATAAGCAGTTAGGCCCCGTAGGATGATTTTAGCTAAAATGTGCCCCAAACACTCAAACCGGCTTGTATCTTGCAATGGAAAATATGGGAAACATGACTTAGACAGCAAATGATACACTGTATGCCATGTTTCCAAATTTTTATGCACAGTGGTTACAGCATGAAGCGAATGCATGTGAATATACAAAGGTGCATTGCATTAAACAAGTCCAATGAGCGTGAAAAAAATGGCCGGCCTGCCTGCTTTCATCCATCATTTGTTCTAAATTTATAATTAATCAATGAGCTGAGGTGGAGTCTTAGCCAGTGGTACCATCAGGGGTGTGTAATGCACTTTAGGGTAGACAGCCAATCAGCTGCCAGATTCAATCTGTCAATCAAACACAGCAGCCAATCAGAGAGCTGGCCATTGATCAGCAGGCCCTTTATGACATCACAGACAGACCCACGGAACTCTCTGTGCTTGTCTGCTGGCTGGCTGTCAGTTGGGTGGGTGGGCGGCAGAGGGGGAGGATGTACGTCTCGTTTCTCCTGAAAATTGCGGTTTTTCGGCGTTTCCGGAAAAAGTCACGGTCCGACGCGCAAAAGTGGGGTATCGTAGAAATCGCCTTTTATAGACGCACCTTTCTGGCCCCACAAAAATGGGCATTTCAAATTAGAAACAAGTCAAATGAACAAAATAGTGTGAATAAGTAAGTATTTCAGGGGTGAGTTAGCAGGTTATTGGGGTAGTAAGTCCTGATTTTTTTGGAGGTTGCAGTGACCACTACGCCATTCAAAATAGGCAGGCTTTAGCATAAGCAGTTAGGCCCCGTAGGATGATTTTAGCTAAAATGTGCCCCAAACACTCAAACCGGCTTGTATCTTGCAATGGAAAATATGGGAAACATGACTTAGACAGCAAATGATACACTGTATGCCATGTTTCCAAATTTTTATGCACAGTGGTTACAGCATGAAGTGAATGCATGTGAATATACACAGGTGCATTGCATTAAACAAGTCCAATGAGCGTGAAAAAAATGGCCGGCCTGCCTGCTTTCATCCATCATTTGTTCTAAATTTATAATTAATCAATGAGCTGAGGTGGAGTCTTAGCCAGTGGTACCATCATGGGTGTGTAATGCACTTTAGGGTAGACAGCCAATCAGCTGCCAGATTCAATCTGTCAATCAAACACAGCAGCCAATCAGAGAGCTGGCCATTGATCAGCAGGCCCTTTATGACATCACAGACAGACCCACGGAACTCTCTGTGCTTGTCTGCTGGCTGGCTGTCAGTTGGGTGGGTGGGCGGCAGAGGGGGAGGATGTACGTCTCGTTTCTCCTGAAAATTGCGGTTTTTCTGCGTTTCCGGAAAAAGTCGCGGTCCGACGCGCAAAAGTGGGGTATCGTAGAAATCGCCTTTTAAAGACGCACCTTTCTGGCCCCACAAAAATGGGCATTTCAAATTAGAAACAAGTCAAATGAATAAAATAGTGTGAATAAGTAAGTATTTCAGGGGTGAGTTAGCAGGTTATTGGGGTAGTAAGTCCTGATTTTTTTGGAGGTTGCAGTGACCACTACGCCATTCAAAATAGGCAGGCTTTGGCATAAGCAGTTAGGCCCCGTAGGATGATTTTAGCTAAAATGTGCCCCAAACACTCAAACCGGCTTGTATCTTGCAATGGAAAATATGGGAAACATGACTTAGACAGCAAATGATACACTGTATGCCATGTTTCCAAATTTTTATGCACAGTGGTTACAGCATGAAGCGAATGCATGTGAATATACAAAGGTGCATTGCATTAAACAAGTCCAATGAGCGTGAAAAAAATGGCCGGCCTGCCTGCTTTCATCCATCATTTGTTCTAAATTTATAATTAATCAATGAGCTGAGGTGGAGTCTTAGCCAGTGGTACCATCAGGGGTGTGTAATGCACTTTAGGGTAGACAGCCAATCAGCTGCCAGATTCAATCTGTCAATCAAACACAGCAGCCAATCAGAGAGCTGGCCATTGATCAGCAGGCCCTTTATGACATCACAGACAGACCCACGGAACTCTCTGTGCTTGTCTGCTGGCTGGCTGTCAGTTGGGTGGGTGGGCGGCAGAGGGGGAGGATGTACGTCTCGTTTCTCCTGAAAATTGCGGTTTTTCGGCGTTTCCGGAAAAAGTCACGGTCCGACGCGCAAAAGTGGGGTATCGTAGAAATCGCCTTTTATAGACGCACCTTTCTGGCCCCACAAAAATGGGCATTTCAAATTAGAAACAAGTCAAATGAACAAAATAGTGTGAATAAGTAAGTATTTCAGGGGTGAGTTAGCAGGTTATTGGGGTAGTAAGTCCTGATTTTTTTGGAGGTTGCAGTGACCACTACGCCATTCAAAATAGGCAGGCTTTAGCATAAGCAGTTAGGGCCCGTAGGATGATTTTAGCTAAAATGTGCCCCAAACACTCAAACCGGCTTGTATCTTGCAATGGAAAATATGGGAAACATGACTTAGACAGCAAATGATACACTGTATGCCATGTTTCCAAATTTTTATGCACAGTGGTTACAGCATGAAGCGAATGCATGTGAATATACAAAGGTGCATTGCATTAAACAAGTCCAATGAGCGTGAAAAAAATGTCCGGCCTGCCTGCTTTCATCCATCATTTGTTCTAAATTTATAATTAATCAATGAGCTGAGGTGGAGTCTTAGCCAGTGGTACCATCAGGGGTGTGTAATGCACTTTAGGGTAGACAGCCAATCAGCTGCCAGATTCAATCTGTCAATCAAACACAGCAGCCAATCAGAGAGCTGGCCATTGATCAGCAGGCCCTTTATGACATCACAGACAGACCCACGGAACTCTCTGTGCTTGTCTGCTGGCTGGCTGTCAGTTGGGTGGGTGGGCGGCAGAGGGGGAGGATGTACGTCTCGTTTCTCCTGAAAATTGCGGTTTTTCGGCGTTTCCGGAAAAAGTCGCGGTCCGACGCGCAAAAGTGGGGTATCGTAGAAATCGCCTTTTAAAGACGCACCTTTCTGGCCCCACAAAAATGGGCATTTCAAATTAGAAACAAGTCAAATGAACAAAATAGTGTGAATAAGTAAGTATTTCAGGGGTGAGTTAGCAGGTTATTGGGGTAGTAAGTCCTGATTTTTTTGGAGGTTGCAGTGACCACTACGCCATTCAAAATAGGCAGGCTTTGGCATAAGCAGTTAGGCCCCGTAGGATGATTTTAGCTAAAATGTGCCCCAAACACTCAAACCGGCTTGTATCTTGCAATGGAAAATATGGGAAACATGACTTAGACAGCAAATGATACACTGTATGCCATGTTTCCAAATTTTTATGCACAGTGGTTACAGCATGAAGCGAATGCATGTGAATATACAAAGGTGCATTGCATTAAACAAGTCCAATGAGCGTGAAAAAAATGGCCGGCCTGCCTGCTTTCATCCATCATTTGTTCTAAATTTATAATTAATCAATGAGCTGAGGTGGAGTCTTAGCCAGTGGTACCATCAGGGGTGTGTAATGCACTTTAGGGTAGACAGCCAATCAGCTGCCAGATTCAATCTGTCAATCAAACACAGCAGCCAATCAGAGAGCTGGCCATTGATCAGCAGGCCCTTTATGACATCACAGACAGACCCACGGAACTCTCTGTGCTTGTCTGCTGGCTGGCTGTCAGTTGGGTGGGTTAGCGGCAGAGGGGGAGGATGTACGTCTCGTTTCTCCTGAAATTTGCTGTTTTTCGGCGTTTCCGGAAAAAGTCGCGGTCCGACGCGCAAAAGTGGGGTATCGTAGAAATCGCCTTTTAAAGACGCACCTTTCTGGCCCCACAAAAATGGGCATTTCAAATTAGAAACAAGTCAAATGAACAAAATAGTGTGAATAAGTAAGTATTTCAGGGGTGAGTTAGCAGGTTATTGGGGTAGTAAGTCCTGATTTTTTTGGAGGTTGCATTGACCACTACGCCATTCAAAATAGGCAGGCTTTGGCATAAGCAGTTAGGCCCCGTAGGATGATTTTAGCTAAAATGTGCCCCAAACACTCAAACCGGCTTGTATCTTGCAATGGAAAATATGGGAAACATGACTTAGACAGCAAATGATACACTGTATGCCATGTTTCCAAATTTTTATGCACAGTGGTTACAGCATGAAGCGAATGCATGTGAATATACAAAGTTGCATTGCATTAAACAAGTCCAATGAGCGTGAAAAAAATGGCCGGCCTGCCTGCTTTCATCCATCATTTGTTCTAAATTTATAATTAATCAATGAGCTGAGGTGGAGTCTTAGCCAGTGGTACCATCAGGGGTGTGTAATGCACTTTAGGGTAGACAGCCAATCAGCTGCCAGATTCAATCTGTCAATCAAACACAGCAGCCAATCAGAGAGCTGGCCATTGATCAGCAGGCCCTTTATGACATCACAGACAGACCCACGGAACTCTCTGTGCTTGTCTGCTGGCTGGCTGTCAGTTGGGTGGGTGGGCGGCAGAGGGGGAGGATGTACGTCTCGTTTCTCCTGAAAATTGCGGTTTTTCAGCGTTTCCGGAAAAAGTCGCGGTCCGACGCGCAAAAGTGGGGTATCGTAGAAATCGCCTTTTAAAGACGCACCTTTCTGGCCCCACAAAAATGGGCATTTCAAATTAGAAACAAGTCAAATGAACAAAATAGTGTGAATAAGTAAGTATTTCAGGGGTGAGTTAGCAGGTTATTGGGGTAGTAAGTCCTGATTTTTTTGGAGGTTGCAGTGACCACTACGCCATTCAAAATAGGCAGGCTTTAGCATAAGCATTTAGGCCCCGTAGGATGATTTTAGCTAAAATGTGCCCCAAACACTCAAACCGGCTTGTATCTTGCAATGGAAAATATGGGAAACATGACTTAGACAGCAAATGATACACTGTATGCCATGTTTCCAAATTTTTATGCACAGTGGTTACAGCATGAAGTGAATGCATGTGAATATACACAGGTGCATTGCATTAAACAAGTCCAATGAGCGTGAAAAAAATGGCCGGCCTGCCTGCTTTCATCCATCATTTGTTCTAAATTTATAATTAATCAATGAGCTGAGGTGGAGTCTTAGCCAGTGGTACCATCAGGGGTGTGTAATGCACTTTAGGGTAGACAGCCAATCAGCTGCCAGATTCAATCTGTCAATCAAACACAGCAGCCAATCAGAGAGCTGGCCATTGATCAGCAGGCCCTTTATGACATCACAGACAGACCCACGGAACTCTCTGTGCTTGTCTGCTGGCTGGCTGTCAGTTGGGTGGGTGGGCGGCAGAGGGGGAGGATGTACGTCTCGTTTCTCCTGAAAATTGCGGTTTTTCGGCGTTTCCGGAAAAAGTCGCGGTCCGACGCGCAAAAGTGGGGTATCGTAGAAATCGCCTTTTAAAGACGCACCTTTCTGGCCCCACAAAAATGGGCATTTCAAATTAGAAACAAGTCAAATGAACAAAATAGTGTGAATAAGTAAGTATTTCAGGGGTGAGTTAGCAGGTTATTGGGGTAGTAAGTCCTGATTTTTTTGGAGGTTGCATTGACCACTACGCCATTCAAAATAGGCAGGCTTTGGCATAAGCAGTTAGGCCCCGTAGGATGATTTTAGCTAAAATGTGCCCCAAACACTCAAACCGGCTTGTATCTTGCAATGGAAAATATGGGAAACATGACTTAGACAGCAAATGATACACTGTATGCCATGTTTCCAAATTTTTATGCACAGTGGTTACAGCATGAAGCGAATGCATGTGAATATACAAAGGTGCATTGCATTAAACAAGTCCAATGAGCGTGAAAAAAATGGCCGGCCTGCCTGCTTTCATCCATCATTTGTTCTAAATTTATAATTAATCAATGAGCTGAGGTGGAGTCTTAGCCAGTGGTACCATCAGGGGTGTGTAATGCACTTTAGGGTAGACAGCCAATCAGCTGCCAGATTCAATCTGTCAATCAAACACAGCAGCCAATCAGAGAGCTGGCCATTGATCAGCAGGCCCTTTATGACATCACAGACAGACCCACGGAACTCTCTGTGCTTGTCTGCTGGCTGGCTGTCAGTTGGGTGGGTGGGCGGCAGAGGGGGAGGATGTACGTCTCGTTTCTCCTGAAAATTGCGGTTTTTCAGCGTTTCCGGAAAAAGTCGCGGTCCGACGCGCAAAAGTGGGGTATCGTAGAAATCGCCTTTTAAAGACGCACCTTTCTGGCCCCACAAAAATGGGCATTTCAAATTAGAAACAAGTCAAATGAACAAAATAGTGTGAATAAGTAAGTATTTCAGGGGTGAGTTAGCAGGTTATTGGGGTAGTAAGTCCTGATTTTTTTGGAGGTTGCAGTGACCACTACGCCATTCAAAATAGGCAGGCTTTAGCATAAGCATTTAGGCCCCGTAGGATGATTTTAGCTAAAATGTGCCCCAAACACTCAAACCGGCTTGTATCTTGCAATGGAAAATATGGGAAACATGACTTAGACAGCAAATGATACACTGTATGCCATGTTTCCAAATTTTTATGCACAGTGGTTACAGCATGAAGTGAATGCATGTGAATATACACAGGTGCATTGCATTAAACAAGTCCAATGAGCGTGAAAAAAATGGCCGGCCTGCCTGCTTTCATCCATCATTTGTTCTAAATTTATAATTAATCAATGAGCTGAGGTGGAGTCTTAGCCAGTGGTACCATCAGGGGTGTGTAATGCACTTTAGGGTAGACAGCCAATCAGCTGCCAGATTCAATCTGTCAATCAAACACAGCAGCCAATCAGAGAGCTGGCCATTGATCAGCAGGCCCTTTATGACATCACAGACAGACCCACGGAACTCTCTGTGCTTGTCTGCTGGCTGGCTGTCAGTTGGGTGGGTGGGCGGCAGAGGGGGAGGATGTACGTCTCGTTTCTCCTGAAAATTGCGGTTTTTCGGCGTTTCCGGAAAAAGTCGCGGTCCGACGCGCAAAAGTGGGGTATCGTAGAAATCGCCTTTTAAAGACGCACCTTTCTGGCCCCACAAAAATGGGCATTTCAAATTAGAAACAAGTCAAATGAACAAAATAGTGTGAATAAGTAAGTATTTCAGGGGTGAGTTAGCAGGTTATTGGGGTAGTAAGTCCTGATTTTTTTGGAGGTTGCATTGACCACTACGCCATTCAAAATAGGCAGGCTTTGGCATAAGCAGTTAGGCCCCGTAGGATGATTTTAGCTAAAATGTGCCCCAAACACTCAAACCGGCTTGTATCTTGCAATGGAAAATATGGAAAACATGACTTAGACAGCAAATGATACACTGTATGCCATGTTTCCAAATTTTTATGCACAGTGGTTACAGCATGAAGCGAATGCATGTGAATATACAAAGTTGCATTGCATTAAACAAGTCCAATGAGCGTGAAAAAAATGGCCGGCCTGCCTGCTTTCATCCATCATTTGTTCTAAATTTATAATTAATCAATGAGCTGAGGTGGAGTCTTAGCCAGTGGTACCATCAGGGGTGTGTAATGCACTTTAGGGTAGACAGCCAATCAGCTGCCAGATTCAATCTGTCAATCAAACACAGCAGCCAATCAGAGAGCTGGCCATTGATCAGCAGGCCCTTTATGACATCACAGACAGACCCACGGAACTCTCTGTGCTTGTCTGCTGGCTGGCTGTCAGTTGGGTGGGTGGGCGGCAGAGGGGGAGGATGTACGTCTCGTTTCTCCTGAAAATTGCGGTTTTTCAGCGTTTCCGGAAAAAGTCGCGGTCCGACGCGCAAAAGTGGGGTATCGTAGAAATCGCCTTTTAAAGACGCACCTTTCTGGCCCCACAAAAATGGGCATTTCAAATTAGAAACAAGTCAAATGAACAAAATAGTGTGAATAAGTAAGTATTTCAGGGGTGAGTTAGCAGGTTATTGGGGTAGTAAGTCCTGATTTTTTTGGAGGTTGCAGTGACCACTACGCCATTCAAAATAGGCAGGCTTTAGCATAAGCATTTAGGCCCCGTAGGATGATTTTAGCTAAAATGTGCCCCAAACACTCAAACCGGCTTGTATCTTGCAATGGAAAATATTGGAAACATGACTTAGACAGCAAATGATACACTGTATGCCATGTTTCCAAATTTTTATGCACAGTGGTTACAGCATGAAGTGAATGCATGTGAATATACACAGGTGCATTGCATTAAACAAGTCCAATGAGCGTGAAAAAAATGGCCGGCCTGCCTGCTTTCATCCATCATTTGTTCTAAATTTATAATTAATCAATGAGCTGAGGTGGAGTCTTAGCCAGTGGTACCATCAGGGGTGTGTAATGCACTTTAGGGTAGACAGCCAATCAGCTGCCAGATTCAATCTGTCAATCAAACACAGCAGCCAATCAGAGAGCTGGCCATTGATCAGCAGGCCCTTTATGACATCACAGACAGACCCACGGAACTCTCTGTGCTTGTCTGCTGGCTGGCTGTCAGTTGGGTGGGTGGGCGGCAGAGGGGGAGGATGTACGTCTCGTTTCTCCTGAAAATTGCGGTTTTTCGGCGTTTCCGGAAAAAGTCGCGGTCCGACGCGCAAAAGTGGGGTATCGTAGAAATCGCCTTTTAAAGACGCACCTTTCTGGCCCCACAAAAATGGGCATTTCAAATTAGAAACAAGTCAAATGAACAAAATAGTGTGAATAAGTAAGTATTTCAGGGGTGAGTTAGCAGGTTATTGGGGTAGTAAGTCCTGATTTTTTTGGAGGTTGCATTGACCACTACGCCATTCAAAATAGGCAGGCTTTGGCATAAGCAGTTAGGCCCCGTAGGATGATTTTAGCTAAAATGTGCCCCAAACACTCAAACCGGCTTGTATCTTGCAATGGAAAATATGGGAAACATGACTTAGACAGCAAATGATACACTGTATGCCATGTTTCCAAATTTTTATGCACAGTGGTTACAGCATGAAGCGAATGCATGTGAATATACAAAGGTGCATTGCATTAAACAAGTCCAATGAGCGTGAAAAAAATGGCCGGCCTGCCTGCTTTCATCCATCATTTGTTCTAAATTTATAATTAATCAATGAGCTGAGGTGGAGTCTTAGCCAGTGGTACCATCAGGGGTGTGTAATGCACTTTAGGGTAGACAGCCAATCAGCTGCCAGATTCAATCTGTCAATCAAACACAGCAGCCAATCAGAGAGCTGGCCATTGATCAGCAGGCCCTTTATGACATCACAGACAGACCCACGGAACTCTCTGTGCTTGTCTGCTGGCTGGCTGTCAGTTGGGTGGGTGGGCGGCAGAGGGGGAGGATGTACGTCTCGTTTCTCCTGAAAATTGCGGTTTTTCAGCGTTTCCGGAAAAAGTCGCGGTCCGACGCGCAAAAGTGGGGTATCGTAGAAATCGCCTTTTAAAGACGCACCTTTCTGGCCCCACAAAAATGGGCATTTCAAATTAGAAACAAGTCAAATGAACAAAATAGTGTGAATAAGTAAGTATTTCAGGGGTGAGTTAGCAGGTTATTGGGGTAGTAAGTCCTGATTTTTTTGGAGGTTGCAGTGACCACTACGCCATTCAAAATAGGCAGGCTTTAGCATAAGCATTTAGGCCCCGTAGGATGATTTTAGCTAAAATGTGCCCCAAACACTCAAACCGGCTTGTATCTTGCAATGGAAAATATGGGAAACATGACTTAGACAGCAAATGATACACTGTATGCCATGTTTCCAAATTTTTATGCACAGTGGTTACAGCATGAAGTGAATGCATGTGAATATACACAGGTGCATTGCATTAAACAAGTCCAATGAGCGTGAAAAAAATGGCCGGCCTGCCTGCTTTCATCCATCATTTGTTCTAAATTTATAATTAATCAATGAGCTGAGGTGGAGTCTTAGCCAGTGGTACCATCAGGGGTGTGTAATGCACTTTAGGGTAGACAGCCAATCAGCTGCCAGATTCAATCTGTCAATCAAACACAGCAGCCAATCAGAGAGCTGGCCATTGATCAGCAGGCCCTTTATGACATCACAGACAGACCCACGGAACTCTCTGTGCTTGTCTGCTGGCTGGCTGTCAGTTGGGTGGGTGGGCGGCAGAGGGGGAGGATGTACGTCTCGTTTCTCCTGAAAATTGCGGTTTTTCGGCGTTTCCGGAAAAAGTCGCGGTCCGACGCGCAAAAGTGGGGTATCGTAGAAATCGCCTTTTAAAGACGCACCTTTCTGGCCCCACAAAAATGGGCATTTCAAATTAGAAACAAGTCAAATGAACAAAATAGTGTGAATAAGTAAGTATTTCAGGGGTGAGTTAGCAGGTTATTGGGGTAGTAAGTCCTGATTTTTTTGGAGGTTGCATTGACCACTACGCCATTCAAAATAGGCAGGCTTTGGCATAAGCAGTTAGGCCCCGTAGGATGATTTTAGCTAAAATGTGCCCCAAACACTCAAACCGGCTTGTATCTTGCAATGGAAAATATGGGAAACATGACTTAGACAGCAAATGATACACTGTATGCCATGTTTCCAAATTTTTATGCACAGTGGTTACAGCATGAAGCGAATGCATGTGAATATACAAAGGTGCATTGCATTAAACAAGTCCAATGAGCGTGAAAAAAATGGCCGGCCTGCCTGCTTTCATCCATCATTTGTTCTAAATTTATAATTAATCAATGAGCTGAGGTGGAGTCTTAGCCAGTGGTACCATCAGGGGTGTGTAATGCACTTTAGGGTAGACAGCCAATCAGCTGCCAGATTCAATCTGTCAATCAAACACAGCAGCCAATCAGAGAGCTGGCCATTGATCAGCAGGCCCTTTATGACATCACAGACAGACCCACGGAACTCTCTGTGCTTGTCTGCTGGCTGGCTGTCAGTTGGGTGGGTGGGCGGCAGAGGGGGAGGATGTACGTCTCGTTTCTCCTGAAAATTGCGGTTTTTCAGCGTTTCCGGAAAAAGTCGCGGTCCGACGCGCAAAAGTGGGGTATCGTAGAAATCGCCTTTTAAAGACGCACCTTTCTGGCCCCACAAAAATGGGCATTTCAAATTAGAAACAAGTCAAATGAACAAAATAGTGTGAATAAGTAAGTATTTCAGGGGTGAGTTAGCAGGTTATTGGGGTAGTAAGTCCTGATTTTTTTGGAGGTTGCAGTGACCACTACGCCATTCAAAATAGGCAGGCTTTAGCATAAGCATTTAGGCCCCGTAGGATGATTTTAGCTAAAATGTGCCCCAAACACTCAAACCGGCTTGTATCTTGCAATGGAAAATATGGGAAACATGACTTAGACAGCAAATGATACACTGTATGCCATGTTTCCAAATTTTTATGCACAGTGGTTACAGCATGAAGTGAATGCATGTGAATATACACAGGTGCATTGCATTAAACAAGTCCAATGAGCGTGAAAAAAATGGCCGGCCTGCCTGCTTTCATCCATCATTTGTTCTAAATTTATAATTAATCAATGAGCTGAGGTGGAGTCTTAGCCAGTGGTACCATCAGGGGTGTGTAATGCACTTTAGGGTAGACAGCCAATCAGCTGCCAGATTCACTCTGTCAATCAAACACAGCAGCCAATCAGAGAGCTGGCCATTGATCAGCAGGCCCTTTATGACATCACAGACAGACCCACGGAACTCTCTGTGCTTGTCTGCTGGCTGGCTGTCAGTTGGGTGGGTGGGCGGCAGAGGGGGAGGATGTACGTCTCGTTTCTCCTGAAAATTGCGGTTTTTCGGCGTTTCCGGAAAAAGTCGCGGTCCGACGCGCAAAAGTGGGGTATCGTAGAAATCGCCTTTTAAAGACGCACCTTTCTGGCCCCACAAAAATGGGCATTTCAAATTAGAAACAAGTCAAATGAACAAAATAGTGTGAATAAGTAAGTATTTCAGGGGTGAGTTAGCAGGTTATTGGGGTAGTAAGTCCTGATTTTTTTGGAGGTTGCATTGACCACTACGCCATTCAAAATAGGCAGGCTTTGGCATAAGCAGTTAGGCCCCGTAGGATGATTTTAGCTAAAATGTGCCCCAAACACTCAAACCGGCTTGTATCTTGCAATGGAAAATATGGGAAACATGACTTAGACAGCAAATGATACACTGTATGCCATGTTTCCAAATTTTTATGCACAGTGGTTACAGCATGAAGCGAATGCATGTGAATATACAAAGGTGCATTGCATTAAACAAGTCCAATGAGCGTGAAAAAAATGGCCGGCCTGCCTGCTTTCATCCATCATTTGTTCTAAATTTATAATTAATCAATGAGCTGAGGTGGAGTCTTAGCCAGTGGTACCATCAGGGGTGTGTAATGCACTTTAGGGTAGACAGCCAATCAGCTGCCAGATTCAATCTGTCAATCAAACACAGCAGCCAATCAGAGAGCTGGCCATTGATCAGCAGGCCCTTTATGACATCACAGACAGACCCACGGAACTCTCTGTGCTTGTCTGCTGGCTGGCTGTCAGTTGGGTGGGTGGGCGGCAGAGGGGGAGGATGTACGTCTCGTTTCTCCTGAAAATTGCGGTTTTTCAGCGTTTCCGGAAAAAGTCGCGGTCCGACGCGCAAAAGTGGGGTATCGTAGAAATCGCCTTTTAAAGACGCACCTTTCTGGCCCCACAAAAATGGGCATTTCAAATTAGAAACAAGTCAAATGAACAAAATAGTGTGAATAAGTAAGTATTTCAGGGGTGAGTTAGCAGGTTATTGGGGTAGTAAGTCCTGATTTTTTTGGAGGTTGCAGTGACCACTACGCCATTCAAAATAGGCAGGCTTTAGCATAAGCATTTAGGCCCCGTAGGATGATTTTAGCTAAAATGTGCCCCAAACACTCAAACCGGCTTGTATCTTGCAATGGAAAATATGGGAAACATGACTTAGACAGCAAATGATACACTGTATGCCATGTTTCCAAATTTTTATGCACAGTGGTTACAGCATGAAGCGAATGCATGTGAATATACAAAGGTGCATTGCATTAAACAAGTCCAATGAGCGTGAAAAAAATGGCCGGCCTGCCTGCTTTCATCCATCATTTGTTCTAAATTTATAATTAATCAATGAGCTGAGGTGGAGTCTTAGCCAGTGGTACCATCAGGGGTGTGTAATGCACTTTAGGGTAGACAGCCAATCAGCTGCCAGATTCAATCTGTCAATCAAACACAGCAGCCAATCAGAGAGCTGGCCATTGATCAGCAGGCCCTTTATGACATCACAGACAGACCCACGGAACTCTCTGTGCTTGTCTGCTGGCTGGCTGTCAGTTGGGTGGGTGGGCGGCAGAGGGGGAGGATGTACGTCTCGTTTCTCCTGAAAATTGCGGTTTTTCGGCGTTTCCGGAAAAAGTCGCGGTCCGACGCGCAAAAGTGGGGTATCGTAGAAATCGCCTTTTAAAGACGCACCTTTCTGGCCCCACAAAAATGGGCATTTCAAATTAGAAACAAGTCAAATGAACAAAATAGTGTGAATAAGTAAATATTTCAGGGGTGAGTTAGCAGGTTATTGGGGTAGTAAGTCCTGATTTTTTTGGAGGTTGCATTGACCACTACGCCATTCAAAATAGGCAGGCTTTGGCATAAGCAGTTAGGCCCCGTAGGATGATTTTAGCTAAAATGTGCCCCAAACACTCAAACCGGCTTGTATCTTGCAATGGAAAATATGGGAAACATGACTTAGACAGCAAATGATACACTGTATGCCATGTTTCCAAATTTTTATGCACAGTGGTTACAGCATGAAGCGAATGCATGTGAATATACAAAGGTGCATTGCATTAAACAAGTCCAATGAGCGTGAAAAAAATGGCCGGCCTGCCTGCTTTCATCCATCATTTGTTCTAAATTTATAATTAATCAATGAGCTGAGGTGGAGTCTTAGCCAGTGGTACCATCAGGGGTGTGTAATGCACTTTAGGGTAGACAGCCAATCAGCTGCCAGATTCAATCTGTCAATCAAACACAGCAGCCAATCAGAGAGCTGGCCATTGATCAGCAGGCCCTTTATGACATCACAGACAGACCCACGGAACTCTCTGTGCTTGTCTGCTGGCTGGCTGTCAGTTGGGTGGGTGGGCGGCAGAGGGGGAGGATGTACGTCTTGTTTCTCCTGAAAATTTTGGTTTTTCAGCGTTTCCGGAAAAAGTCGCGGTCCGACGCGCAAAAGTGGGGTATCGTAGAAATCGCCTTTTAAAGACGCACCTTTCTGGCCCCACAAAAATGGGCATTTCAAATTAGAAACAAGTCAAATGAACAAAATAGTGTGAATAAGTAAGTATTTCAGGGGTGAGTTAGCAGGTTATTGGGGTAGTAAGTCCTGATTTTTTTGGAGGTTGCAGTGACCACTACGCCATTCAAAATAGGCAGGCTTTAGCATAAGCATTTAGGCCCGTAGGATGATTTAAGCTAAAATGTGCCCCAAACACTCAAACCGGCTTGTATCTTGCAATGGAAAATATGGGAAACATGACTTAGACAGCAAATGATACACTGTATGCCATGTTTCCAAATTTTTATGCACAGTGGTTACAGCATGAAGTGAATGCATGTGAATATACACAGGTGCATTGCATTAAACAAGTCCAATGAGCGTGAAAAAAATGGCCGGCCTGCCTGCTTTCATCCATCATTTGTTCTAAATTTATAATTAATCAATGAGCTGAGGTGGAGTCTTAGCCAGTGGTACCATCAGGGGTGTGTAATGCACTTTAGGGTAGACAGCCAATCAGCTGCCAGATTCAATCTGTCAATCAAACACAGCAGCCAATCAGAGAGCTGGCCATTGATCAGCAGGCCCTTTATGACATCACAGACAGACCCACGGAACTCTCTGTGCTTGTCTGCTGGCTGGCTGTCAGTTGGGTGGGTGGGCGGCAGAGGGGGAGGATGTACGTCTCGTTTCTCCTGAAAATTGCGGTTTTTCGGCGTTTCCGGAAAAAGTCGCGGTCCGACGCGCAAAAGTGGGGTATCGTAGAAATCGCCTTTTAAAGACGCACCTTTCTGGCCCCACAAAAATGGGCATTTCAAATTAGAAACAAGTCAAATGAACAAAATAGTGTGAATAAGTAAGTATTTCAGGGGTGAGTTAGCAGGTTATTGGGGTAGTAAGTCCTGATTTTTTTGGAGGTTGCAGTGACCACTACGCCATTCAAAATAGGCAGGCTTTAGCATAAGCAGTTAGGCCCCGTAGGATGATTTTAGCTAAAATGTGCCCCAAACACTCAAACCGGCTTGTATCTTGCAATGGAAAATATGGGAAACATGACTTAGACAGCAAATAATACACTGTATGCCATGTTTCCAAATTTTTATGCACAGTGGTTACAGCATGAAGCGAATGCATGTGAATATACAAAGGTGCATTGCATTAAACAAGTCCAATGAGCGTGAAAAAAATGGCCGGCCTGCCTGCTTTCATCCATCATTTGTTCTAAATTTATAATTAATCAATGAGCTGAGGTGGAGTCTTAGCCAGTGGTACAATCAGGGGTGTGTAATGCACTTTAGGGTAGACAGCCAATCAGCTGCCAGATTCAATCTGTCAATCAAACACAGCAGCCAATCAGAGAGCTGGCCATTGATCAGCAGGCCCTTTATGACATCACAGACAGACCCACGGAACTCTCTGTGCTTGTCTGCTGGCTGGCTGTCAGTTGGGTGGGTGGGCGGCAGAGGGGGAGGATGTACGTCTCGTTTCTCCTGAAAATTGCGTTTTTTCGGCGTTTCCGGAAAAAGTCGCGGTCCGACGCGCAAAAGTGGGGTATCGTAGAAATCGCCTTTTAAAGACGCACCTTTCTGGCCCCACAAAAATGGGCATTTCAAATTAGAAACAAGTCAAATGAACAAAATAGTGTGAATAAGTAAGTATTTCAGGGGTGAGTTAGCAGGTTATTGGGGTAGTAAGTCCTGATTTTTTTGGAGGTTGCATTGACCACTACGCCATTCAAAATAGGCAGGCTTTGGCATAAGCAGTTAGGCCCCGTAGGATGATTTTAGCTAAAATGTGCCCCAAACACTCAAACCGGCTTGTATCTTGCAATGGAAAATATGGGAAACATGACTTAGACAGCAAATGATACACTGTATGCCATGTTTCCAAATTTTTATGCACAGTGGTTACAGCATGAAGTGAATGCATGTGAATAGACACAGGTGCATTGCATTAAACAAGTCCAATGAGCGTGAAAAAAATGGCCGGCCTGCCTGCTTTCATCCATCATTTGTTCTAAATTTATAATTAATCAATGAGCTGAGGTGGAGTCTTAGCCAGTGGTACCATCAGGGGTGTGTAATGCACTTTAGGGTAGACAGCCAATCAGCTGCCAGATTCAATCTGTCAATCAAACACAGCAGCCAATCAGAGAGCTGGCCATTGATCAGCAGGCCCTTTATGACATCACAGACAGACCCACGGAACTCTCTGTGCTTGTCTGCTGGCTGGCTGTCAGTTGGGTGGGTGGGCGGCAGAGGGGGAGGATGTACGTCTCGTTTCTCCTGAAAATTGCGTATTTTCTGCGTTTCCGGAAAATGTCGCGGTCCGACGCGCAAAAGTGGGGTATCGTAGAAATCGCCTTTTAAAGACGCACCTTTTTGGCCCCACAAAAATGGGCATTTCAAATTAGAAACAAGTCAAATGAACAAAATAGTGTGAATAAGTAAGTATTTCAGGGGTGAGTTAGCAGGTTATTGGGGTAGTAAGTCCTGATTTTTTTGGAGGTTGCAGTGACCACTACGCCATTCAAAATAGGCAGGCTTTGGCATAAGCAGTTTGGCCCCGTAGGATGATTTTAGCTAAAATGTGCCCCAAACACTCAAACCGGCTTGTATCTTGCAATGGAAAATATGGGAAACATGACTTAGACAGCAAATGATACACTGTATGCCATGTTTCCAAATTTTTATGCACAGTGGTTACAGCATGAAGCGAATGCATGTGAATATACAAAGGTGCATTGCATTAAACAAGTCCAATGAGCGTGAAAAAAATGGCCGGCCTGCCTGCTTTCATCCATCATTTGTTCTAAATTTATAATTAATCAATGAGCTGAGGTGGAGTCTTAGCCAGTGGTACCATCAGGGGTGTGTAATGCACTTTAGGGTAGACAGCCAATCAGCTGCCAGATTCAATCTGTCAATCAAACACAGCAGCCAATCAGAGAGCTGGCCATTGATCAGCAGGCCCTTTATGACATCACAGACAGACCCACGGAACTCTCTGTGCTTGTCTGCTGGCTGGCTGTCAGTTGGGTGGGTGGGCGGCAGAGGGGGAGGATGTACGTCTCGTTTCTCCTGAAAATTGCGGTTTTTCAGCGTTTCCGGAAAAAGTCGCGGTCCGACGTGCAAAAGTGGGGTATCGTAGAAATCGCCTTTTAAAGACGCACCTTTCTGGCCCCACAAAAATGGGCATTTCAAATTAGAAACAAGTCAAATGAACAAAATAGTGTGAATAAGTAAGTATTTCAGGGGTGAGTTAGCAGGTTATTGGGGTAGTAAGTCCTGATTTTTTTGGAGGTTGCAGTGACCACTACGCCATTCAAAATAGGCAGGCTTTAGCATAAGCAGTTAGGCCCCGTAGGATGATTTTAGCTAAAATGTGCCCCAAACACTCAAACCGGCTTGTATCTTGCAATGGAAAATATGGGAAACATGACTTAGACAGCAAATGATACACTGTATGCCATGTTTCCAAATTTTTATGCACAGTGGTTACAGCATGAAGCGAATGCATGTGAATATACAAAGGTGCATTGCATTAAACAAGTCCAATGAGCGTGAAAAAAATGGCCGGCCTGCCTGTTTTCATCCATCATTTGTTCTAAATTTATAATTAATCAATGAGCTGAGGTGGAGTCTTAGCCAGTGGTACCATCAGGGGTGTGTAATGCACTTTAGGGTAGACAGCCAATCAGCTGCCAGATTCAATCTGTCAATCAAACACAGCAGCCAATCAGAGAGCTGGCCATTGATCAGCAGGCCCTTTATGACATCACAGACAGACCCACGGAACTCTCTGTGCTTGTCTGCTGGCTGGCTGTCAGTTGGGTGGGTGGGCGGCAGAGGGGGAGGATGTACGTCTCGTTTCTCCTGAAAATTGCGGTTTTTCGGCGTTTCCGGAAAAAGTCGCGGTCCGACGCGCAAAAGTGGGGTATCGTAGAAATCGCCTTTTAAAGACGCACCTTTCTGGCCCCACAAAAATGGGCATTTCAAATTAGAAACAAGTCAAATGAACAAAATAGTGTGAATAAGTAAATATTTCAGGGGTGAGTTAGCAGGTTATTGGGGTAGTAAGTCCTGATTTTTTTGGAAGTTGCAGTGACCACTACGCCATTCAAAATAGGCAGGCTTTAGCATAAGCAGTTAGGCCCCGTAGGATGATTTTAGCTAAAATGTTCCCCAAACACTCAAACCGGCTTGTATCTTGCAATGGAAAATATGGGAAACATGACTTAGACAGCAAATGATACACTGTATGCCATGTTTCCAAATTTTTATGCACAGTGGTTACAGCATGAAGCGAATGCATGTGAATATACAAAGGTGCATTGCATTAAACAAGTCCAATGAGCGTGAAAAAAATGGCCGGCCTGCCTGCTTTCATCCATCATTTGTTCTAAATTTATAATTAATCAATGAGCTGAGGTGGAGTCTTAGCCAGTGGTACCATCAGGGGTGTGTAATGCACTTTAGGGTAGACAGCCAATCAGCTGCCAGATTCAATCTGTCAATCAAACACAGCAGCCAATCAGAGAGCTGGCCATTGATCAGCAGGCCCTTTATGACATCACAGACAGACCCACGGAACTCTCTGTGCTTGTCTGCTGGCTGGCTGTCAGTTGGGTGGGTGGGCGGCAGAGGGGGAGGATGTACGTCTCGTTTCTCCTGAAAATTGCGTTTTTTCGGCGTTTCCGGAAAAAGTCGCGGTCCGACGCGCAAAAGTGGGGTATCGTAGAAATCGCCTTTTAAAGACGCACCTTTCTGGCCCCACAAAAATGGGCATTTCAAATTAGAAACAAGTCAAATGAACAAAATAGTGTGAATAAGTAAGTATTTCAGGGGTGAGTTAGCAGGTTATTGGGGTAGTAAGTCCTGATTTTTTTGGAGGTTGCATTGACCACTACGCCATTCAAAATAGGCAGGCTTTGGCATAAGCAGTTAGGCCCCGTAGGATGATTTTAGCTAAAATGTGCCCCAAACACTCAAACCGGCTTGTATCTTGCAATGGAAAATATGGGAAACATGACTTAGACAGCAAATGATACACTGTATGCCATGTTTCCAAATTTTTATGCACAGTGGTTACAGCAAGAAGCGAATGCATGTGAATATACAAAGGTGCATTGCATTAAACAAGTCCAATGAGCGTGAAAAAAATGGCCGGCCTGCCTGCTTTCATCCATCATTTGTTCTAAATTTATAATTAATCAATGAGCTGAGGTGGAGTCTTAGCCAGTGGTACCATCAGGGGTGTGTAATGCACTTTAGGGTAGACAGCCAATCAGCTGCCAGATTCAATCTGTCAATCAAACACAGCAGCCAATCAGAGAGCTGGTCATTGATCAGCAGGCCCTTTATGACATCACAGACAGACCCACGGAACTCTCTGTGCTTGTCTGCTGGCTGGCTGTCAGTTGGGTGGGTGGGCGGCAGAGGGGGAGGATGTACGTCTCGTTTCTCCTGAAAATTGCGGTTTTTCAGCGTTTCCGGAAAAAGTCGCGGTCCGACGCGCAAAAGTGGGGTATCGTAGAAATCGCCTTTTAAAGACGCACCTTTCTGGCTCCACAAAAATGGGCATTTCAAATTAGAAACAAGTCAAATGAACAAAATAGTGTGAATAAGTAAGTATTTCAGGGGTGAGTTAGCAGGTTATTGGGGTAGTAAGTCCTGATTTTTTTGGAGGTTGCAGTGACCACTACGCCATTCAAAATAGGCAGGCTTTAGCATAAGCATTTAGGCCCCGTAGGATGATTTTAGCTAAAATGTGCCCCAAACACTCAAACCGGCTTGTATCTTGCAATGGAAAATATGGGAAACATGACTTAGACAGCAAATGATACACTGTATGCCATGTTTCCAAATTTTTATGCACAGTGGTTACAGCATGAAGCGAATGCATGTGAATATACAAAGGTGCATTGCATTAAACAAGTCCAATGAGCGTGAAAAAAATGGCCGGCCTGCCTGCTTTCATCCATCATTTGTTCTAAATTTATAATTAATCAATGAGCTGAGGTGGAGTCTTAGCCAGTGGTACCATCAGGGGTGTGTAATGCACTTTAGGGTAGACAGCCAATCAGCTGCCAGATTCAATCTGTCAATCAAACACAGCAGCCAATCAGAGAGCTGGCCATTGATCAGCAGGCCCTTTATGACATCACAGACAGACCCACGGAACTCTCTGTGCTTGTCTGCTGGCTGGCTGTCAGTTGGGTGGGTGGGCGGCAGAGGGGGAGGATGTACGTCTTGTTTCTCCTGAAAATTTTGGTTTTTCAGCGTTTCCGGAAAAAGTCGCGGTCCGACGCGCAAAAGTGGGGTATCGTAGAAATCGCCTTTTAAAGACGCACCTTTCTGGCCCCACAAAAATGGGCATTTCAAATTAGAAACAAGTCAAATGAACAAAATAGTGTGAATAAGTAAGTATTTCAGGGGTGAGTTAGCAGGTTATTGGGGTAGTAAGTCCTGATTTTTTTGGAGGTTGCAGTGACCACTACGCCATTCAAAATAGGCAGGCTTTAGCATAAGCATTTAGGCCCGTAGGATGATTTAAGCTAAAATGTGCCCCAAACACTCAAACCGGCTTGTATCTTGCAATGGAAAATATGGGAAACATGACTTAGACAGCAAATGATACACTGTATGCCATGTTTCCAAATTTTTATGCACAGTGGTTACAGCATGAAGTGAATGCATGTGAATATACACAGGTGCATTGCATTAAACAAGTCCAATGAGCGTGAAAAAAATGGCCGGCCTGCCTGCTTTCATCCATCATTTGTTCTAAATTTATAATTAATCAATGAGCTGAGGTGGAGTCTTAGCCAGTGGTACCATCAGGGGTGTGTAATGCACTTTAGGGTAGACAGCCAATCAGCTGCCAGATTCAATCTGTCAATCAAACACAGCAGCCAATCAGAGAGCTGGCCATTGATCAGCAGGCCCTTTATGACATCACAGACAGACCCACGGAACTCTCTGTGCTTGTCTGCTGGCTGGCTGTCAGTTGGGTGGGTGGGCGGCAGAGGGGGAGGATGTACGTCTCGTTTCTCCTGAAAATTGCGGTTTTTCGGCGTTTCCGGAAAAAGTCGCGGTCCGACGCGCAAAAGTGGGGTATCGTAGAAATCGCCTTTTAAAGACGCACCTTTCTGGCCCCACAAAAATGGGCATTTCAAATTAGAAACAAGTCAAATGAACAAAATAGTGTGAATAAGTAAGTATTTCAGGGGTGAGTTAGCAGGTTATTGGGGTAGTAAGTCCTGATTTTTTTGGAGGTTGCAGTGACCACTACGCCATTCAAAATAGGCAGGCTTTAGCATAAGCAGTTAGGCCCCGTAGGATGATTTTAGCTAAAATGTGCCCCAAACACTCAAACCGGCTTGTATCTTGCAATGGAAAATATGGGAAACATGACTTAGACAGCAAATGATACACTGTATGCCATGTTTCCAAATTTTTATGCACAGTGGTTACAGCATGAAGCGAATGCATGTGAATATACAAAGGTGCATTGCATTAAACAAGTCCAATGAGCGTGAAAAAAATGGCCGGCCTGCCTGCTTTCATCCATCATTTGTTCTAAATTTATAATTAATCAATGAGCTGAGGTGGAGTCTTAGCCAGTGGTACAATCAGGGGTGTGTAATGCACTTTAGGGTAGACAGCCAATCAGCTGCCAGATTCAATCTGTCAATCAAACACAGCAGCCAATCAGAGAGCTGGCCATTGATCAGCAGGCCCTTTATGACATCACAGACAGACCCACGGAACTCTCTGTGCTTGTCTGCTGGCTGGCTGTCAGTTGGGTGGGTGGGCGGCAGAGGGGGAGGATGTACGTCTCGTTTCTCCTGAAAATTGCGTTTTTTCGGCGTTTCCGGAAAAAGTCGCGGTCCGACGCGCAAAAGTGGGGTATCGTAGAAATCGCCTTTTAAAGACGCACCTTTCTGGCCCCACAAAAATGGGCATTTCAAATTAGAAACAAGTCAAATGAACAAAATAGTGTGAATAAGTAAGTATTTCAGGGGTGAGTTAGCAGGTTATTGGGGTAGTAAGTCCTGATTTTTTTGGAGGTTGCATTGACCACTACGCCATTCAAAATAGGCAGGCTTTGGCATAAGCAGTTAGGCCCCGTAGGATGATTTTAGCTAAAATGTGCCCCAAACACTCAAACCGGCTTGTATCTTGCAATGGAAAATATGGGAAACATGACTTAGACAGCAAATGATACACTGTATGCCATGTTTCCAAATTTTTATGCACAGTGGTTACAGCATGAAGTGAATGCATGTGAATAGACACAGGTGCATTGCATTAAACAAGTCCAATGAGCGTGAAAAAAATGGCCGGCCTGCCTGCTTTCATCCATCATTTGTTCTAAATTTATAATTAATCAATGAGCTGAGGTGGAGTCTTAGCCAGTGGTACCATCAGGGGTGTGTAATGCACTTTAGGGTAGACAGCCAATCAGCTGCCAGATTCAATCTGTCAATCAAACACAGCAGCCAATCAGAGAGCTGGCCATTGATCAGCAGGCCCTTTATGACATCACAGACAGACCCACGGAACTCTCTGTGCTTGTCTGCTGGCTGGCTGTCAGTTGGGTGGGTGGGCGGCAGAGGGGGAGGATGTACGTCTCGTTTCTCCTGAAAATTGCGTATTTTCTGCGTTTCCGGAAAATGTCGCGGTCCGACGCGCAAAAGTGGGGTATCGTAGAAATCGCCTTTTAAAGACGCACCTTTTTGGCCCCACAAAAATGGGCATTTCAAATTAGAAACAAGTCAAATGAACAAAATAGTGTGAATAAGTAAGTATTTCAGGGGTGAGTTAGCAGGTTATTGGGGTAGTAAGTCCTGATTTTTTTGGAGGTTGCAGTGACCACTACGCCATTCAAAATAGGCAGGCTTTGGCATAAGCAGTTTGGCCCCGTAGGATGATTTTAGCTAAAATGTGCCCCAAACACTCAAACCGGCTTGTATCTTGCAATGGAAAATATGGGAAACATGACTTAGACAGCAAATGATACACTGTATGCCATGTTTCCAAATTTTTATGCACAGTGGTTACAGCATGAAGCGAATGCATGTGAATATACAAAGGTGCATTGCATTAAACAAGTCCAATGAGCGTGAAAAAAATGGCCGGCCTGCCTGCTTTCATCCATCATTTGTTCTAAATTTATAATTAATCAATGAGCTGAGGTGGAGTCTTAGCCAGTGGTACCATCAGGGGTGTGTAATGCACTTTAGGGTAGACAGCCAATCAGCTGCCAGATTCAATCTGTCAATCAAACACAGCAGCCAATCAGAGAGCTGGCCATTGATCAGCAGGCCCTTTATGACATCACAGACAGACCCACGGAACTCTCTGTGCTTGTCTGCTGGCTGGCTGTCAGTTGGGTGGGTGGGCGGCAGAGGGGGAGGATGTACGTCTCGTTTCTCCTGAAAATTGCGGTTTTTCAGCGTTTCCGGAAAAAGTCGCGGTCCGACGTGCAAAAGTGGGGTATCGTAGAAATCGCCTTTTAAAGACGCACCTTTCTGGCCCCACAAAAATGGGCATTTCAAATTAGAAACAAGTCAAATGAACAAAATAGTGTGAATAAGTAAGTATTTCAGGGGTGAGTTAGCAGGTTATTGGGGTAGTAAGTCCTGATTTTTTTGGAGGTTGCAGTGACCACTACGCCATTCAAAATAGGCAGGCTTTAGCATAAGCAGTTAGGCCCCGTAGGATGATTTTAGCTAAAATGTGCCCCAAACACTCAAACCGGCTTGTATCTTGCAATGGAAAATATGGGAAACATGACTTAGACAGCAAATGATACACTGTATGCCATGTTTCCAAATTTTTATGCACAGTGGTTACAGCATGAAGTGAATGCATGTGAATATACACAGGTGCATTGCATTAAACAAGTCCAATGAGCGTGAAAAAAATGGCCGGCCTGCCTGCTTTCATCCATCATTTGTTCTAAATTTATAATTAATCAATGAGCTGAGGTGGAGTCTTAGCCAGTGGTACCATCAGGGGTGTGTAATGCACTTTAGGGTAGACAGCCAATCAGCTGCCAGATTCAATCTGTCAATCAAACACAGCAGCCAATCAGAGAGCTGGCCATTGATCAGCAGGCCCTTTATGACATCACAGACAGACCCACGGAACTCTCTGTGCTTGTCTGCTGGCTGGCTGTCAGTTGGGTGGGTGGGCGGCAGAGGGGGAGGATGTACGTCTCGTTTCTCCTGAAAATTGCGGTTTTTCGGCGTTTCCAGAAAAAGTCGCGGTCCGACGCGCAAAAGTGGGGTATCGTAGAAATCGCCTTTTAAAGACGCACCTTTCTGGCCCCACAAAAATGGGCATTTCAAATTAGAAACAAGTCAAATGAACAAAATAGTGTGAATAAGTAAGTATTTCAGGGGTGAGTTAGCAGGTTATTGGGGTAGTAAGTCCTGATTTTTTTGGAGGTTGCAGTGACCACTACGCCATTCAAAATAGGCAGGCTTTAGCATAAGCAGTTAGGCCCCGTAGGATGATTTTAGCTAAAATGTGCCCCAAACACTCAAACCGGCTTGTATCTTGCAATGGAAAATATGGGAAACATGACTTAGACAGCAAATGATACACTGTATGCCATGTTTCCAAATTTTTATGCACAGTGGTTACAGCATGAAGCGAATGCATGTGAATATACAAAGGTGCATTGCATTAAACAAGTCCAATGAGCGTGAAAAAAATGGCCGGCCTGCCTGTTTTCATCCATCATTTGTTCTAAATTTATAATTAATCAATGAGCTGAGGTGGAGTCTTAGCCAGTGGTACCATCAGGGGTGTGTAATGCACTTTAGGGTAGACAGCCAATCAGCTGCCAGATTCAATCTGTCAATCAAACACAGCAGCCAATCAGAGAGCTGGCCATTGATCAGCAGGCCCTTTATGACATCACAGACAGACCCACGGAACTCTCTGTGCTTGTCTGCTGGCTGGCTGTCAGTTGGGTGGGTGGGCGGCAGAGGGGGAGGATGTACGTCTCGTTTCTCCTGAAAATTGCGGTTTTTCGGCGTTTCCGGAAAAAGTCGCGGTCCGACGCGCAAAAGTGGGGTATCGTAGAAATCGCCTTTTAAAGACGCACCTTTCTGGCCCCACAAAAATGGGCATTTCAAATTAGAAACAAGTCAAATGAACAAAATAGTGTGAATAAGTAAATATTTCAGGGGTGAGTTAGCAGGTTATTGGGGTAGTAAGTCCTGATTTTTTTGGAGGTTGCAGTGACCACTACGCCATTCAAAATAGGCAGGCTTTAGCATAAGCAGTTAGGCCCCGTAGGATGATTTTAGCTAAAATGTTCCCCAAACACTCAAACCGGCTTGTATCTTGCAATGGAAAATATGGGAAACATGACTTAGACAGCAAATGATACACTGTATGCCATGTTTCCAAATTTTTATGCACAGTGGTTACAGCATGAAGCGAATGCATGTGAATATACAAAGGTGCATTGCATTAAACAAGTCCAATGAGCGTGAAAAAAATGGCCGGCCTGCCTGCTTTCATCCATCATTTGTTCTAAATTTATAATTAATCAATGAGCTGAGGTGGAGTCTTAGCCAGTGGTACCATCAGGGGTGTGTAATGCACTTTAGGGTAGACAGCCAATCAGCTGCCAGATTCAATCTGTCAATCAAACACAGCAGCCAATCAGAGAGCTGGCCATTGATCAGCAGGCCCTTTATGACATCACAGACAGACCCACGGAACTCTCTGTGCTTGTCTGCTGGCTGGCTGTCAGTTGGGTGGGTGGGCGGCAGAGGGGGAGGATGTACGTCTCGTTTCTCCTGAAAATTGCGTTTTTTCGGCGTTTCCGGAAAAAGTCGCGGTCCGACGCGCAAAAGTGGGGTATCGTAGAAATCGCCTTTTAAAGACGCACCTTTCTGGCCCCACAAAAATGGGCATTTCAAATTAGAAACAAGTCAAATGAACAAAATAGTGTGAATAAGTAAGTATTTCAGGGGTGAGTTAGCAGGTTATTGGGGTAGTAAGTCCTGATTTTTTTGGAGGTTGCATTGACCACTACGCCATTCAAAATAGGCAGGCTTTGGCATAAGCAGTTAGGCCCCGTAGGATGATTTTAGCTAAAATGTGCCCCAAACACTCAAACCGGCTTGTATCTTGCAATGGAAAATATGGGAAACATGACTTAGACAGCAAATGATACACTGTATGCCATGTTTCCAAATTTTTATGCACAGTGGTTACAGCATGAAGCGAATGCATGTGAATATACAAAGGTGCATTGCATTAAACAAGTCCAATGAGCGTGAAAAAAATGGCCGGCCTGCCTGCT
Organism: Crinia signifera; assembly: GCF_055691185.1. Lineage (NCBI taxonomy): Eukaryota > Metazoa > Chordata > Amphibia > Anura > Myobatrachidae > Crinia > Crinia signifera. The sequence continues at coordinate 145,863,105 of NC_139218.1, read as the reverse complement.
TTCATCCATCATTTGTTCTAAATTTATAATTAATCAATGAGCTGAGGTGGAGTCTTAGCCAGTGGTACCATCAGGGGTGTGTAATGCACTTTAGGGTAGACAGCCAATCAGCTGCCAGATTCAATCTGTCAATCAAACACAGCAGCCAATCAGAGAGCTGGTCATTGATCAGCAGGCCCTTTATGACATCACAGACAGACCCACGGAACTCTCTGTGCTTGTCTGCTGGCTGGCTGTCAGTTGGGTGGGTGGGCGGCAGAGGGGGAGGATGTACGTCTCGTTTCTCCTGAAAATTGCGGTTTTTCAGCGTTTCCGGAAAAAGTCGCGGTCCGACGCGCAAAAGTGGGGTATCGTAGAAATCGCCTTTTAAAGACGCACCTTTCTGGCTCCACAAAAATGGGCATTTCAAATTAGAAACAAGTCAAATGAACAAAATAGTGTGAATAAGTAAGTATTTCAGGGGTGAGTTAGCAGGTTATTGGGGTAGTAAGTCCTGATTTTTTTGGAGGTTGCAGTGACCACTACGCCATTCAAAATAGGCAGGCTTTAGCATAAGCATTTAGGCCCCGTAGGATGATTTTAGCTAAAATGTGCCCCAAACACTCAAACCGGCTTGTATCTTGCAATGGAAAATATGGGAAACATGACTTAGACAGCAAATGATACACTGTATGCCATGTTTCCAAATTTTTATGCACAGTGGTTACAGCATGAAGTGAATGCATGTGAATATACACAGGTGCATTGCATTAAACAAGTCCAATGAGCGTGAAAAAAATGGCCGGCCTGCCTGCTTTCATCCATCATTTGTTCTAAATTTATAATTAATCAATGAGCTGAGGTGGAGTCTTAGCCAGTGGTACCATCAGGGGTGTGTAATGCACTTTAGGGTAGACAGCCAATCAGCTGCCAGATTCAATCTGTCAATCAAACACAGCAGCCAATCAGAGAGCTGGCCATTGATCAGCAGGCCCTTTATGACATCACAGACAGACCCACGGAACTCTCTGTGCTTGTCTGCTGGCTGGCTGTCAGTTGGGTGGGTGGGCGGCAGAGGGGGAGGATGTACGTCTCGTTTCTCCTGAAAAGTGCGGTTTTTCGGCGTTTCCGGAAAAAGTCGCGGTCCGACGCGCAAAAGTGGGGTATCGTAGAAATCGCCTTTTAAAGACGCACCTTTCTGGCCCCACAAAAATGGGCATTTCAAATTAGAAACAAGTCAAATGAACAAAATAGTGTGAATAAGTAAGTATTTCAGGGGTGAGTTAGCAGGTTATTGGGGTAGTAAGTCCTGATTTTTTTGGAGGTTGCAGTGACCACTACGCCATTCAAAATAGGCAGGCTTTGGCATAAGCAGTTAGGCCCCGTAGGATGATTTTAGCTAAAATGTGCCCCAAACACTCAAACCGGCTTGTATCTTGCAATGGAAAATATGGGAAACATGACTTAGACAGCAAATGATACACTGTATGCCATGTTTCCAAATTTTTATGCACAGTGGTTACAGCATGAAGCGAATGCATGTGAATATACAAAGGTGCATTGCATTAAACAAGTCCAATGAGCGTGAAAAAAATGGCCGGCCTGCCTGCTTTCATCCATCATTTGTTCTAAATTTATAATTAATCAATGAGCTGAGGTGGAGTCTTAGCCAGTGGTACCATCAGGGGTGTGTAATGCCCTTTAGGGTAGACAGCCAATCAGCTGCCAGATTCAATCTGTCAATCAAACACAGCAGCCAATCAGAGAGCTGGCCATTGATCAGCAGGCCCTTTATGACATCACAGACAGACCCACGGAACTCTCTGTGCTTGTCTGCTGGCTGGCTGTCAGTTGGGTGGGTGGGCGGCAGAGGGGGAGGATGTACGTCTCGTTTCTCCTGAAAATTGCGGTTTTTCAGCGTTTCCGGAAAAAGTCGCGGTCCGACGCGCAAAAGTGGGGTATCGTAGAAATCGCCTTTTAAAGACGCACCTTTCTGGCCCCACAAAAATGGGCATTTCAAATTAGAAACAAGTCAAATGAACAAAATAGTGTGAATAAGTAAGTATTTCAGGGGTGAGTTAGCAGGTTATTGGGGTAGTAAGTCCTGATTTTTTTGGAGGTTGCAGTGACCACTACGCCATTCAAAATAGGCAGGCTTTAGCATAAGCAGTTAGGCCCCGTAGGATGATTTTAGCTAAAATGTGCCCCAAACACTCAAACCGGCTTGTATCTTGCAATGGAAAATATGGGAAACATGACTTAGACAGCAAATGATACACTGTATGCCATGTTTCCAAATTTTTATGCACAGTGGTTACAGCATGAAGTGAATGCATGTGAATATACACAGGTGCATTGCATTAAACAAGTCCAATGAGCGTGAAAAAAATGGCCGGCCTGCCTGCTTTCATCCATCATTTGTTCTAAATTTATAATTAATCAATGAGCTGAGGTGGAGTCTTAGCCAGTGGTACCATCAGGGGTGTGTAATCCACTTTAGGGTAGACAGCCAATCAGCTGCCAGATTCAATCTGTCAATCAAACACAGCAGCCAATCAGAGAGCTGGCCATTGATCAGCAGGCCCTTTATGACATCACAGACAGACCCACGGAACTCTCTGTGCTTGTCTGCTGGCTGGCTGTCAGTTGGGTGGGTGGGCGGCAGAGGGGGAGGATGTACGTCTCGTTTCTCCTGAAAATTGCGGTTTTTCGGCGTTTCCGGAAAAAGTCGCGGTCCGACGCGCAAAAGTGGGGTATCGTAGAAATCGCCTTTTAAAGACGCACCTTTCTGGCCCCACAAAAATGGGCATTTCAAATTAGAAACAAGTCAAATGAACAAAATAGTGTGAATAAGTAAGTATTTCAGGGGTGAGTTAGCAGGTTATTGGGGTAGTAAGTCCTGATTTTTTTGGAGGTTGCAGTGACCACTACGCCATTCAAAATAGGCAGGCTTTAGCATAAGCAGTTAGGCCCCGTAGGATGATTTTAGCTAAAATGTGCCCCAAACACTCAAACCGGCTTGTATCTTGCAATGGAAAATATGGGAAACATGACTTAGACAGCAAATGATACACTGTATGCCATGTTTCCAAATTTTTATGCACAGTGGTTACAGCATGAAGTGAATGCATGTGAATATACACAGGTGCATTGCATTAAACAAGTCCAATGAGCGTGAAAAAAATGGCCGGCCTGCCTGCTTTCATCCATCATTTGTTCTAAATTTATAATTAATCAATGAGCTGAGGTGGAGTCTTAGCCAGTGGTACCATCAGGGGTGTGTAATGCACTTTAGGGTAGACAGCCAATCAGCTGCCAGATTCAATCTGTCAATCAAACACAGCAGCCAATCAGAGAGCTGGCCATTGATCAGCAGGCCCTTTATGACATCACAGACAGACCCACGGAACTCTCTGTGCTTGTCTGCTGGCTGGCTGTCAGTTGGGTGGGTGGGCGGCAGAGGGGGAGGATGTACGTCTCGTTTCTCCTGAAAATTGCGGTTTTTCAGCGTTTCCGGAAAAAGTCGCGGTCCGACGCGCAAAAGTGGGGTATCGTAGAAATCGCCTTTTAAAGACGCACCTTTCTGGCCCCACAAAAATGGGCATTTCAAATTAGAAACAAGTCAAATGAACAAAATAGTGTGAATAAGTAAGTATTTCAGGGGTGAGTTAGCAGGTTATTGGGGTAGTAAGTCCTGATTTTTTTGGAGGTTGCAGTGACCACTACGCCATTCAAAATAGGCAGGCTTTAGCATAAGCAGTTAGGCCCCGTAGGATGATTTTAGCTAAAATGTGCCCCAAACACTCAAACCGGCTTGTATCTTGCAATGGAAAATATGGGAAACATGACTTAGACAGCAAATGATACACTGTATGCCATGTTTCCAAATTTTTATGCACAGTGGTTACAGCATGAAGTGAATGCATGTGAATATACACAGGTGCATTGCATTAAACAAGTCCAATGAGCGTGAAAAAAATGGCCGGCCTGCCTGCTTTCATCCATCATTTGTTCTAAATTTATAATTAATCAATGAGCTGAGGTGGAGTCTTAGCCAGTGGTACCATCAGGGGTGTGTAATGCACTTTAGGGTAGACAGCCAATCAGCTGCCAGATTCAATCTGTCAATCAAACACAGCAGCCAATCAGAGAGCTGGCCATTGATCAGCAGGCCCTTTATGACATCACAGACAGACCCACGGAACTCTCTGTGCTTGTCTGCTGGCTGGCTGTCAGTTGGGTGGGTGGGCGGCAGAGGGGGAGGATGTACGTCTCGTTTCTCCTGAAAATTGCGTTTTTTCTGCGTTTCCGGAAAAAGTCGCGGTCCGACGCGCAAAAGTGGGGTATCGTAGAAATCGCCTTTTAAAGACGCACCTTTCTGGCCCCACAAAAATGGGCATTTCAAATTAGAAACAAGTCAAATGAACAAAATAGTGTGAATAAGTAAGTATTTCAGGGGTGAGTTAGCAGGTTATTGGGGTAGTAAGTCCTGATTTTTTTGGAGGTTGCAGTGACCACTACGCCATTCAAAATAGGCAGGCTTTGGCATAAGCAGTTAGGCCCCGTAGGATGATTTTAGCTAAAATGTGCCCCAAACACTCAAACCGGCTTGTATCTTGCAATGGAAAATATGGGAAACATGACTTAGACAGCAAATGATACACTGTATGCCATGTTTCCAAATTTTTATGCACAGTGGTTACAGCATGAAGTGAATGCATGTGAATATACACAGGTGCATTGCATTAAACAAGTCCAATGAGCGTGAAAAAAATGGCCGGCCTGCCTGCTTTCATCCATCATTTGTTCTAAATTTATAATTAATCAATGAGCTGAGGTGGAGTCTTAGCCAGTGGTACCATCAGGGGTGTGTAATGCACTTTAGGGTAGACAGCCAATCAGCTGCCAGATTCAATCTGTCAATCAAACACAGCAGCCAATCAGAGAGCTGGCCATTGATCAGCAGGCCCTTTATGACATCACAGACAGACCCACGGAACTCTCTGTGCTTGTCTGCTGGCTGGCTGTCAGTTGGGTGGGTGGGCGGCAGAGGGGGAGGATGTACGTCTCGTTTCTCCTGAAAATTGCGGTTTTTCGGCGTTTCCGGAAAAAGTCGCGGTCCGACGCGCAAAAGTGGGGTATCGTAGAAATCGCCTTTTAAAGACGCACCTTTCTGGCCCCACAAAAATGGGCATTTCAAATTAGAAACAAGTCAAATGAACAAAATAGTGTGAATAAGTAAGTATTTCAGGGGTGAGTTAGCAGGTTATTGGGGTAGTAAGTCCTGATTTTTTTGGAGGTTGCAGTGACCACTACGCCATTCAAAATAGGCAGGCTTTGGCATAAGCAGTTAGGCCCCGTAGGATGATTTTAGCTAAAATGTGCCCCAAACACTCAAACCGGCTTGTATCTTGCAATGGAAAATATGGGAAACATGACTTAGACAGCAAATGATACACTGTATGCCATGTTTCCAAATTTTTATGCACAGTGGTTACAGCATGAAGCGAATGCATGTGAATATACAAAGGTGCATTGCATTAAACAAGTCCAATGAGCGTGAAAAAAATGGCCGGCCTGCCTGCTTTCATCCATCATTTGTTCTAAATTTATAATTAATCAATGAGCTGAGGTGGAGTCTTAGCCAGTGGTACCATCAGGGGTGTGTAATGCACTTTAGGGTAGACAGCCAATCAGCTGCCAGATTCAATCTGTCAATCAAACACAGCAGCCAATCAGAGAGCTGGCCATTGATCAGCAGGCCCTTTATGACATCACAGACAGACCCACGGAACTCTCTGTGCTTGTCTGCTGGCTGGCTGTCAGTTGGGTGGGTGGGCGGCAGAGGGGGAGGATGTACGTCTCGTTTCTCCTGAAAATTGCGGTTTTTCAGCGTTTCCGGAAAAAGTCGCGGTCCGACGCGCAAAAGTGGGGTATCGTAGAAATCGCCTTTTAAAGACGCACCTTTCTGGCCCCACAAAAATGGGCATTTCAAATTAGAAACAAGTCAAATGAACAAAATAGTGTGAATAAGTAAGTATTTCAGGGGTGAGTTAGCAGGTTATTGGGGTAGTAAGTCCTGATTTTTTTGGAGGTTGCAGTGACCACTACGCCATTCAAAATAGGCAGGCTTTAGCATAAGCAGTTAGGCCCCGTAGGATGATTTTAGCTAAAATGTGCCCCAAACACTCAAACCGGCTTGTATCTTGCAATGGAAAATATGGGAAACATGACTTAGACAGCAAATGATACACTGTATGCCATGTTTCCAAATTTTTATGCACAGTGGTTACAGCATGAAGTGAATGCATGTGAATATACACAGGTGCATTGCATTAAACAAGTCCAATGAGCGTGAAAAAAATGGCCGGCCTGCCTGCTTTCATCCATCATTTGTTCTAAATTTATAATTAATCAATGAGCTGAGGTGGAGTCTTAGCCAGTGGTACCATCAGGGGTGTGTAATGCACTTTAGGGTAGACAGCCAATCAGCTGCCAGATTCAATCTGTCAATCAAACACAGCAGCCAATCAGAGAGCTGGCCATTGATCAGCAGGCCCTTTATGACATCACAGACAGACCCACGGAACTCTCTGTGCTTGTCTGCTGGCTGGCTGTCAGTTGGGTGGGTGGGCGGCAGAGGGGGAGGATGTACGTCTCGTTTCTCCTGAAAATTGCGGTTTTTCGGCGTTTCCGGAAAAAGTCGCGGTCCGACGCGCAAAAGTGGAGTATCGTAGAAATCGCATTTTAAAGACGCACCTTTCTGGCCCCACAAAAATGGGCATTTCAAATTAGAAACAAGTCAAATGAACAAAATAGTGTGAATAAGTAAGTATTTCAGGGGTGAGTTAGCAGGTTATTGGGGTAGTAAGTCCTGATTTTTTTGGAGGTTGCAGTGACCACTACGCCATTCAAAATAGGCAGGCTTTAGCATAAGCAGTTAGGCCCCGTAGGATGATTTTAGCTAAAATGTGCCCCAAACACTCAAACCGGCTTGTATCTTGCAATGGAAAATATGGGAAACATGACTTAGACAGCAAATGATACACTGTATGCCATGTTTCCAAATTTTTATGCACAGTGGTTACAGCATGAAGCGAATGCATGTGAATATACAAAGGTGCATTGCATTAAACAAGTCCAATGAGCGTGAAAAAAATGGCCGGCCTGCCTGTTTTCATCCATCATTTGTTCTAAATTTATAATTAATCAATGAGCTGAGGTGGAGTCTTAGCCAGTGGTACCATCAGGGGTGTGTAATGCACTTTAGGGTAGACAGCCAATCAGCTGCCAGATTCAATCTGTCAATCAAACACAGCAGCCAATCAGAGAGCTGGCCATTGATCAGCAGGCCCTTTATGACATCACAGACAGACCCACGGAACTCTCTGTGCTTGTCTGCTGGCTGGCTGTCAGTTGGGTGGGTGGGCGGCAGAGGGGGAGGATGTACGTCTCGTTTCTCCTGAAAATTGCGGTTTTTCGCCGTTTCCGGAAAAAGTCGCGGTCCGACGCGCAAAAGTGGGGTATCGTAGAAATCGCCTTTTAAAGACGCACCTTTCTGGCCCCACAAAAATGGGCATTTCAAATTAGAAACAAGTCAAATGAACAAAATAGTGTGAATAAGTAAGTATTTCAGGGGTGAGTTAGCAGGTTATTGGGGTAGTAAGTCCTGATTTTTTTGGAGGTTGCATTGACCACTACGCCATTCAAAATAGGCAGGCTTTGGCATAAACAGTTAGGCCCCGTAGGATGATTTTAGCTAAAATGTGCCCCAAACACTCAAACCGGCTTGTATCTTGCAATGGAAAATATGGGAAACATGACTTAGACAGCAAATGATACACTGTATGCCATGTTTCCAAATTTTTATGCACAGTGGTTACAGCATGAAGCGAATGCATGTGAATATACAAAGGTGCATTGCATTAAACAAGTCCAATGAGCGTGAAAAAAATGGCCGGCCTGCCTGCTTTCATCCATCATTTGTTCTAAATTTATAATTAATCAATGAGCTGAGGTGGAGTCTTAGCCAGTGGTACCATCAGGGGTGTGTAATGCACTTTAGGGTAGACAGCCAATCAGCTGCCAGATTCAATCTGTCAATCAAACACAGCAGCCAATCAGAGAGCTGGCCATTGATCAGCAGGCCCTTTATGACATCACAGACAGACCCACGGAACTCTCTGTGCTTGTCTGCTGGCTGGCTGTCAGTTGGGTGGGTGGGCGGCAGAGGGGGAGGATGTACGTCTCGTTTCTCCTGAAAATTGCGTTTTTTCAGCGTTTCCGGAAAAAGTCACGGTCCGACGCGCAAAAGTGGGGTATCGTAGAAATCGCCTTTTAAAGACGCACCTTTCTGGCCCCACAAAAATGGGCATTTCAAATTAGAAACAAGTCAAATGAACAAAATAGTGTGAATAAGTAAGTATTTCAGGGGTGAGTTAGCAGGTTATTGGGGTAGTAAGTCCTGATTTTTTTGGAGGTTGCAGTGACCACTACGCCATTCAAAATAGGCAGGCTTTAGCATAAGCATTTAGGCCCCGTAGGATGATTTTAGCTAAAATGTGCCCCAAACACTCAAACCGGCTTGTATCTTGCAATGGAAAATATGGGAAACATGACTTAGACAGCAAATGATACACTGTATGCCATGTTTCCAAATTTTTATGCACAGTGGTTACAGCATGAAGTGAATGCATGTGAATATACACAGGTGCATTGCATTAAACAAGTCCAATGAGCGTGAAAAAAATGGCCGGCCTGCCTGCTTTCATCCATCATTTGTTCTAAATTTATAATTAATCAATGAGCTGAGGTGGAGTCTTAGCCAGTGGTACCATCAGGGGTGTGTAATGCACTTTAGGGTAGACAGCCAATCAGCTGCCAGATTCAATCTGTCAATCAAACACAGCAGCCAATCAGAGAGCTGGCCATTGATCAGCAGGCCCTTTATGACATCACAGACAGACCCACGGAACTCTCTGTGCTTGTCTGCTGGCTGGCTGTCAGTTGGGTGGGTGGGCGGCAGAGGGGGTGGATGTACGTCTCGTTTCTCCTGAAAATTGCGGTTTTTCGGCGTTTCCGGAAAAAGTCGCGGTCCGACGCGCAAAAGTGGGGTATCGTAGAAATCGCCTTTTAAAGACGCACCTTTCTGGCCCCACAAAAATGGGCATTTCAAATTAGAAACAAGTCAAATGAACAAAATAGTGTGAATAAGTAAGTATTTCAGGGGTGAGTTAGCAGGTTATTGGGGTAGTAAGTCCTGATTTTTTTGGAGGTTGCAGTGACCACTACGCCATTCAAAATAGGCAGGCTTTAGCATAAGCATTTAGGCCCCGTAGGATGATTTTAGCTAAAATGTGCCCCAAACACTCAAACCGGCTTGTATCTTGCAATGGAAAATATGGGAAACATGACTTAGACAGCAAATGATACACTGTATGCCATGTTTCCAAATTTTTATGCACAGTGGTTACAGCATGAAGCGAATGCATGTGAATATACAAAGGTGCATTGCATTAAACAAGTCCAATGAGCGTGAAAAAAATGGCCGGCCTGCCTGCTTTCATCCATCATTTGTTCTAAATTTATAATTAATCAATGAGCTGAGGTGGAGTCTTAGCCAGTGGTACCATCAGGGGTGTGTAATGCACTTTAGGGTAGACAGCCAATCAGCTGCCAGATTCAATCTGTCAATCAAACACAGCAGCCAATCAGAGAGCTGGCCATTGATCAGCAGGCCCTTTATGACATCACAGACAGACCCACGGAACTCTCTGTGCTTGTCTGCTGGCTGGCTGTCAGTTGGGTGGGTGGGCGGCAGAGGGGGAGGATGTACGTCTCGTTTCTCCTGAAAATTGCGGTTTTTCGGCGTTTCCGGAAAAAGTCGCGGTCCGACGCGCAAAAGTGGGGTATCGTAGAAATCGCCTTTTAAAGACACACCTTTCTGGCCCCACAAAAATGGGCATTTCAAATTAGAAACAAGTCAAATGAACAAAATAGTGTGAATAAGTAAGTATTTCAGGGGTGAGTTAGCAGGTTATTGGGGTAGTAAGTCCTGATTTTTTTGGAGGTTGCATTGACCACTACGCCATTCAAAATAGGCAGGCTTTGGCATAAGCAGTTAGGCCCCGTAGGATGATTTTAGCTAAAATGTGCCCCAAACACTCAAACCGGCTTGTATCTTGCAATGGAAAATATGGGAAACATGACTTAGACAGCAAATGATACACTGTATGCCATGTTTCCAAATTTTTATGCACAGTGGTTACAGCATGAAGCGAATGCATGTGAATATACAAAGGTGCATTGCATTAAACAAGTCCAATGAGCGTGAAAAAAATGGCCGGCCTGCCTGCTTTCATCCATCATTTGTTCTAAATTTATAATTAATCAATGAGCTGAGGTGGAGTCTTAGCCAGTGGTACCATCAGGGGTGTGTAATGCACTTTAGGGTAGACAGCCAATCAGCTGCCAGATTCAATCTGTCAATCAAACACAGCAGCCAATCAGAGAGCTGGCCATTGATCAGCAGGCCCTTTATGACATCACAGACAGACCCACGGAACTCTCTGTGCTTGTCTGCTGGCTGGCTGTCAGTTGGGTGGGTGGGCGGCAGAGGGGGAGGATGTACGTCTCGTTTCTCCTGAAAATTGCGGTTTTTCAGCGTTTCCGGAAAAAGTCACGGTCCGACGCGCAAAAGTGGGGTATCGTAGAAATCGCCTTTTAAAGACGCACCTTTCTGGCCCCACAAAAATGGGCATTTCAAATTAGAAACAAGTCAAATGAACAAAATAGTGTGAATAAGTAAGTATTTCAGGGGTGAGTTAGCAGGTTATTGGGGTAGTAAGTCCTGATTTTTTTGGAGGTTGCAGTGACCACTACGCCATTCAAAATAGGCAGGCTTTAGCATAAGCATTTAGGCCCCGTAGGATGATTTTAGCTAAAATGTGCCCCAAACACTCAAACCGGCTTGTATCTTGCAATGGAAAATATGGGAAACATGACTTAGACAGCAAATGATACACTGTATGCCATGTTTCCAAATTTTTATGCACAGTGGTTACAGCATGAAGTGAATGCATGTGAATATACACAGGTGCATTGCATTAAACAAGTCCAATGAGCGTGAAAAAAATGGCCGGCCTGCCTGCTTTCATCCATCATTTGTTCTAAATTTATAATTAATCAATGAGCTGAGGTGGAGTCTTAGCCAGTGGTACCATCAGGGGTGTGTAATGCACTTTAGGGTAGACAGCCAATCAGCTGCCAGATTCAATCTGTCAATCAAACACAGCAGCCAATCAGAGAGCTGGCCATTGATCAGCAGGCCCTTTATGACATCACAGACAGACCCACGGAACTCTCTGTGCTTGTCTGCTGGCTGGCTGTCAGTTGGGTGGGTGGGCGGCAGAGGGGGAGGATGTACGTCTCGTTTCTCCTGAAAATTGCGGTTTTTCGGCGTTTCCGGAAAAAGTCGCGGTCCGACGCGCAAAAGTGGGGTATCGTAGAAATCGCCTTTTAAAGACGCACCTTTCTGGCCCCACAAAAATGGGCATTTCAAATTAGAAACAAGTCAAATGAACAAAATAGTGTGAATAAGTAAGTATTTCAGGGGTGAGTTAGCAGGTTATTGGGGTAGTAAGTCCTGATTTTTTTGGAGGTTGCAGTGACCACTACGCCATTCAAAATAGGCAGGCTTTAGCATAAGCAGTTAGGCCCCTTAGGATGATTTTAGCTAAAATGTGCCCCAAACACTCAAACCGGCTTGTATCTTGCAATGGAAAATATGGGAAACATGACTTAGACAGCAAATGATACACTGTATGCCATGTTTCCAAATTTTTATGCACAGTGGTTACAGCATGAAGCGAATGCATGTGAATATACAAAGGTGCATTGCATTAAACAAGTCCAATGAGCGTGAAAAAAATGGCCGGCCTGCCTGCTTTCATCCATCATTTGTTCTAAATTTATAATTAATCAATGAGCTGAGGTGGAGTCTTAGCCAGTGGTACCATCAGGGGTGTGTAATGCACTTTAGGGTAGACAGCCAATCAGCTGCCAGATTCAATCTGTCAATCAAACACAGCAGCCAATCAGAGAGCTGGCCATTGATCAGCAGGCCCTTTATGACATCACAGACAGACCCACGGAACTCTCTGTGCTTGTCTGCTGGCTGGCTGTCAGTTGGGTGGGTGGGCGGCAGAGGGGGAGGATGTACGTCTCGTTTCTCCTGAAAATTGCGGTTTTTCGGCGTTTCCGGAAAAAGTCGCGGTCCGACGCGCAAAAGTGGGGTATCGTAGAAATCGCCTTTTAAAGACGCACCTTTCTGGCCCCACAAAAATGGGCATTTCAAATTAGAAACAAGTCAAATGAACAAAATAGTGTGAATAAGTAAGTATTTCAGGGGTGAGTTAGCAGGTTATTGGGGTAGTAAGTCCTGATTTTTTTGGAGGTTGCATTGACCACTACGCCATTCAAAATAGGCAGGCTTTGGCATAAGCAGTTAGGCCCCGTAGGATGATTTTAGCTAAAATGTGCCCCAAACACTCAAACCGGATTGTATCTTGCAATGGAAAATATGGGAAACATGACTTAGACAGCAAATGATACACTGTATGCCATGTTTCCAAATTTTTATGCACAGTGGTTACAGCATGAAGCGAATGCATGTGAATATACAAAGGTGCATTGCATTAAACAAGTCCAATGAGCGTGAAAAAAATGGCCGGCCTGCCTGCTTTCATCCATCATTTGTTCTAAATTTATAATTAATCAATGAGCTGAGGTGGAGTCTTAGCCAGTGGTACCATCAGGGGTGTGTAATGCACTTTAGGGTAGACAGCCAATCAGCTGCCAGATTCAATCTGTCAATCAAACACAGCAGCCAATCAGAGAGCTGGCCATTGATCAGCAGGCCCTTTATGACATCACAGACAGACCCACGGAACTCTCTGTGCTTGTCTGCTGGCTGGCTGTCAGTTGGGTGGGTGGGCGGCAGAGGGGGAGGATGTACGTCTCGTTTCTCCTGAAAATTGCGGTTTTTCGGCGTTTCCGGAAAAAGTCGCGGTCCGACGCGCAAAAGTGGGGTATCGTAGAAATCGCCTTTTAAAGACGCACCTTTCTGGCCCCACAAAAATGGTCATTTCAAATTAGAAACAAGTCAAATGAACAAAATAGTGTGAATAAGTAAGTATTTCAGGGGTGAGTTAGCAGGTTATTGGGGTAGTAAGTCCTGATTTTTTTGGAGGTTGCAGTGACCACTACGCCATTCAAAATAGGCAGGCTTTAGCATAAGCAGTTAGGCCCCGTAGGATGATTTTAGCTAAAATGTGCCCCAAACACTCAAACCGGCTTGTATCTTGCAATGGAAAATATGGGAAACATGACTTAGACAGCAAATGATACACTGTATGCCATGTTTCCAAATTTTTATGCACAGTGGTTACAGCATGAAGCGAATGCATGTGAATATACAAAGGTGCATTGCATTAAACAAGTCCAATGAGCGTGAAAAAAATGGCCGGCCTGCCTGCTTTCATCCATCATTTGTTCTAAATTTATAATTAATCAATGAGCTGAGGTGGAGTCTTAGCCAGTGGTACCATCAGGGGTGTGTAATGCACTTTAGGGTAGACAGCCAATCAGCTGCCAGATTCAATCTGTCAATCAAACACAGCAGCCAATCAGAGAGCTGGCCATTGATCAGCAGGCCCTTTATGACATCACAGACAGACCCACGGAACTCTCTGTGCTTGTCTGCTGGCTGGCTGTCAGTTGGGTGGGTGGGCGGCAGAGGGGGAGGATGTACGTCTCGTTTCTCCTGAAAATTTCGGTTTTTCGGCGTTTCCGGAAAAAGTCGCGGTCCGACGCGCAAAAGTGGGGTATCGTAGAAATCGCCTTTTAAAGACGCACCTTTCTGGCCCCACAAAAATGGGCATTTCAAATTAGAAACAAGTCAAATGAACAAAATAGTGTGAATAAGTAAGTATTTCAGGGGTGAGTTAGCAGGTTATTGGGGTAGTAAGTCCTGATTTTTTTGGAGGTTGCAGTGACCACTACGCCATTCAAAATAGGCAGGCTTTAGCATAAGCAGTTAGGCCCCGTAGGATGATTTTAGCTAAAATGTGCCCCAAACACTCAAACCGGCTTGTATCTTGCAATGGAAAATATGGGAAACATGACTTAGACAGCAAATGATACACTGTATGCCATGTTTCCAAATTTTTATGCACAGTGGTTACAGCATGAAGCGAATGCATGTGAATATACAAAGGTGCATTGCATTAAACAAGTCCAATGAGCGTGAAAAAAATGGCCGGCCTGCCTGCTTTCATCCATCATTTGTTCTAAATTTATAATTAATCAATGAGCTGAGGTGGAGTCTTAGCCAGCGGTACCATCAAGGGTGTGTAATGCACTTTAGGGTAGACAGCCAATCAGCTGCCAGATTCAATCTGTCAATCAAACACAGCAGCCAATCAGAGAGCTGGCCATTGATCAGCAGGCCCTTTATGACATCACAGACAGACCCACGGAACTCTCTGTGCTTGTCTGCTGGCTGGCTGTCAGTTGGGTGGGTGGGCGGCAGAGGGGGAGGATGTACGTCTCGTTTCTCCTGAAAATTGCGGTTTTTCGGCGTTTCCGGAAAAAGTCGCGGTCCGACGCGCAAAAGTGGGGTATCGTAGAAATCACCTTTTAAAGACGCACCTTTCTGGCCCCACAAAAATGGGCATTTCAAATTAGAAACAAGTCAAATGAACAAAATAGTGTGAATAAGTAAGTATTTCAGGGGTGAGTTAGCAGGTTATTGGGGTAGTAAGTCCTGATTTTTTTTGGAGGTTGCAGTGACCACTACGCCATTCAAAATAGGCAGGCTTTAGCATAAGCAGTTAGGCCCCGTAGGATGATTTTAGCTAAAATGTGCCCCAAACACTCAAACCGGCTTGTATCTTGCAATGGAAAATATGGGAAACATGACTTAGACAGCAAATGATACACTGTATGCCATGTTTCCAAATTTTTATGCACAGTGGTTACAGCATGAAGCGAATGCATGTGAATATACAAAGGTGCATTGCATTAAACAAGTCCAATGAGCGTGAAAAAAATGGCCGGCCTGCCTGCTTTCATCCATCATTTGTTCTAAATTTATAATTAATCAATGAGCTGAGGTGGAGTCTTAGCCAGTGGTACCATCAAGGGTGTGTAATGCACTTTAGGGTAGACAGCCAATCAGCTGCCAGATTCAATCTGTCAATCAAACACAGCAGCCAATCAGAGAGCTGGCCATTGATCAGCAGGCCCTTTATGACATCACAGACAGACCCACGGAACTCTCTGTGCTTGTCTGCTGGCTGGCTGTCAGTTGGGTGGGTGGGCGGCAGAGGGGAAGGATGTACGTCTCATTTCTCCTGAAAATTGCGGTTTTTCGGCGTTTCCGGAAAAAGTCGCGGTCCGACGCGCAAAAGTGGGGTATCGTAGAAATCGCCTTTTAAAGACGCACCTTTCTGGCCCCACAAAAATGGGCATTTCAAATTAGAAACAAGTCAAATGAACAAAATAGTGTGAATAAGTAAGTATTTCAGGGGTGAGTTAGCAGGTTATTGGGGTAGTAAGTCCTGATTTTTTTGGAGGTTGCAGTGACCACTACGCCATTCAAAATAGGCAGGCTTTGGCATAAGCAGTTAGGCCCCGTAGGATGATTTTAGCTAAAATGTGCCCCAAACACTCAAACCGGCTTGTATCTTGCAATGGAAAATATGGGAAACATGACTTAGACAGCAAATGATACACTGTATGCCATGTTTCCAAATTTTTATGCACAGTGGTTACAGCATGAAGCGAATGCATGTGAATATACAAAGGTGCATTGCATTAAACAAGTCCAATGAGCGTGAAAAAAATGGCCGGCCTGCCTGCTTTCATCCATCATTTGTTCTAAATTTATAATTAATCAATGAGCTGAGGTGGAGTCTTAGCCAGTGGTACCATCAGGGGTGTGTAATGCACTTTAGGGTAGACAGTCAATCAGCTGCCAGATTCAATCTGTCAATCAAACACAGCAGCCAATCAGAGAGCTTGCCATTGATCAGCAGGCCCTTTATGACATCACAGACAGATACACAAAACTCTCTGTGCTTGTCTGCTGGCTGGCTGGCTGTCAGTTGGGTGGGTGGGCGGCAGAGGGGGAGGATGTACATCTCGTTTCTCCTGAAAATTGCGGTTTTTCGGCGTTTCCGGAAAAAGTTGCGGTCCGACGCACAAAAGTGGGGTATCGTAGAAATCGCCTTTTAAAGACGCACCTTTCTGGCCCTACAAAAATGGGCATTTCAAATTAGAAACAAGTCAAATGAACAAAATAGTGTGAATAAGTAAGTATTTCAGGGGTGAGTTAGCAGGTTATTGAGGTAGTAAGTCCTGATATTTTTGGAGGTTGCAGTGGCCACTACGCCATTCAAAATAGGCAGGCTTTAGCATATGCAGTTAGGCCACGTAGGATAATTTTAGCTAAAATGTGCCCCAAACACTCAAACCGGCTTGTATCTTGCAATCGAAAATATGGGAAACATGACTTAGACACCAAATGATACACTGTAAGCCATGTTTCCAAATTTTTATGCACAGTGGTTACAGCATGAAGCGAATGCATGTGAATATACAAAGGTGCATTGCATTAAACAAGTCAAATGAGCGTGAAAAAAATGGCCGGCCTGCCTGCTTTCATCCATCATTTGTTCTAAATTTATAATTAATCAATGAGCTGAGGTGGAGTCTTAGCCAGTGGTACCATCAGGGGTGTGCAATGCACTTTAGGGTAGACAGCCAATCAGCTGCCAGATTCAATCTGTCAATCAAACACAGCAGCCAATCAGAGAGCTGGCCATTGATCAGCAGGCCCTTTATGACATCACAGACAGACCCACGGAACTCTCTGTGCTTGTCTGCTGGCTGGCTGTCAGTTGGGTGGGTGGGCGGAAGAGGGGGAGGATGTACATCTCGTTTCTCCTGAAAATTTTGGTTTTTCTGCGTTTCCGGAAAGAGTCGCGGTCTGACGCGCAAAAGTGGAATATCGTAGAAATCGCCTTTTAAAGACGCACCTTTCTGGCCCCACAAAAATGGGCATTTCAAATTAGAAATAAGTCAAATGAACAAAATAGTGTGAATAAGTATTTCAGGGGTGAGTTAGCAGGTTATTGGGGTAGTAAGTCCTGATATTTTTGGAGGTTGCAGTGGCCACTACGCCATTCAAAAAAGATAGGCTTTAGCATATGCAGTTAGGCCCCGTAGGATGATTTTAGCTAAAAAGTGCCCAAAACACTCAAACGGGCTTGTATCTTGCAAGGGAAAATATGGGAAACATGACTTAGACACCAAATGATACACTGTAAGCCATGTTTCCAAATTTTTATGCACAGTGGTTACAGCATGAAGCGAATGCATGTGAATATACAAAGGTGCATTGCATTAAACAAGTCCAATGAGCGTGAAAAAAATGGCCGGCCTGCCTGCTTCCATCCATCATTTGTTCTAAATTTATAATTAATCAATGAGCTGAGGTGGAGTCTTAGCCAGTGGTACCATCAGGGGTGTGTAATGCACTTTAGGGTAGACAGCCAATCAGCTGCCAGATTCAATCTGTCAATCAAACACAGCAGCCAATCAGAGAGCTGGCCATTGATCAGCAGGCCCTTTATGACATCACAGACAGACCCACGGAACTCTCTGTGCTTGTCTGCTGGCTGGCTGTCAGTTGGGTGGGTGGGCGGCAGAGGGGGAGGATGTACGTCTCGTTTCTCCTGAAAATTGCGGTTTTTCGGCGTTTCCGGAAAAAGTCGCGGTCCGACGCGCAAAAGTGGGGTATCGTAGAAATCGCCTTTTAAAGACGCACCTTTCTGGCCCCACAAAAATGGGCATTTCAAATTAGAAACAAGTCAAATGAACAAAATAGTGTGAATAAGTAAGTATTTCAGGGGTGAGTTAGCAGGTTATTGGGGTAGTAAGTCCTGATTTTTTTGGAGGTTGCAGTGACCACTACGCCATTCAAAATAGGCAGGCTTTAGCATAAGCAGTTAGGCCCCGTAGGATGATTTTAGCTAAAATGTGCCCCAAACACTCAAACCGGCTTGTATCTTGCAATGGAAAATATGGGAAACATGACTTAGACAGCAAATGATACACTGTATGCCATGTTTCCAAATTTTTATGCACAGTGGTTACAGCATGAAGCGAATGCATGTGAATATACAAAGGTGCATTGCATTAAACAAGTCCAATGAGCGTGAAAAAAATGTCCGACCTACCTGCTTTCATCCATCAT
Source organism: Crinia signifera (assembly GCF_055691185.1). Classification (NCBI taxonomy): domain Eukaryota; kingdom Metazoa; phylum Chordata; class Amphibia; order Anura; family Myobatrachidae; genus Crinia; species Crinia signifera. The sequence continues at coordinate 145,844,807 of NC_139218.1, read as the reverse complement.
TTGTTCTAAATTTATAATTAATCAATGAGCTGAGGTGGAGTCTTAGCCAGTGGTACCATCAGGGGTGTGTAATGCACTTTAGGGTAGACAGCCAATCAGCTGCCAGATTCAATCTGTCAATCAAACACAGCAGCCAATCAGAGAGCTTGCCATTGATCAGCAGGCCCTTTATGACATCACAGACAGATACACAAAACTCTCTGTGCTTGTCTGCTGGCTGGCTGTCAGTTGGGTGGGTGGGCGGCAGAGGGGGAGGATGTACATCTCGTTTCTCCTGAAAATTGCGGTTTTTCGGCGTTTCCGGAAAAAGTTGCGGTCCGACGCACAAAAGTGGGGTATCGTAGAAATCACCTTTTAAAGACGCACCTTTCTGGCCCCACAAAAATGGGCATTTCAAATTAGAAACAAGTCAAATGAACAAAATAGTGTGAATAAGTAAGTATTTCAGGGGTGAGTTAGCAGGTTATTGAGGTAGTAAGTCCTGATATTTTTGGAGGTTGCAGTGGCCACTACGCCATTCAAAATAGGCAGGCTTTAGCATAAGCAGTTAGGCCCCGTAGGATGATTTTAGCTAAAATGTGCCCCAAACACTCAAACCGGCTTGTATCTTGCAATGGAAAATATGGGAAACATGACTTAGACAGCAAATGATACACTGTATGCCATGTTTCCAAATTTTTATGCACAGTGGTTACAGCATGAAGCGAATGCATGTGAATATACAAAGGTGCATTGCATTAAACAAGTCCAATGAGCGTGAAAAAAATGGCCGGCCTGCCTGCTTTCATCCATCATTTGTTCTAAATTTATAATTAATCAATGAGCTGAGGTGGAGTCTTAGCCAGTGGTACCATTAAGGGTGTGTAATGCACTTTAGGGTAGACAGCCAATCAGCTGCCAGATTCAATCTGTCAATCAAACACAGCAGCCAATCAGAGAGCTGGCCATTGATCAGCAGGCCCTTTATGACATCACAGACAGACCCACGGAACTCTCTGTGCTTGTCTGCTGGCTGGCTGTCAGTTGGGTGGGTGGGCGGCAGAGGGGGAGGATGTACGTCTCGTTTCTCCTGAAAATTGCGGTTTTTCGGCGTTTCCGGAAAAAGTCGCGGTCCGACGCGCAAAAGTGGGGTATCGTAGAAATCGCCTTTTAAAGACGCACCTTTCTGGCCCCACAAAAATGGGCATTTCAAATTAGAAACAAGTCAAATGAACAAAATAGTGTGAATAAGTAAGTATTTCAGGGGTGAGTTAGCAGGTTATTGGGGTAGTAAGTCCTGATTTTTTTTGGAGGTTGCAGTGACCACTACGCCATTCAAAATAGGCAGGCTTTAGCATAAGCAGTTAGGCCCCGTAGGATGATTTTAGCTAAAATGTGCCCCAAACACTCAAACCGGCTTGTATCTTGCAATGGAAAATATGGGAAACATGACTTAGACAGCAAATGATACACTGTATGCCATGTTTCCAAATTTTTATGCACAGTGGTTACAGCATGAAGCGAATGCATGTGAATATACAAAGGTGCATTGCATTAAACAAGTCCAATGAGCGTGAAAAAAATGGCCGGCCTGCCTGCTTTCATCCATCATTTGTTCTAAATTTATAATTAATCAATGAGCTGAGGTGGAGTCTTAGCCAGTGGTACCATCAGGGGTGTGTAATGCACTTTAGGGTAGACAGCCAATCAGCTGCCAGATTCAATCTGTCAATCAAACACAGCAGCCAATCAGAGAGCTGGCCATTGATCAGCAGGCCCTTTATGACATCACAGACAGACCCACGGAACTCTCTGTGCTTGTCTGCTGGCTGGCTGTCAGTTGGGTGGGTGGGCGGCAGAGGGGGAGGATGTACGTCTCGTTTCTCCTGAAAATTGCGGTTTTTCGTCGTTTCCGGAAAAAGTCGCGGTCCGACGCGCAAAAGTGGGGTATCGTAGAAATCGCCTTTTAAAGACGCACCTTTCTGGCCCCACAAAAATGGGCATTTCAAATTAGAAACAAGTCAAATGAACAAAATAGTGTGAATAAGTAAGTATTTCAGGGGTGAGTTAGCAGGATATTGGGGTAGCAAGTTCTGATATTTTTGGAGGTTGCAGTGGCCACTATGCCATTCAAAATAGGCAGGCTTTAGCATATGCAGTTAGGCCCCGTAGGGTGATTTTAGCTAAAATGTGCCCCAAACACTCAAACCGGCTTGTATCTTGCAATGGAAAATATGGGAAACATGACTTAGACACCAAATGATACACTGTATGCCATGTTTCCAAATTTTTATGCACAGTGGTTACAGCATGAAGCGAATGCATGTGAATATACAAAGGTGCATTGCATTAAACAAGTCCAATGAGCGTGAAAAAAATGGCCGACCTACCTGCTTTCATCCATCATTTGTTCTAAATTTATAATTAATCAATGAGCTGAGGTGGAGTCTTAGCCAGTGGTACCATCAGGGGTGTGTAATGCACTTTAGGGTAGACAGTCAATCAGCTGCCAGATTCAATCTGTCAATCAAACACAGCAGCCAATCAGAGAGCTTGCCATTGATCAGCAGGCCCTTTATGACATCACAGACAGATACACAAAACTCTCTGTGCTTGTCTGCTGGCTGGCTGTCAGTTGGGTGGGTGGGCGGCAGAGGGGGAGGATGTACATCTCGTTTCTCCTGAAAATTGCGGTTTTTCGGCGTTTCCGGAAAAAGTTGCGGTCCGACGCACAAAAGTGGGGTATCGTAGAAATCGCCTTTTTAAGACGCACCTTTCTGGCCCCACAAAAATGGGCATTTCAAATTAGAAACAAGTCAAATGAACAAAATAGTGTGAATAAGTAAGTATTTCAGGGGTGAGTTAGCAGGTTATTGGGGTAGTAAGTCCTGATTTTTTTTGGAGGTTGCAGTGACCACTACGCCATTCAAAATAGGCAGGCTTTAGCATAAGCAGTTAGGCCCCGTAGGATGATTTTAGCTAAAATGTGCCCCAAACACTCAAACCGGCTTGTATCTTGCAATGGAAAATATGGGAAACATGACTTAGACAGCAAATGATACACTGTATGCCATGTTTCCAAATTTTTATGCACAGTGGTTACAGCATGAAGCGAATGCATGTGAATATACAAAGGTGCATTGCATTAAACAAGTCCAATGAGCGTGAAAAAAATGGCCGGCCTGCCTGCTTCCATCCATCATTTGTTCTAAATTTATAATTAATCAATGAGCTGAGGTGGAGTCTTAGCCAGTGGTACCATCAGGGGTGTGTAATGCACTTTAGGGTAGACAGCCAATCAGCTGCCAGATTCAATCTGTCAATCAAACACAGCAGCCAATCAGAGAGCTGGCCATTGATCAGCAGGCCCTTTATGACATCACAGACAGACCCACGGAACTATCTGTGCTTGTCTGCTGGCTGGCTGTCAGTTGGGTGGGTGGGCGGCAGAGGGGGAGGATGTACGTCTCGTTTCTCCTGAAAATTGCGGTTTTTCGGCGTTTCAGGAAAAAGTCGCGGTCCGACGCGCAAAAGTGGGGTATCGTAGAAATCGCCTTTTAAAGACGCACCTTTCTGGCCCCACAAAAATGGGCATTTCAAATTAGAAACAAGTCAAATGAACAAAATAGTGTGAATAAGTAAGTATTTCAGGGGTGAGTTAGCAGGTTATTGGGGTAGTAAGTCCTGATTTTTTTTGGAGGTTGCAGTGACCACTACGCCATTCAAAATAGGCAGGCTTTAGCATAAGCAGTTAGGCCCCGTAGGATGATTTTAGCTAAAATGTGCCCCAAACACTCAAACCGGCTTGTATCTTGCAATGGAAAATATGGGAAACATGACTTAGACAGCAAATGATACACTGTATGCCATGTTTCCAAATTTTTATGCACAGTGGTTACAGCATGAAGCGAATGCATGTGAATATACAAAGGTGCATTGCATTAAACAAGTCCAATGAGCGTGAAAAAAATGGCCGGCCTGCCTGCTTCCATCCATCATTTGTTCTAAATTTATAATTAATCAATGAGCTGAGGTGGAGTCTTAGCCAGTGGTACCATCAGGGGTGTGTAATGCACTTTAGGGTAGACAGCCAATCAGCTGCCAGATTCAATCTGTCAATCAAACACAGCAGCCAATCAGAGAGCTGGCCATTGATCAGCAGGCCCTTTATGACATCACAGACAGACCCACGGAACTCTCTGTGCTTGTCTGCTGGCTGGCTGTCAGTTGGGTGGGTGGGCGGCAGAGGGGGAGGATGTACGTCTCGTTTCTCCTGAAAATTGCGGTTTTTCGTCGTTTCCGGAAAAAGTCGCGGTCCGACGCGCAAAAGTGGGGTATCGTAGAAATCGCCTTTTAAAGACGCACCTTTCTGGCCCCACAAAAATGGGCATTTCAAATTAGAAACAAGTCAAATGAACAAAATAGTGTGAATAAGTAAGTATTTCAGGGGTGAGTTAGCAGGTTATTGGGGTAGTAAGTCCTGATTTTTTTGGAGGTTGCAGTGACCACTACGCCATTCAAAATAGGCAGGCTTTAGCATAAGCAGTTAGGCCCCATAGGATGATTTTAGCTAAAATGTGCCCCAAACACTCAAACCGGCTTGTATCTTGCAATGGAAAATATGGGAAACATGACTTAGACACCAAATGATACACTGTAAGCCATGTTTCCAAATTTTTATGCACAGTGGTTACAGCATGAAGCGAATGCATGTGAATATACAAAAGTGCATTGCATTAAACAAGTCCAAGGAGCGTAAAAAAAATGGCCAGCCTGCCTGCTTTCATCCATCATTTGTTCTAAATTTATAATTAATCAATGTGCTGAGGTGGAGTCTTAGCCAGTGGTACCATCAGGGGTGTGTAATGCACTTTAGCGTAGACAGCCAATCAGCTGCCAGATTCAATCTGTCAATCAAACACAGCAGCCAATCAGAGAGCTGGCCATTGATCAGCAGGCCCTTTATGACATCACAGACAGACCCACGGAACTCTCTGTGCTTGTCTGCTGGCTGGCTGTCAGTTGGGTGGGTGGGCGGCAGAGGGGGAGGATGTACGTCTCGTTTCTCCTGAAAATTGCGGTTTTTCAGCGTTTCCGGAAAAAGTTGCTGTCCGACGCGCAAAAGTGGGGTATCGAAGAAATCGCCTTTTAAAGACGCACCTTTCTGGCCCCACAAAAATGGGCATTTCAAATTAGAAACAAGTCAAATGAACAAAATAGTGTGAATAAGTAAGTATTTCAGGGGTGAGTTAGCAGGATATTGGGGTAGCAAGTTCTGATATTTTTGGAGGTTGCAGTGGCCACTATGCCATTCAAAATAGGCAGGCTTTAGCATATGCAGTTAGGCCCCGTAGGGTGATTTTAGCTAAAATGTGCCCCAAACACTCAAACCGGCTTGTATCTTGCAATGGAAAATATGGGAAACATGACTTAGACACCAAATGATACACTGTATGCCATGTTTCCAAATTTTTATGCACAGTGGTTACAGCATGAAGCGAATGCATGTGAATATACAAAGGTGCATTGCATTAAACAAGTCCAATGAGCGTGAAAAAAATGGGCGACCTACCTGCTTTCATCCATCATTTGTTCTAAATTTATAATTAATCAATGAGCTGAGGTGGAGTCTTAGCCAGTGGTACCATCAGGGGTGTGTAATGCACTTTAGGGTAGACAGTCAATCAGCTGCCAGATTCAATCTGTCAATCAAACACAGCAGCCAATCAGAGAGCTTGCCATTGATCAGCAGGCCCTTTATGACATCACAGACAGACCCACGGAACTCTCTGTGCTTGTCTGCTGGCTGGCTGTCAGTTGGGTGGGTGGGCGGCAGAGGGGGAGGATGTACGTCTCGTTTCTCCTGAAAATTGCGGTTTTTCGGCGTTTCCGGAAAAAGTCGCGGTCCGACGCGCAAAAGTGGGGTATCGTAGAAATCGCCTTTTAAAGACGCACCTTTCTGGCCCCACAAAAATGGGCATTTCAAATTAGAAACAAGTCAAATGAACAAAATAGTGTGAATAAGTAAGTATTTCAGGGGTGAGTTAGCAGGTTATTGGGGTAGTAAGTCCTGATTTTTTTTGGAGGTTGCAGTGACCACTACGCCATTCAAAATAGGCAGGCTTTAGCATAAGCAGTTAGGCCCCGTAGGATGATTTTAGCTAAAATGTGCCCCAAACACTCAAACCGGCTTGTATCTTGCAATGGAAAATATGGGAAACATGACTTAGACAGCAAATGATACACTGTATGCCATGTTTCCAAATTTTTATGCACAGTGGTTACAGCATGAAGCGAATGCATGTGAATATACAAAGGTGCATTGCTTTAAACAAGTCCAATGAGCGTGAAAAAAATGGCCGGCCTGCCTGCTTTCATCCATCATTTGTTCTAAATTTATAATTAATCAATGAGCTGAGGTGGAGTCTTAGCCAGTGGTACCATCAAGGGTGTGTAATGCACTTTAGGGTAGACAGCCAATCAGCTGCCAGATTCAATCTGTCAATCAAACACAGCAGCCAATCAGAGAGCTGGCCATTGATCAGCAGGCCCTTTATGACATCACAGACAGACCCACGGAACTCTCTGTGCTTGTCTGCTGGCTGGCTGTCAGTTGGGTGGGTGGGCGGCAGAGGGGGAGGATGTACGTCTCGTTTCTCCTGAAAATTGCGGTTTTTCGGCGTTTCCGGAAAAAGTCGGGGTCCGACGCGCAAAAGTGGGGTATCGTAGAAATCGCCTTTTAAAGACGCACCTTTCTGGCCCCACAAAAATGGGCATTTCAAATTAGAAACAAGTCAAATGAACAAAATAGTGTGAATAAGTAAGTATTTCAGGGGTGAGTTAGCAGGTTATTGGGGTAGTAAGTCCTGATTTTTTTTGGAGGTTGCAGTGACCACTACGCCATTCAAAATAGGCAGGCTTTAGCATAAGCAGTTAGGCCCCGTAGGATGATTTTAGCTAAAATGTGCCCCAAACACTCAAACCGGCTTGTATCTTGCAATGGAAAATATGGGAAACATGACTTAGACAGCAAATGATACACTGTATGCCATGTTTCCAAATTTTTATGCACAGTGGTTACAGCATGAAGCGAATGCATGTGAATATACAAAGGTGCATTGCATTAAACAAGTCCAATGAGCGTGAAAAAAATGGCCGGCCTGCCTGCTTTCATCCATCATTTGTTCTAAATTTATAATTAATCAATGAGCTGAGGTGGAGTCTTAGCCAGTGGTACCATCAGGGGTGTGTAATGCACTTTAGGGTAGACAGCCAATCAGCTGCCAGATTCAATCTGTCAATCAAACACAGCAGCCAATCAGAGAGCTGGCCATTGATCAGCAGGCCCTTTATGACATCACAGACAGACCCACGGAACTCTCTGTGCTTGTCTGCTGGCTGGCTGTCAGTTGGGTGGGTGGGCGGCAGAGGGGGAGGATGTACGTCTCGTTTCTCCTGAAAATTGCGGTTTTTCGGCGTTTCCGGAAAAAGTCGCGGTCCGACGCGCAAAAGTTGGGTATCGTAGAAATCGCCTTTTAAAGACGCACCTTTCTGGCCCCACAAAAATGGGCATTTCAAATTAGAAACAAGTCAAATGAACAAAATAGTGTGAATAAGTAAGTATTTCAGGGGTGAGTTAGCAGGTTATTGGGGTAGTAAGTCCTGATTTTTTTTGGAGGTTGCAGTGACCACTACGCCATTCAAAATAGGCAGGCTTTAGCATAAGCAGTTAGGCCCCGTAGGATGATTTTAGCTAAAATGTGCCCCAAACACTCAAACCGGCTTGTATCTTGCAATGGAAAATATGGGAAACATGACTTAGACAGCAAATGATACACTGTATGCCATGTTTCCAAATTTTTATGCACAGTGGTTACAGCATGAAGCGAATGCATGTGAATATACAAAGGTGCATTGCATTAAACAAGTCCAATGAGCGTGAAAAAAATGGCCGGCCTGCCTGCTTTCATCCATCATTTGTTCTAAATTTATAATTAATCAATGAGCTGAGGTGGAGTCTTAGCCAGTGGTACCATCAGGGGTGTGTAATGCACTTTAGGGTAGACAGCCAATCAGCTGCCAGATTCAATCTGTCAATCAAACACAGCAGCCAATCAGAGAGCTGGCCATTGATCAGCAGGCCCTTTATGACATCACAGACAGACCCACGGAACTCTCTGTGCTTGTCTGCTGGCTGGCTGTCAGTTGGGTGGGTGGGCGGCAGAGGGGTAGGATGTACGTCTCGTTTCTCCTGAAAATTGCGGTTTTTCGGCGTTTCCGGAAAAAGTCGCGGTCCGACGCGCAAAAGTGGGGTATCGTAGAAATCGCCTTTTAAAGACGCACCTTTCTGGCCCCACAAAAATGGGCATTTCAAATTAGAAACAAGTCAAATGAACAAAATAGTGTGAATAAGTAAGTATTTCAGGGGTGAGTTAGCAGGTTATTGGGGTAGTAAGTCCTGATTTTTTTGGAGGTTGCAGTGACCACTACGCCATTCAAAATAGGCAGGCTTTAGCATAAGCAGTTAGACCCCATAGGATGATTTTAGCTAAAATGTGCCCCAAACACTCAAACCGGCTTGTATCTTGCAATGGAAAATATGGGAAACATGACTTAGACAGCAAATGATACACTGTATGCCATGTTTCCAAATTTTTATGCACAGTGGTTACAGCATGAAGCGAATGCATGTGAATATACAAAGGTGCATTGCATTAAACAAGTCCAATGAGCGTGAAAAAAATGGCCGGCCTGCCTGCTTTCATCCATCGTTTGTTCTAAATTTATAATTAATCAATGAGCTGAGGTGGAGTCTTAGCCAGTGGTACCATCAGGGGTGTGTAATGCACTTTAGGGTAGACAGCCAATCAGCTGCCAGATTCAATCTGTCAATCAAACACAGCAGCCAATCAGAGAGCTGGCCATTGATCAGCAGGCCCTTTATGACATCACAGACAGACCCACGGAACTCTCTGTGCTTGTCTGCTGGCTGGCTGTCAGTTGGGTGGGTGGGCAGCAGAGGGGGAGGATGTACGTCTCGTTTCTCCTGAAAATTTCGGTTTTTTGGCGTTTCCGGAAAAAGTTGCTGTCCGACGCGCAAAAGTGGGGTATCGAAGAAATCGCCTTTTAAAGACGCACCTTTCTGGCCCCACAAAAATGGGCATTTCAAATTAGAAACAAGTCAAATGAACAAAATAGTGTGAATAAGTAAGTATTTCAGGGGTGAGTTAGCAGGATATTGGGGTAGCAAGTTCTGATATTTTTGGAGGTTGCAGTGGCCACTATGCCATTCAAAATAGGCAGGCTTTAGCATATGCAGTTAGGCCCCGTAGGGTGATTTTAGCTAAAATGTGCCCCAAACACTCAAACCGGCTTGTATCTTGCAATGGAAAATATGGGAAACATGACTTAGACACCAAATGATACACTGTATGCCATGTTTCCAAATTTTTATGCACAGTGGTTACAGCATGAAGCGAATGCATGTGAATATACAAAGGTGCATTGCATTAAACAAGTCCAATGAGCGTGAAAAAAATGGCCGACCTACCTGCTTTCATCCATCATTTGTTCTAAATTTATAATTAATCAATGAGCTGAGGTGGAGTCTTAGCCAGTGGTACCATCAGGGGTGTGTAATGCACTTTAGGGTAGACAGTCAATCAGCTGCCAGATTCAATCTGTCAATCAAACACAGCAGCCAATCAGAGAGCTTGCCATTGATCAGCAGGCCCTTTATGACATCACAGACAGATACACAAAACTCTCTGTGCTTGTCTGCTGGCTGGCTGTCAGTTGGGTGGGTGGGCGGCAGAGGGGGAGGATGTACATCTCGTTTCTCCTGAAAATTGCGGTTTTTCAGCGTTTCCGGAAAAAGTTGCGGTCCGACGCACAAAAGTGGGGTATCGTAGAAATCGCCTTTTAAAGACGCACCTTTCTGGCCCCACAAAAATGGGCATTTCAAATTAGAAACAAGTCAAATGAACAAAATAGTGTGAATAAGTAAGTATTTCAGGGGTGAGTTAGCAGGTTATTGAGGTAGTAAGTCCTGATATTTTTGGAGGTTGCAGTGGCCACTACGCCATTCAAAATAGGCAGGCTTTAGCATAAGCAGTTAGGCCCCGTAGGATGATTTTAGCTAAAATGTGCCCCAAACACTCAAACCGGCTTGTATCTTGCAATGGAAAATATGGGAAACATGACTTAGACAGCAAATGATACACTGTATGCCATGTTTCCAAATTTTTATGCACAGTGGTTACAGCATGAAGCGAATGCATGTGAATATACAAAGGTGCATTGCATTAAACAAGTCCAATGAGCGTGAAAAAAATGGCCGGCCTGCCTGCTTTCATGCATCATTTGTTCTAAATTTATAATTAATCAATGAGCTGAGGTGGAGTCTTAGCCAGTGGTACCATCAAGGGTGTGTAATGCACTTTATGGTAGACAGCCAATCAGCTGCCAGATTCAATCTGTCAATCAAACACAGCAGCCAATCAGAGAGCTGGCCATTGATCAGCAGGCCCTTTATGACATCACAGACAGACCCACGGAACTCTCTGTGCTTGTCTGCTGGCTGGCTGTCAGTTGGGTGGGTGGGCGGCAGAGGGGGAGGATGTACGTCTCGTTTCTCCTGAAAATTGCGGTTTTTCGGCGTTTCCGGAAAAAGTCGCGGTCCGACGCGCAAAAGTGGGGTATCGTAGAAATCGCCTTTTAAAGACGCACCTTTCTGGCCCCACAAAAATGGGCATTTCAAATTAGAAACAAGTCAAATGAACAAAATAGTGTGAATAAGTAAGTATTTCAGGGGTGAGTTAGCAGGTTATTGGGGTAGTAAGTCCTGATTTTTTTGGAGGTTGCAGTGACCACTACGCCATTCAAAATAGGCAGGCTTTAGCATAAGCAGTTAGGCCCCGTAGGATGATTTTAGCTAAAATGTGCCCCAAACACTCAAACCGGCTTGTATCTTGCAATGGAAAATATGGGAAACATGACTTAGACAGCAAATGATACACTGTATGCCATGTTTCCAAATTTTTATGCACAGTGGTTACAGCATGAAGCGAATGCATGTGAATATACAAAGGTGCATTGCATTAAACAAGTCCAATGAGCGTGAAAAAAATGGCCGGCCTGCCTGCTTTCATCCATCATTTGTTCTAAATTTATAATTAATCAATGAGCTGAGGTGGAGTCTTAGCCAGTGGTACCATCAGGGGTGTGTAATGCACTTTAGGGTAGACAGCCAATCAGCTGCCAGATTCAATCTGTCAATCAAACACAGCAGCCAATCAGAGAGCTGGCCATTGATCAGCAGGCCCTTTATGACATCACAGACAGACCCACGGAACTCTCTGTGCTTGTCTGCTGGCTGGCTGTCAGTTGGGTGGGTGGGCGGCAGAGGGGGAGGATGTACGTCTCGTTTCTCCTGAAAATTGCGGTTTTTCTGCGTTTCCGGAAAAAGTCGCGGTCCGACGCGCAAAAGTGGGGTATCGTAGAAATCGCCTTTTAAAGACGCACCTTTCTGGCCCCACAAAAATGGGCATTTCAAATTAGAAACAAGTCAAATGAACAAAATAGTGTGAATAAGTAAGTATTTCAGGGGTGAGTTAGCAGGTTATTGGGGTAGTAAGTCCTGATTTTTTTTGGAGGTTGCAGTGACCACTACGCCATTCAAAATAGGCAGGCTTTAGCATAAGCAGTTAGGCCCCGTAGGATGATTTTAGCTAAAATGTGCCCCAAACACTCAAACCGGCTTGTATCTTGCAATGGAAAATATGGGAAACATGACTTAGACAGCAAATGATACACTGTATGCCATGTTTCCAAATTTTTATGCACAGTGGTTACAGCATGAAGCGAATGCATGTGAATATACAAAGGTGCATTGCATTAAACAAGTCCAATGAGCGTGAAAAAAATGGCCGGCCTGCCTGCTTTCATCCATCATTTGTTCTAAATTTATAATTAATCAATGAGCTGAGGTGGAGTCTTAGCCAGTGGTACCATCAGGGGTGTGTAATGCACTTTAGGGTAGACAGCCAATCAGCTGCCAGATTCAATCTGTCAATCAAACACAGCAGCCAATCAGAGAGCTGGCCATTGATCAGCAGGCCCTTTATGACATCACAGACAGACCCACGGAACTCTCTGTGCTTGTCTGCTGGCTGGCTGTCAGTTGGGTGGGTGGGCGTCAGAGGGGGAGGATGTACGTCTCGTTTCTCCTGAAAATTGCGGTTTTTCGGCGTTTCCGGAAAAAGTCGCGGTCCGACGCGCAAAAGTGGGGTATCGTAGAAATCGCCTTTTAAAGACGCACCTTTCTGGCCCCACAAAAATGGGCATTTCAAATTAGAAACAAGTCAAATGAACAAAATAGTGTGAATAAGTAAGTATTTCAGGGGTGAGTTAGCAGGTTATTGGGGTAGTAAGTCCTGATTTTTTTTGGAGGTTGCAGTGACCACTATGCCATTCAAAATAGGCAGGCTTTAGCATAAGCAGTTAGGCCCCGTAGGATGATTTTAGCTAAAATGTGCCCCAAACACTCAAACCGGCTTGTATCTTGCAATGGAAAATATGGGAAACATGACTTAGACAGCAAATGATACACTGTATGCCATGTTTCCAAATTTTTATGCACAGTGGTTACAGCATGAAGCGAATGCATGTGAATATACAAAGGTGCATTGCATTAAACAAGTCCAATGAGCGTGAAAAAAATGGCCGGCCTGCCTGCTTTCATCCATCATTTGTTCTAAATTTATAATTAATCAATGAGCTGAGGTGGAGTCTTAGCCAGTGGTACCATCAGGGGTGTGTAATGCACTTTAGGGTAGACAGCCAATCAGCTGCCAGATTCAATCTGTCAATCAAACACAGCAGCCAATCAGAGAGCTGGCCATTGATCAGCAGGCCCTTTATGACATCACAGACAGACCCACGGAACTCTCTGTGCTTGTCTGCTGGCTGGCTGTCAGTTGGGTGGGTGGGCAGCAGAGGGGGAGGATGTACGTCTCGTTTCTCCTGAAAATTTCGGTTTTTCGGCGTTTCCGGAAAAAGTCGCGGTCCGACGCGCAAAAGTGGGGTATCGTAGAAATCGCCTTTTAAAGACGCACCTTTCTGGCCCCACAAAAATGGGCATTTCAAATTAGAAACAAGTCAAATGAACAAAATAGTGTGAATAAGTAAGTATTTCAGGGGTGAGTTAGCAGGTTATTGGGGTAGTAAGTCCTGATTTTTTTGGAGGTTGCAGTGACCACTACGCCATTCAAAATAGGCAGGCTTTAGCATAAGCAGTTAGGCCCCGTAGGATGATTTTAGCTAAAATGTGCCCCAAACACTCAAACCGGCTTGTATCTTGCAATGGAAAATATGGGAAACATGACTTAGACAGCAAATGATACACTGTATGCCATGTTTCCAAATTTTTATGCACAGTGGTTACAGCATGAAGCGAATGCATGTGAATATACAAAGGTGCATTGCATTAAACAAGTCCAATGAGCGTGAAAAAAATAGCCGGCCTGCCTGCTTTCATCCATCATTTGTTCTAAATTTATAATTAATCAATGAGCTGAGGTGGAGTCTTAGCCAGTGGTACCATCAAGGGTGTGTAATGCACTTTAGGGTAGACAGCCAATCAGCTGCCAGATTCAATCTGTCAATCAAACACAGCAGCCAATCAGAGAGCTGGCCATTGATCAGCAGGCCCTTTATGACATCACAGACAGACCCACGGAACTCTCTGTGCTTGTCTGCTGGCTGGCTGTCAGTTGGGTGGGTGGGCGGCAGAGGGGGAGGATGTACGTCTCGTTTCTCCTGAAAATTGCGGTTTTTCGGCGTTTCCGGAAAAAGTCGCGGTCCGACGCGCAAAAGTGGGGTATCGTAGAAATCGCCTTTTAAAGACGCACCTTTCTGGCCCCACAAAAATGGGCATTTCAAATTAGAAACAAGTCAAATGAACAAAATAGTGTGAATAAGTAAGTATTTCAGGGGTGAGTTAGCAGGTTATTGGGGTAGTAAGTCCTGATTTTTTTGGAGGTTGCAGTGACCACTACGCCATTCAAAATAAGCAGGCTTTAGCATAAGCAGTTAGGCCCCGTAGGATGATTTTAGCTAAAATGTGCCCCAAACACTCAAACCGGCTTGTATCTTGCAATGGAAAATATGGGAAACATGACTTAGACAGCAAATGATACACTGTATGCCATGTTTCCAAATTTTTATGCACAGTGGTTACAGCATGAAGCGAATGCATGTGAATATACAAAGGTGCATTGCATTAAACAAGTCCAATGAGCGTGAAAAAAATGGCCGGCCTGCCTGCTTTCATCCATCATTTGTTCTAAATTTATAATTAATCAATGAGCTGAGGTGGAGTCCTAGCCAGTGGTACCATCAGTGGTGTGTAATGCACTTTAGGGTAGACAGCCAATCAGCTGCCAGATTCAATCTGTCAATCAAACACAGCAGCCAATCAGAGAGCTGGCCATTGATCAGCAGGCCCTTTATGACATCACAGACAGACCCACGGAACTCTCTGTGCTTGTCTGCTGGCTGGCTGTCAGTTGGGTGGGTGGGCGGCAGAGGGGGAGGATGTACGTCTCGTTTCTCCTGAAAATTGCGGTTTTTCGGCGTTTCCGGAAAAAGTCGCGGTCCGACGCGCAAAAGTGGGGTATCGTAGAAATCGCCTTTTAAAGACGCACCTTTCTGGCCCCACAAAAATGGGCATTTCAAATTAGAAACAAGTCAAATGAACAAAATAGTGTGAATAAGTAAGTATTTCAGGGGTGAGTTAGCAGGTTATTGGGGTAGTAAGTCCTGATTTTTTTGGAGGTTGCAGTGACCACTACGCCATTCAAAATAGGCAGGCTTTAGCATAAGCAGTTAGGCCCCGTAGGATGATTTTAGCTAAAATGTGCCCCAAACACTCAAACCGGCTTGTATCTTGCAATGGAAAATATGGGAAACATGACATAGACAGCAAATGATACACTGTATGCCATGTTTCCAAATTTTTATGCACAGTGGTTACAGCATGAAGCGAATGCATGTGAATATACAAAGGTGCATTGCATTAAACAAGTCCAATGAGCGTGAAAAAAATGGCCGGCCTGCCTGCTTTCATCCATCATTTGTTCTAAATTTATAATTAATCAATGAGCTGAGGTGGAGTCTTAGCCAGTGGTACCATCAGGGGTGTGTAATGCACTTTAGGGTAGACAGCCAATCAGCTGCCAGATTCAATCTGTCAATCAAACACAGCAGCCAATCAGAGAGCTGGCCATTGATCAGCAGGCCCTTTATGACATCACAGACAGACCCACGGAACTCTCTGTGCTTGTCTGCTGGCTGGCTGTCAGTTGGGTGGGTGGGCGGCAGAGGGGGAGGATGTACGTCTCGTTTCTCCTGAAAATTGCGGTTTTTCGGCGTTTCCGGAAAAAGTCGCGGTCCGACGCGCAAAAGTGGGGTATCGTAGAAATCGTCTTTTAAAGACGCACCTTTCTGGCCCCACAAAAATGGGCATTTCAAATTAGAAACAAGTCAAATGAACAAAATAGTGTGAATAAGTAAGTATTTCAGGGGTGAGTTAGCAGGTTATTGGGGTAGTAAGTCCTGATTTTTTTGGAGGTTGCCGTGACCACTACGCCATTCAAAATAGGCAGGCTTTAGCATAAGCAGTTAGGCCCCATAGGATGATTTTAGCTAAAATGTGCCCCAAACACTCAAACCGGCTTGTATCTTGCAATGGAAAATATGGGAAACATGACTTAGACAGCAAATGATACACTGTATGCCATGTTTCCAAATTTTTATGCACAGTGGTTACAGCATGAAGCGAATGCATGTGAATATACAAAGGTGCATTGCATTAAACAAGTCCAATGAGCGTGAAAAAAATGGCCGGCCTGCCTGCTTTCATCCATCATTTGTTCTAAATTTATAATTAATCAATGAGCTGAGGTGGAGTCTTAGCCAGTGGTACCATCAAGGGTGTGTAATGCACTTTAGGGTAGACAGCCAATCAGCTGCCAGATTCAATCTGTCAATCAAACACAGCAGCCAATCAGAGAGCTGGCCATTGATCAGCAGGCCCTTTATGACATCACAGACAGACCCACGGAACTCTCTGTGCTTGTCTGCTGGCTGGCTGTCAGTTGGGTGGGTGGGCGGCAGAGGGGGAGGATGTACGTCTCGTTTCTCCTGAAAATTGCGGTTTTTCGGCGTTTCCGGAAAAATTCGCGGTCCGACGCGCAAAAGTGGGGTATCGTAGAAATCGCCTTTTAAAGACGCACCTTTCTGGCCCCACAAAAATGGGCATTTCAAATTAGAAACAAGTCAAATGAACAAAATAGTGTGAATAAGTAAGTATTTCAGGGGTGAGTTAGCAGGTTATTGGGGTAGTAAGTCCTGATTTTTTTTGGAGGTTGCAGTGACCACTATGCCATTCAAAATAGGCAGGCTATAGCATAAGCAGTTAGGCCCCGTAGGATGATTTTAGCTAAAATGTGCCCCAAACACTCAAACCGGCTTGTATCTTGCAATGGAAAATATGGGAAACATGACTTAGACAGCAAATGATACACTGTATGCCATGTTTCCAAATTTTTATGCACAGTGGTTACAGCATGAAGCGAATGCATGTGAATATACAAAGGTGCATTGCATTAAACAAGTCCAAGGAGCGTGAAAAAAATGGCCGGCCTGCCTGCTTTCATCCATCATTTGTTCTAAATTTATAATTAATCAATGAGCTGAGGTGGAGTCTTAGCCAGTGGTACCATCAGGGGTGTGTAATGCACTTTAGGGTAGACAGCCAATCAGCTGCCAGATTCAATCTGTCAATCAAACACAGCAGCCAATCAGAGAGCTGGCCATTGATCAGCAGGCCCTTTATGACATCACAGACAGACCCACGGAACTCTCTGTGCTTGTCTGCTGGCTGGCTGTCAGTTGGGTGGGTGGGCGGCAGAGGGGGAGGATGTACGTCTCGTTTCTCCTGAAAATTGCGGTTTTTCGGAGTTTCCGGAAAAAGTCGCGGTCCGACGCGCAAAAGTGGGGTATCGTAGAAATCGCCTTTAAAAGACGCACCTTTCTGGCCCCACAAAAATGGGCATTTCAAATTAGAAACAAGTCAAATGAACAAAATAGTGTGAATAAGTAAGTATTTCAGGGGTGAGTTAGCAGGTTATTGGGGTAGTAAGTCCTGATTTTTTTGGAGGTTGCCGTGACCACTACGCCATTCAAAATAGGCAGGCTTTAGCATAAGCAGTTAGGCCCCATAGGATGATTTTAGCTAAAATGTGCCCCAAACACTCAAACCGGCTTGTATCTTGCAATGGAAAATATGGGAAACATGACTTAGACAGCAAATGATACACTGTATGCCATGTTTCCAAATTTTTATGCACAGTGGTTACAGCATGAAGCGAATGCATGTGAATATACAAAGGTGCATTGCATTAAACAAGTCCAATGAGCGTGAAAAAAATGGCCGGCCTGCCTGCTTTCATCCATCATTTGTTCTAAATTTATAATTAATCAATGAGCTGAGGTGGAGTCTTAGCCAGTGGTACCATCAAGGGTGTGTAATGCACTTTAGGGTAGACAGCCAATCAGCTGCCAGATTCAATCTGTCAATCAAACACAGCAGCCAATCAGAGAGCTGGCCATTGATCAGCAGGCCCTTTATGACATCACAGACAGACCCACGGAACTCTCTGTGCTTGTCTGCTGGCTGGCTGTCAGTTGGGTGGGTGGGCGGCAGAGGGGGAGGATGTACGTCTCGTTTCTCCTGAAAATTGCGGTTTTTCGGCGTTTCCGGAAAAATTCGCGGTCCGACGCGCAAAAGTGGGGTATCGTAGAAATCGCCTTTTAAAGACGCACCTTTCTGGCCCCACAAAAATGGGCATTTCAAATTAGAAACAAGTCAAATGAACAAAATAGTGTGAATAAGTAAGTATTTCAGGGGTGAGTTAGCAGGTTATTGGGGTAGTAAGTCCTGATTTTTTTTGGAGGTTGCAGTGACCACTATGCCATTCAAAATAGGCAGGCTATAGCATAAGCAGTTAGGCCCCGTAGGATGATTTTAGCTAAAATGTGCCCCAAACACTCAAACCGGCTTGTATCTTGCAATGGAAAATATGGGAAACATGACTTAGACAGCAAATGATACACTGTATGCCATGTTTCCAAATTTTTATGCACAGTGGTTACAGCATGAAGCGAATGCATGTGAATATACAAAGGTGCATTGCATTAAACAAGTCCAAGGAGCGTGAAAAAAATGGCCGGCCTGCCTGCTTTCATCCATCATTTGTTCTAAATTTATAATTAATCAATGAGCTGAGGTGGAGTCTTAGCCAGTGGTACCATCAGGGGTGTGTAATGCACTTTAGGGTAGACAGCCAATCAGCTGCCAGATTCAATCTGTCAATCAAACACAGCAGCCAATCAGAGAGCTGGCCATTGATCAGCAGGCCCTTTATGACATCACAGACAGACCCACGGAACTCTCTGTGCTTGTCTGCTGGCTGGCTGTCAGTTGGGTGGGTGGGCGGCAGAGGGGGAGGATGTACGTCTCGTTTCTCCTGAAAATTGCGGTTTTTCGGAGTTTCCGGAAAAAGTCGCGGTCCGACGCGCAAAAGTGGGGTATCGTAGAAATCGCCTTTAAAAGACGCACCTTTCTGGCCCCACAAAAATGGGCATTTCAAATTAGAAACAAGTCAAATGAACAAAATAGTGTGAATAAGTAAGTATTTCAGGGGTGAGTTAGCAGGTTATTGGGGTAGTAAGTCTTGATTTTTTTTGGAGGTTGCAGTGACCACTACGCCATTCAAAATAGGCAGGCTTTAGTATATGCAGTTAGGCCCCGTAGGATGATTTTAGCTAAAATGTGCCCCAAACACTCAAACCGGCTTGTATCTTGCAATGGAAAATATGGGAAACATGACTTAGACAGCAAATGATACACTGTATGCCATGTTTCCAAATTTTTATGCACAGTGGTTACAGCATGAAGCGAATGCATGTGAATATACAAAGGTGCATTGCATTAAACAAGTCCAATGAGCGTGAAAAAAATGGCCGGCCTGCCTGCTTTCATCCATCATTTGTTCTAAATTTATAATTAATCAATGAGCTGAGGTGGAGTCTTAGCCAGTGGTACCATCAGGGGTGTGTAATGCACTTTAGGGTAGACAGCCAATCAGCTGCCAGATTCAATCTGTCAATCAAACACAGCAGCCAATCAGAGAGCTGGCCATTGATCAGCAGGCCCTTTATGACATCACAGACAGACCCACGGAACTCTCTGTGCTTGTCTGCTGGCTGGCTGTCAGTTGGGTGGGTGGGCGGCAGAGGGGGAGGATGTACGTCTCGTTTCTCCTGAAAATTGCGGTTTTTCGGCGTTTCCGGAAAAAGTCGCGGTCCGACGCGCAAAAGTGGGGTATCGTAGAAATCGCCTTTTAAAGACGCACCTTTCTGGCCCCACAAAAATGGGCATTTCAAATTAGAAACAAGTCAAATGAACAAAATAGTGTTAATAAGTAAGTATTTCAGGGGTGAGTTAGCAGGTTATTGGGGTAGTAAGTCCTGATTTTTTTTGGAGGTTGCAGTGACCACTACGCCATTCAAAATAGGCAGGCTTTAGCATAAGCAGTTAGGCCCCGTAGGATGATTTTAGCTAAAATGTGCCCCAAACACTCAAACCGGCTTGTATCTTGCAATGGAAAATATGGGAAACATGACTTAGACAGCAAATGATACACTGTATGCCATGTTTCCAATTTTTTATGCACAGTGGTTACAGCATGAAGCGAATGCATGTGAATATACAAAGGTGCATTGCATTAAACAAGTCCAATGAGCGTGAAAAAAATGGCCGGCCTGCCTGCTTTCATCCATCATTTGTTCTAAATTTATAATTAATCAATGAGCTGAGGTGGAGTCTTAGCCAGTGGTACCATCAAGGGTGTGTAATGCACTTTAGGGTAGACAGCCAATCAGCTGCCAGATTCAATCTGTCAATCAAACACAGCAGCCAATCAGAGAGCTGGCCATTGATCAGCAGGCCCTTTATGACATCACAGACAGACCGACGGAACTCTCTGTGCTTGTCTGCTGGCTGGCTGTCAGTTGGGTGGGTGGGCGGCAGAGGGGGAGGATGTACGTCTCGTTTCTCCTGAAAATTGCGGTTTTTCAGCGTTTCCGGAAAAAGTCGCGGTCCGACGCGCAAAAGTGGGGTATCGTAGAAATCGCCTTTTAAAGACGCACCTTTCTGGCCCCACAAAAATGGGCATTTCAAATTAGAAACAAGTCAAATGAACAAAATAGTGTGAATAAGTAAGTATTTCAGGGGTGAGTTAGCAGGTTATTGGGGTAGTAAGTCCTGATTTTTTTTGGAGGTTGCAGTGACCACTACGCCATTCAAAATAGGCAGGCTTTAGCATAAGCAGTTAGGCCCCGTAGGATGATTTTAGCTAAAATGTGCCCCAAACACTCAAACCGGCTTGTATCTTGCAATGGAAAATATGGGAAACATGACTTAGACAGCAAATGATACACTGTATGCCATGTTTCCAAATTTTTATGCACAGTGGTTACAGCATGAAGCAAATGCATGTGAATATACAAAGGTGCATTGCATTAAACAAGTCCAATGAGCGTGAAAAAAATGGCCGGCCTGCCTGCTTTCATGCATCATTTGTTCTAAATTTATAATTAATCAATGAGCTGAGGTGGAGTCTTAGCCAGTGGTACCATCAGGGGTGTGTAATGCACTTTAGGGTAGACAGCCAATCAGCTGCCAGATTCAATCTGTCAATCAAACACAGCAGCCAATCAGAGAGCTGGCCATTGATCAGCAGGCCCTTTATGACATCACAGACAGACCCACGGAACTCTCTGTGCTTGTCTGCTGGCTGGCTGTCAGTTGGGTGGGTGGGCGGCAGAGGGGGAGGATGTACGTCTCGTTTCTCCTGAAAATTGCGGTTTTTCGGAGTTTCCGGAAAAAGTCGCGGTCCGACGCGCAAAAGTGGGGTATCGTAGAAATCGCCTTTAAAAGACGCACCTTTCTGGCCCCACAAAAATGGGCATTTCAAATTAGAAACAAGTCAAATGAACAAAATAGTGTGAATAAGTAAGTATTTCAGGGGTGAGTTAGCAGGTTATTGGGGTAGTAAGTCCTGATTTTTTTGGAGGTTGCCGTGACCACTACGCCATTCAAAATAGGCAGGCTTTAGCATAAGCAGTTAGGCCCCATAGGATGATTTTAGCTAAAATGTGCCCCAAACACTCAAACCGGCTTGTATCTTGCAATGGAAAATATGGGAAACATGACTTAGACAGCAAATGATACACTGTATGCCATGTTTCCAAATTTTTATGCACAGTGGTTACAGCATGAAGCGAATGCATGTGAATATACAAAGGTGCATTGCATTAAACAAGTCCAATGAGCGTGAAAAAAATGGCCGGCCTGCCTGCTTTCATCCATCATTTGTTCTAAATTTATAATTAATCAATGAGCTGAGGTGGAGTCTTAGCCAGTGGTACCATCAAGGGTGTGTAATGCACTTTAGGGTAGACAGCCAATCAGCTGCCAGATTCAATCTGTCAATCAAACACAGCAGCCAATCAGAGAGCTGGCCATTGATCAGCAGGCCCTTTATGACATCACAGACAGACCCACGGAACTCTCTGTGCTTGTCTGCTGGCTGGCTGTCAGTTGGGTGGGTGGGCGGCAGAGGGGGAGGATGTACGTCTCGTTTCTCCTGAAAATTGCGGTTTTTCGGCGTTTCCGGAAAAATTCGCGGTCCGACGCGCAAAAGTGGGGTATCGTAGAAATCGCCTTTTAAAGACGCACCTTTCTGGCCCCACAAAAATGGGCATTTCAAATTAGAAACAAGTCAAATGAACAAAATAGTGTGAATAAGTAAGTATTTCAGGGGTGAGTTAGCAGGTTATTGGGGTAGTAAGTCCTGATTTTTTTTGGAGGTTGCAGTGACCACTATGCCATTCAAAATAGGCAGGCTATAGCATAAGCAGTTAGGCCCCGTAGGATGATTTTAGCTAAAATGTGCCCCAAACACTCAAACCGGCTTGTATCTTGCAATGGAAAATATGGGAAACATGACTTAGACAGCAAATGATACACTGTATGCCATGTTTCCAAATTTTTATGCACAGTGGTTACAGCATGAAGCGAATGCATGTGAATATACAAAGGTGCATTGCATTAAACAAGTCCAAGGAGCGTGAAAAAAATGGCCGGCCTGCCTGCTTTCATCCATCATTTGTTCTAAATTTATAATTAATCAATGAGCTGAGGTGGAGTCTTAGCCAGTGGTACCATCAGGGGTGTGTAATGCACTTTAGGGTAGACAGCCAATCAGCTGCCAGATTCAATCTGTCAATCAAACACAGCAGCCAATCAGAGAGCTGGCCATTGATCAGCAGGCCCTTTATGACATCACAGACAGACCCACGGAACTCTCTGTGCTTGTCTGCTGGCTGGCTGTCAGTTGGGTGGGTGGGCGGCAGAGGGGGAGGATGTACGTCTCGTTTCTCCTGAAAATTGCGGTTTTTCGGAGTTTCCGGAAAAAGTCGCGGTCCGACGCGCAAAAGTGGGGTATCGTAGAAATCGCCTTTAAAAGACGCACCTTTCTGGCCCCACAAAAATGGGCATTTCAAATTAGAAACAAGTCAAATGAACAAAATAGTGTGAATAAGTAAGTATTTCAGGGGTGAGTTAGCAGGTTATTGGGGTAGTAAGTCTTGATTTTTTTTGGAGGTTGCAGTGACCACTACGCCATTCAAAATAGGCAGGCTTTAGTATATGCAGTTAGGCCCCGTAGGATGATTTTAGCTAAAATGTGCCCCAAACACTCAAACCGGCTTGTATCTTGCAATGGAAAATATGGGAAACATGACTTAGACAGCAAATGATACACTGTATGCCATGTTTCCAAATTTTTATGCACAGTGGTTACAGCATGAAGCGAATGCATGTGAATATACAAAGGTGCATTGCATTAAACAAGTCCAATGAGCGTGAAAAAAATGGCCGGCCTGCCTGCTTTCATCCATCATTTGTTCTAAATTTATAATTAATCAATGAGCTGAGGTGGAGTCTTAGCCAGTGGTACCATCAGGGGTGTGTAATGCACTTTAGGGTAGACAGCCAATCAGCTGCCAGATTCAATCTGTCAATCAAACACAGCAGCCAATCAGAGAGCTGGCCATTGATCAGCAGGCCCTTTATGACATCACAGACAGACCCACGGAACTCTCTGTGCTTGTCTGCTGGCTGGCTGTCAGTTGGGTGGGTGGGCGGCAGAGGGGGAGGATGTACGTCTCGTTTCTCCTGAAAATTGCGGTTTTTCGGCGTTTCCGGAAAAAGTCGCGGTCCGACGCGCAAAAGTGGGGTATCGTAGAAATCGCCTTTTAAAGACGCACCTTTCTGGCCCCACAAAAATGGGCATTTCAAATTAGAAACAAGTCAAATGAACAAAATAGTGTGAATAAGTAAGTATTTCAGGGGTGAGTTAGCAGGTTATTGGGGTAGTAAGTCCTGATTTTTTTTGGAGGTTGCAGTGACCACTACGCCATTCAAAATAGGCAGGCTTTAGCATAAGCAGTTAGGCCCCGTAGGATGATTTTAGCTAAAATGTGCCCCAAACACTCAAACCGGCTTGTATCTTGCAATGGAAAATATGGGAAACATGACTTAGACAGCAAATGATACACTGTATGCCATGTTTCCAATTTTTTATGCACAGTGGTTACAGCATGAAGCGAATGCATGTGAATATACAAAGGTGCATTGCATTAAACAAGTCCAATGAGCGTGAAAAAAATGGCCGGCCTGCCTGCTTTCATCCATCATTTGTTCTAAATTTATAATTAATCAATGAGCTGAGGTGGAGTCTTAGCCAGTGGTACCATCAAGGGTGTGTAATGCACTTTAGGGTAGACAGCCAATCAGCTGCCAGATTCAATCTGTCAATCAAACACAGCAGCCAATCAGAGAGCTGGCCATTGATCAGCAGGCCCTTTATGACATCACAGACAGACCGACGGAACTCTCTGTGCTTGTCTGCTGGCTGGCTGTCAGTTGGGTGGGTGGGCGGCAGAGGGGGAGGATGTACGTCTCGTTTCTCCTGAAAATTGCGGTTTTTCAGCGTTTCCGGAAAAAGTCGCGGTCCGACGCGCAAAAGTGTGGTATCGTAGAAATCGCCTTTTAAAGACGCACCTTTCTGGCCCCACAAAAATGGGCATTTCAAATTAGAAACAAGTCAAATGAACAAAATAGTGTGAATAAGTAAGTATTTCAGGGGTGAGTTAGCAGGTTATTGGGGTAGTAAGTCCTGATTTTTTTTGGAGGTTGCAGTGACCACTACGCCATTCAAAATAGGCAGGCTTTAGCATAAGCAGTTAGGCCCCGTAGGATGATTTTAGCTAAAATGTGCCCCAAACACTCAAACCGGCTTGTATCTTGCAATGGAAAATATGGGAAACATGACTTAGACAGCAAATGATACACTGTATGCCATGTTTCCAAATTTTTATGCACAGTGGTTACAGCATGAAGCAAATGCATGTGAATATACAAAGGTGCATTGCATTAAACAAGTCCAATGAGCGTGAAAAAAATGGCCGGCCTGCCTGCTTTCATGCATCATTTGTTCTAAATTTATAATTAATCAATGAGCTGAGGTGGAGTCTTAGCCAGTGGTACCATCAGGGGTGTGTAATGCACTTTAGGGTAGACAGCCAATCAGCTGCCAGATTCAATCTGTCAATCAAACACAGCAGCCAATCAGAGAGCTGGCCATTGATCAGCAGGCCCTTTATGACATCACAGACAGACCCACGGAACTCTCTGTGCTTGTCTGCTGGCTGGCTGTCAGTTGGGTGGGTGGGCGGCAGAGGGGGAGGATGTACGTCTCGTTTCTCCTGAAAATTGCGGTTTTTCGGCGTTTCCGGAAAAAGTCGCGGTCCGACGCGCAAAAGTGGGGTATCGTAGAAATCGCCTTTTAAAGACGCACCTTTCTGGCCCCACAAAAATGGGCATTTCAAATTAGAAACAAGTCAAATGAACAAAATAGTGTGAATAAGTAAGTATTTCAGGGGTGAGTTAGCAGGTTATTGGGGTAGTAAGTCCTGATTTTTTTGGAGGTTGCAGTGACCACTACGCCATTCAAAATAGGCAGGCTTTAGCATAAGCAGTTAGGCCCCGTAGGATGATTTTAGCTAAAATGTGCCCCAAACACTCAAACCGGCTTGTATCTTGCAATGGAAAATATGGGAAACATGACTTAGACAGCAAATGATACACTGTATGCCATGTTTCCAAATTTTTATGCACAGTGGTTACAGCATGAAGCGAATGCATGTGAATATACAAAGGTGCATTGCATTAAACAAGTCCAATGAGCGTGAAAAAAATGGCCGGCCTGCCTGCTTTCATCCATCATTTGTTCTAAATTTATAATTAATCAATGAGCTGAGGTGGAGTCTTAGCCAGTGGTACCATCAAGGGTGTGTAATGCACTTTAGGGTAGACAGCCAATCAGCTGCCAGATTCAATCTGTCAATCAAACACAGCAGCCAATCAGAGAGCTGGCCATTGATCAGCAGGCCCTTCATGACATCACAGACAGACCCACGGAACTCTCTGTGCTTGTCTGCTGGCTGGCTGTCAGTTGGGTGGGTGGGCGGCAGAGGGGGAGGATGTACGTCTCGTTTCTTCTGAAAATTGCGGTTTTTCGGCGTTTCCGGAAAAAGTCGCGGTCCGACGCGCAAAAGTGGGGTATCGTAGAAATCGCCTTTTAAAGACGCACCTTTCTGGCCCCACAAAAATGGGCATTTCAAATTAGAAACAAGTCAAATGAACAAAATAGTGTGAATAAGTAAGTATTTCAGGGGTGAGTTAGCAGGTTATTGGGGTAGTAAGTCCTGATTTTTTTTGGAGGTTGCAGTGACCACTACGCCATTCAAAATAGGCAGGCTTTAGCATAAGCAGTTAGGCCCCGTAGGATGATTTTAGCTAAAATGTGCCCCAAACACTCAAACCGGCTTGTATCTTGCAATGGAAAATATGGGAAACATGACTTAGACAGCAAATGATACACTGTATGCCATGTTTCCAAATTTTTATGCACAGTGGTTACAGCATGAAGCGAATGCATGTGAATATACAAAGGTGCATTGCATTAAACAAGTCCAATGAGCGTGAAAAAAATGTCCGGCCTGCCTGCTTTCATCCATCATTTGTTCTAAATTTATAATTAATCAATGAGCTGAGGTGGAGTCTTAGCCAGTGGTACCATCAGGGGTGTGTAATGCACTTTAGGGTAGACAGCCAATCAGCTGCCAGATTCAATCTGTCAATCAAACACAGCAGCCAATCAGAGAGCTGGCCATTGATCAGCAGGCCCTTTATGACATCACAGACAGACCCACGGAACTCTCTGTGCTTGTCTGCTGGCTGGCTGTCAGTTGGGTGGGTGGGCGGCAGAGGGGGAGGATGCACGTCTCGTTTCTCCTGAAAATTGCGGTTTTCGGCGTTTCCGGAAAAAGTCGCGGTCCGACGCGCAAAAGTGGGGTATCGTAGAAATCGCCTTTTAAAGACGCACCTTTCTGGCCCCACAAAAATGGGCATTTCAAATTAGAAACAAGTCAAATGAACAAAATAGTGTGAATAAGTAAGTATTTCAGGGGTGAGTTAGCAGGTTATTGGGGTAGTAAGTCCTGATTTTTTTTGGAGGTTGCAGTGACAACTACGCCATTCAAAATAGGCAGGCTTTAGCATAAGCAGTTAGGCCCCGTAGGATGATTTTAGCTAAAATGTGCCCCAAACACTCAAACCGGCTTGTATCTTGCAATGGAAAATATGGGAAACATGACTTAGACAGCAAATGATACACTGTATGCCATGTTTCCAAATTTTTATGCACAGTGGTTACAGCATGAAGCGAATGCATGTGAATATACAAAGGTGCATTGCATTAAACAAGTCCAATGAGCGTGAAAAAAATGGCCGGCCTGCCTGCTTTCATCCATCATTTGTTCTAAATTTTTAATTAATCAATGAGCTGAGGTGGAGTCTTAGCCAGTGGTACCATCAGGGGTGTGTAATGCACTTTAGGGTAGACAGCCAATCAGCTGCCAGATTCAATCTGTCAATCAAACACAGCAGCCAATCAGAGAGCTGGCCATTGAACAGCAGGCCCTTTATGACATCACAGACAGACCCACGGAACTCTCTGTGCTTGTCTGCTGGCTGGCTGTCAGTTGGGTGGGTGGGCGGCAGAGGGGGAGGATGTACGTCTCGTTTCTCCTGAAAATTGCGGTTTTTCGGCGTTTCCGGAAAAAGTCGCGGTCCGACGCGCAAAAGTGGGGTATCGTAGAAATCGCCTTTTAAAGACGCACCTTTCTGGCCCCACAAAAATGGGCATTTCAAATTAGAAACAAGTCAAATGAGCAAAATAGTGTGAATAAGTAAGTATTTCAGGGGTGAGTTAGCAGGTTATTGGGGTAGTAAGTCCTGATTTTTTTGGAGGTTGCAGTGACCACTACGCCATTCAAAATAGGCAGGCTTTAGCATAAGCAGTTAGGCCCCATAGGATGATTTTAGCTAAAATGTGCCCCAAACACTCAAACCGGCTTGTACAGTATCTTGCAATGGAAAATATGGGAAACATGACTTAGACACCAAATGATACACTGTAAGCCATGTTTCCAAATTTTTATGCACAGTGGTTACAGCATGAAGCGAATGCATGTGAATATACAAAAGTGCATTGCATTAAACAAGTCCAAGGAGCGTAAAAAAAATGGCCGGCCTGCCTGCTTTCATCCATCATTTGTTCTAAATTTATAATTAATCAATGTGCTGAGGTGGAGTCTTAGCCAGTGGTACCATCAGGGGTGTGTAATGCACTTTAGCGTAGACAGCCAATCAGCTGCCAGATTCAATCTGTCAATCAAACACAGCAGCCAATCAGAGAGCTGGCCATTGATCAGCAGGCCCTTTATGACATCACAGACAGACATACGGAACTCTCTGTGCTTGTCTGCTGGCTGGCTGTCAGTTGGGTGGGTGGGCGGCAGAGGGGGAGGATGTACGTCTCGTTTCTCCTGAAAATTGCGGTTTTTCAGCGTTTCCGGAAAAAGTTGCTGTCCGACGCGCAAAAGTGGGGTATCGAAGAAATCGCCTTTTAAAGACGCACCTTTCTGGCCCCACAAAAATGGGCATTTCAAATTAGAAACAAGTCAAATGAACAAAATAGTGTGAATAAATAAGTATTTCAGGGGTGAGTTAGCAGGATATTGGGGTAGCAAGTTCTGATATTTTTGGAGGTTGCAGTGGCCACTATGCCATTCAAAATAGGCAGGCTTTAGCATATGCAGTTAGGCCCCGTAGGGTGATTTTAGCTAAAATGTGCCCCAAACACTCAAACCGGTTTGTATCTTGCAATGGAAAATATGGGAAACATGACTTAGACACCAAATGATACACTGTATGCCATGTTTCCAAATTTTTATGCACAGTGGTTACAGCATGAAGCGAATGCATGTGAATATACAAAGGTGCATTGCATTAAACAAGTCCAATGAGCGTGAAAAAAATGGCCGACCTACCTGCTTTCATCCATCATTTGTTCTAAATTTATAATTAATCAATGAGCTGAGGTGGAGTCTTAGCCAGTGGTACCATCAGGGGTCTGTAATGCACTTTAGGGTAGACAGTCAATCAGCTGCCAGATTCAATCTGTCAATCAAACACAGCAGCCAATCAGAGAGCTTGCCATTGATCAGCAGGCCCTTTATGACATCACAGACAGATACACAAAACTCTCTGTGCTTGTCTGCTGGCTGGCTGTCAGTTGGGTGGGTGGGCGGCAGAGGGGGAGGATGTACATCTCGTTTCTCCTGAAAATTGCGGTTTTTCGGCGTTTCCGGAAAAAGTTGCGGTCCGACGCACAAAAGTGGGGTATCGTAGAAATCGCCTTTTAAAGACGCACCTTTCTGGCCCCACAAAAATGGGCATTTCAAATTAGAAACAAGTCAAATGAACAAAATAGTGTGAATAAGTAAGTATTTCAGGGGTGAGTTAGCAGGTTATTGAGGTAGTAAGTCCTGATATTTTTGGAGGTTGCAGTGGCCACTACGCCATTCAAAATAGGCAGGCTTTAGCATATGCAGTTAGGCCCCGTAGGATAATTTTAGCTAAAATGTGCCCCAAACACTCAAACCGGCTTGTATCTTGCAATCGAAAATATGGGAAACATGACTTAGACACCAAATGATACACTGTAAGCCATGTTTCCAAATTTTTATGCACAGTGGTTACAGCATGAAGCGAATGCATGTGAATATACAAAGGTGCATTGCATTAAACAAGTCAAATGAGCGTGAAAAAAATGGCCGGCCTGCCTGCTTTCATCCATCATTTGTTCTAAATTTATAATTAATCAATGAGCTGAGGTGGAGTCTTAGCCAGTGGTACCATCAGGGGTGTGCAATGCACTTTAGGGTAGACAGCCAATCAGCTGCCAGATTCAATCTGTCAATCAAACACAGCAGCCAATCAGAGAGCTGGCCATTGATCAGCAGGCCCTTTATGACATCACAGACAGACCCACGGAACTCTCTGTGCTTGTCTGCTGGCTGGCTGTCAGTTGGGTGGGTGGGCGGAAGAGGGGGAGGATGTACATCTCGTTTCTCCTGAAAATTTTGGTTTTTCTGCGTTTCCGGAAAGAGTCGCGGTCTGACGCGCAAAAGTGGGATATCGTAGAAATCGCCTTTTAAAGACGCACCTTTCTGGCCCCACAAAAATGGGCATTTCAAATTAGAAACAAGTCAAATGAACAAAATAGTGTGAATAAGTATTTCAGGGGTGAGTTAGCAGGTTATTGGGGTAGTAAGTCCTGATATTTTTGGAGGTTGCAGTGGCCACTACGCCATTCAAAAAAGATAGGCTTTAGCATATGCAGTTAGGCCCCGTAGGATGATTTTAGCTAAAAAGTGCCCCAAACACTCAAACGGGCTTGTATCTTGCAAGGGAAAATATGGGAAACATGACTTAGACACCAAATGATACACTGTAAGCCATGTTTCCAAATTTTTATGCACAGTGGTTACAGCATGAAGCGAATGCATGTGAATATACAAAGGTGCATTGCATTAAACAAGTCCAATGAGCGTGAAAAAAATGGCCGGCCTGCCTGCTTTCATCCATCATTTGTTCTAAATTTATAATTAATCAATGAGCTGAGGTGGAGTCTTAGCCAGTGGTACCATCAAGGGTGTGTAATGCACTTTAGGGTAGACAGCCAATCAGCTGCCAGATTCAATCTGTCAATCAAACACAGCAGCCAATCAGAGAGCTGGCCATTGATCAGCAGGCCCTTTATGACATCACAGACAGACCCACGGAACTCTCTGTGCTTGTCTGCTGGCTGGCTGTCAGTTGGGTGGGTGGGCGGCAGAGGGGGAGGATGTACGTCTCGTTTCTCCTGAAAATTGCGGTTTTTCGGCGTTTCCGGAAAAAGTCGCGGTCCGACGCACAAAAGTGGGGTATCGTAGAAATCGCCTTTTAAAGACGCACCTTTCTGGCCCCACAAAAATGGGCATTTCAAATTAGAAACAAGTCAAATGAACAAAATAGTGTGAATAAGTAAGTATTTCAGGGGTGAGTTAGCAGGTTATTGGGGTAGTAAGTCCTGATTTTTTTTGGAGGTTGCAGTGACCACTACGCCATTCAAAATAGGCAGGCTTTAGCATAAGCAGTTAGGCCCCGTAGGATGATTTTAGCTAAAATGTGCCCCAAACACTCAAACCGGCTTGTATCTTGCAATGGAAAATATGGGAAACATGACTTAGACAGCAAATGATACACTGTATGCCATGTTTCCAAATTTTTATGCACAGTGGTTACAGCATGAAGCAAATGCATGTGAATATACAAAGGTGCATTGCATTAAACAAGTCCAATGAGCGTGAAAAAAATGGCCGGCCTGCCTGCTTTCATGCATCATTTGTTCTAAATTTATAATTAATCAATGAGCTGAGGTGGAGTCTTAGCCAGTGGTACCATCAGGGGTGTGTAATGCACTTTAGGGTAGACAGCCAATCAGCTGCCAGATTCAATCTGTCAATCAAACACAGCAGCCAATCAGAGAGCTGGCCATTGATCAGCAGGCCCTTTATGACATCACAGACAGACCCACGGAACTCTCTGTGCTTGTCTGCTGGCTGGCTGTCAGTTGGGTGGGTGGGCGGCAGAGGGGGAGGATGTACGTCTCGTTTCTCCTGAAAATTGCGGTTTTTCGGCGTTTCCGGAAAAAGTCGCGGTCCGACGCGCAAAAGTGGGGTATCGTAGAAATCGCCTTTTAAAGACGCACCTTTCTGGCCCCACAAAAATGGGCATTTCAAATTAGAAACAAGTCAAATGAACAAAATAGTGTGAATAAGTAAGTATTTCAGGGGTGAGTTAGCAGGTTATTGGGGTAGTAAGTCCTGATTTTTTTGGAGGTTGCAGTGACCACTACGCCATTCAAAATAGGCAGGCTTTAGCATAAGCAGTTAGGCCCCGTAGGATGATTTTAGCTAAAATGTGCCCCAAACACTCAAACCGGCTTGTATCTTGCAATGGAAAATATGGGAAACATGACTTAGACAGCAAATGATACACTGTATGCCATGTTTCCAAATTTGTATGCACAGTGGTTACAGCATGAAGCGAATGCATGTGAATATACAAAGGTGCATTGCATTAAACAAGTCCAATGAGCGTGAAAAAAATGGCCGGCCTGCCTGCTTTCATCCATCATTTGTTCTAAATTTATAATTAATCAATGAGCTGAGGTGGAGTCTTAGCCAGTGGTACCATCAAGGGTGTGTAATGCACTTTAGGGTAGACAGCCAATCAGCTGCCAGATTCAATCTGTCAATCAAACACAGCAGCCAATCAGAGAGCTGGCCATTGATCAGCAGGCCCTTCATGACATCACAGACAGACCCACGGAACTCTCTGTGCTTGTCTGCTGGCTGGCTGTCAGTTGGGTGGGTGGGCGGCAGAGGGGGAGGATGTACGTCTCGTTTCTTCTGAAAATTGCGGTTTTTCGGCGTTTCCGGAAAAAGTCGCGGTCCGACGCGCAAAAGTGGGGTATCGTAGAAATCGCCTTTTAAAGACGCACCTTTCTGGCCCCACAAAAATGGGCATTTCAAATTAGAAACAAGTCAAATGAACAAAATAGTGTGAATAAGTAAGTATTTCAGGGGTGAGTTAGCAGGTTATTGGGGTAGTAAGTCCTGATTTTTTTTGGAGGTTGCAGTGACCACTACGCCATTCAAAATAGGCAGGCTTTAGCATAAGCAGTTAGGCCCCGTAGGATGATTTTAGCTAAAATGTGCCCCAAACACTCAAACCGGCTTGTATCTTGCAATGGAAAATATGGGAAACATGACTTAGACAGCAAATGATACACTGTATGCCATGTTTCCAAATTTTTATGCACAGTGGTTACAGCATGAAGCGAATGCATGTGAATATACAAAGGTGCATTGCATTAAACAAGTCCAATGAGCGTGAAAAAAATGGCCGACCTACCTGCTTTCATCCATCATTTGTTCTAAATTTATAATTAATCAATGAGCTGAGGTGGAGTCTTAGCCAGTGGTACCATCAGGGGTGTGTAATGCACTTTAGGGTAGACAGTCAATCAGCTGCCAGATTCAATCTGTCAATCAAACACAGCAGCCAATCAGAGAGCTTGCCATTGATCAGCAGGCCCTTTATGACATCACAGACAGATACACAAAACTCTCTGTGCTTGTCTGCTGGCTGGCTGTCAGTTGGGTGGGTGGGCGGCAGAGGGGGAGGATGTACATCTCGTTTCTCCTGAAAATTGCGGTTTTTTGGCGTTTCCGGAAAAAGTTGCGGTCCGACGCACAAAAGTGGGGTATCGTAGAAATCGCCTTTTAAAGACGCACCTTTCTGGCCCCACAAAAATGGGCATTTCAAATTAGAAACAAGTCAAATGAACAAAATAGTGTGAATAATTAAGTTTTTCAGGGGTGAGTTAGCAGGTTATTGAGGTAGTAAGTCCTGATATTTTTGGAGGTTGCAGTGGCCACTACGCCATTCAAAATAGGCAGGCTTTAGCATATGCAGTTAGGCCCCGTAGGATAATTTTAGCTAAAATGTGCCCCAAACACTCAAACCGGCTTGTATCTTGCAATCGAAAATATGGGAAACATGACTTAGACACCAAATGATACACTGTAAGCCATGTTTCCAAATTTTTATGCACAGTGGTTACAGCATGAAGCGAATGCATGTGAATATACAAAGGTGCATTGCATTAAACAAGTCAAATGAGCGTGAAAAAAATGGCCGGCCTGCCTGCTTTCATCCATCATTTGTTCTAAATTTATAATTAATCAATGAGCTGAGGTGGAGTCTTAGCCAGTGGTACCATCAGGGGTGTGCAATGCACTTTAGGGTAGACAGCCAATCAGCTGCCAGATTCAATCTGTCAATCAAACACAGCAGCCAATCAGAGAGCTGGCCATTGATCAGCAGGCCCTTTATGACATCACAGACAGACCCACGGAACTCTCTGTGCTTGTCTGCTGGCTGGCTGTCAGTTGGGTGGGCGGGCGGAAGAGGGGGAGGATGTACATCTCGTTTCTCCTGAAAATTTTGGTTTTTCTGCGTTTCCGGAAAGAGTCGCGGTCTGACGCGCAAAAGTGGGATATCGTAGAAATCGCCTTTTAAAGACGCACCTTTCTGGCCCCACAAAAATGGGCATTTCAAATTAGAAACAAGTCAAATGAACAAAATAGTGTGAATAAGTATTTCAGGGGTGAGTTAGCAGGTTATTGGGGTAGTAAGTCCTGATATTTTTGGAGGTTGCAGTGGCCACTACGCCATTCAAAAAAGATAGGCTTTAGCATATGCAGTTAGGCCCCGTAGGATGATTTTAGCTAAAAAGTGCCCCAAACACTCAAACGGGCTTGTATCTTGCAAGGGAAAAAATGGGAAACATGACTTAGACACCAAATGATACACTGTAAGCCATGTTTCCAAATTTTTATGCACAGTGGTTACAGCATGAAGCGAATGCATGTGAATATACAAAGGTGCATTGCATTAAACAAGTACAATGAGCGTGAAAAAAATGGCCGGCCTGCCTGCTTTCATCCATCATTTGTTCTAAATTTATAATTAATCAATGAGCTGAGGTGGAGTCTTAGCCAGTAGTACCATCAGGGGTGTGTAATGCACTTTAGGGTAGACAGTCAATCAGCTGCCAGATTCAATCTGTCAATCAAACACAGCAGCCAATCAGAGAGCTGGCCATTGATCAGCAGGCCCTTTATGACATCACAGACAGACCCACGGAACTCTCTGTGCTTGTCTGCTGGCTGGCTGTCAGTTGGGTGGGTGGGCGGCAGAGGGGGAGGATGTACGTCTCGTTTCTCCTGAAAATTGCGGTTTTTCAGCGTTTCCGGAAAAAGTCACGGTCCGACGCGCAAAAGTGGGGTATCGTAGAAATCGCCTTTTAAAGACGCACCTTTCTGGCCCCACAAAAATGGGCATTTCAAATTAGAAATAAGTCAAATGAACGAAATAGTGTGAATAAGTAAGTATTTCAGGGGTGAGTTAGCAGGATATTGGGGTAGCAAGTTCTGATATTTTTGGAGGTTGCAGTGGCCACTACGCCATTCAAAATAGGCAGGCTTTAGCATATGCAGTTAGGCCCCGTAGGATGATTTTAGCTAAAATGTGCCCCAAACACTCAAACCGGCTTGTATCTTGCAATCGAAAATATGGGAAACATGACTTAGACACCAAATGATACACTGTAAGCCATGTTTCCAAATTTTTATGCACAGTGGTTACAGCATGAAGCAAATGCATGTGAATATACAAAGGTGCATTGCATTAAACAAGTACAATGAGTGTGAAAAAAATGGCCGGCCTGCCTGCTTTCATCCATCATTTGTTCTAAATTTATAATTAATCAATGAGCTGAGGTGGAGTCTTAGCCAGTAGTACCATCAGGGATGTGTAATGCACTTTAGGGTAGACAGCCAATCAGCTGCCAGATTCAATCTGTCAATCAAACACAGCAGTCAATCAGAGAGCTGGCCATTGATCAGCAGGCCCTTTATGACATCACAGACAGACGATAAATCCTGGGCGCTGACAAAGAATTCTCTTTTGTCCTTGTGAATTGTACCCAAAAACAAAACGAGAGAACCACAATAGTGCAATATGATTTAACACATTGAAACATCAATTCAGGATCTACTCATAGACAGTAGGACTCATACCCTTAGAATAAGTCTACTTTTCAAGGTAGACATAAATCACTTGTTTAGGGAGCGGTAGCTTTACCACATGGTCCTAAATGTCTCCAGTTCTGGATATCGTATGCAAATGAAGAAAAAGCTGGTATAGTGAAAGTACCGCTTTTTATTACAATAAATATTCACATTAAAAACAAGGTGTATTACAGCTGACTCTCACCAAGTAACGTGGTCTACAGAAGAACTGTAGACAACACAAACAGATGTTGTAAACAACAAACAGGCGTCCCTGGAAGCTTGTCACCCAGCTCGGTCAGATGTCCACCTTGTCCTCCACACAGCCAACGCTTTTCAAAACCCACTGGCTTCTTCAAGGCATATGGAGTAAAGGTGCCTAGTCCCATATTTATACCCCTAATGGGGATGTCCTATTACCAGACATGGAATATCCTAACCTTCTAATCCTAGCTTTTCCTATGTTGATCATGCCGGTCATTGTTCCATGTTTTACAGAAAGCACTGTCCTCATGTGTCTAAAATTGCGGCAATTCCGCCGCAATTTTACTTCTGACTTCCGGGCCCGGCTGGAAGGGGAAGTGAAGTTTGCGGTCCACTGGCTGTAATACTTGCGTTCCGACAGCGTTCTGTATTCCGCTTCTGGTTTCCGGTCCTTGCCGGAAGCAGAAATAACACTTGCGATCCACCTAATGATGGCGTTTGCGTTCCAAGTGATGGCACTTGCGTTCCAGTTCTACTTACGTTTTTCCGCAGTCCATCAATCTTATGCGGAATCCTTTTACCGGATATCATTTCTTTAAGTGCATAATTACATCCTCCATTTTTCCGGGTATTCATAATGGGAAAATAAATATACCAAAAATTAATATATCATTATATAAAACATCTAAAATTCAAAAATGGCATTCCAGTAAGAAGTGAAAATACATAAAAATGTGATTAATTCCTTTTTCTATAAAATGGCTACAGAATTCATTAAGTCCTTATTAAGACCATTAGGAGCGAGCATTTGATGGTTGTAAATCATCATCATTTTGTTCTTAGCCAGAGACGTAGCAATATCTCCCCCTCTACTGTCACCTTTAATTTTCTTTAAAACATAAAAGTTCTTTATAAAATCCAGATTGCATTGATGTTTGAGTTCAAAGTGCATGGACAAGGCATGTGTTTCTAGACCTTTCCGAATATTCCTAATATGTTCGGACATTCTAACTTTAAACGGTCTGCTCATCCTACCAATGTAAAATTGACCATATTGACACTCAATTGCGTAAATTACATTAAAAGAATGGCAAGTTAAAAAATCCTAAACAACAGGTTTCTTCTCATTAATAAATATTTCAGTTATTTTGGGTCCAAAATTGGTTTTGACAGTCTTACATCCCATACAAGTCCCGCACCTATAAAATCCTATTGATGTAACTGTGGACTTTTTAGGGGAATACGGGACATAAACTCCTCACAAGTTTAGACTATAAATTGGGAGCCCTTTGAAAGATACAAACTGGGTTTATGGGAATTTCGGCCCCTATGATGGGATCTGTCTTTAGGAGCTCCCAATGTTTCTGAATAATTCTCTTAATTTCTTGATGTTGGGAAGAATAGTTCGTGGTGAAGGACCATTTAAACTTTTAATTTTGCTTGTTCTTTTTCTTTGACACAAAAAGGGTTTCTTGTTCTAGGTCTTGTACTTGAACTAGGGATTTATCGACTTTTTCCGGATCATAACCACTTTTTAAGAAACTTTTTTTCATTTTTTCAGCCTGTTCATGAAAAACCAAACTATCTGTACAATTTCTCCTCACGCGTTTAAACTGGTCTTGAGGACAGCTGTTTCTGTTAATATATGCCTGGGAGTCGTTGGCTTTATGTAATTTTTGGTTTTAAGTATATTGTCCACTACATAAATTATAATATCCGGGAAACTGACTTGATCCTGACTGATATTAAAGGTCAATTTGATACCCCTATTATTATGGTTCAAATAATAACAGAAGGAATCCAATCTCTCCCTGTCTCCTCTCCATACAAAGAGGATGTTGTCTATGTACCTGCACCAGGACAGCAGGTTTGCCCCGTATGGGTGGTGGGACCAGATGACTTCGGTCTCCCACTCACCCATAAAGATGTTAGCATAACTCAGGACGAACCTGGTGCCCATGGCGGTCCCCCTCTTTTAGACATAGAACTCCTGAAATACAAAATAGTTATTCTGCAGAATAAATTCAATTCCTTCAACCAAGAAGTTTTGTAATTTTTGATTCATTCCTGAGTCCAATAAGGTCTTTTTAATTGCCTGTACACCTTGCATATGATTAATAATAGTGTACAGCGACGTCACTAGAAAAATATTTTCTTCCATTCTAAAGTTTTTATGAATTGTAGGACTTCAGTGGTGTCCTTTAGATGGAAACAATTCTTAATTACCAGGGGTTGCAGATGTACATCTATGAACATATAGAGATTGTAGGTAAAAGAATCCACCCCAGAGATTATTAGTCTCCCGGGGGGATGTAGGGGATCTTTATGTACTTTTGGTAATATGTAGATTGTCGGAAACATCGGACAATCTACATTAAAAAACTTAGTTTGATCCCCTGTAATTACTCCTAGTTTATTATACTTATTGGTAAGACTTCTAAAAAGGGTAATGGTTTTCTGAGTTGGGTCCCCTTGTACCTTTCTATAGGTCTCCTGGTCAGAGAGCTGTTTGTATATCTCTCCTTCATAGTCCTTTTTGTTAAAAAGGACTATGTCTCCCCCCTTGTTGGTGGGCTTAATAATAAGGTCCTTATTATCAGTTAAAGTTTTTAAACCTTTTCTCTCTTTGTGGGTTATATTTTGTTCAACCTTTATGGTACTTAGTTTCCTCACATCATCCATTACCAAACTGTACTGTAACTGTAAGAAAAGGGAAATTTTCTTCAAAGGAAAAGAAGTAATAGAACACGAGGACATGCACTGAATCTGGAGGGAGGGAGGTTCAGGGGAAATGTTAGAAAAAAATTACTTCACAGAAAGAGTAGGGGATAAGTGGAATACCCTCCCATCAGAGGTGGTAGAGGCTAAGACAGTAGAACAATTTAAACATGCTTGGGATAGGCATATTAATATCCTTCCAAAGAAGTAAGGATCAAAAAGGGTTGAGCTAACCTGAAGGATAAAAAAGGGGCAGACTAGATGGGCCAAATGGTTCTTATCTGCCATCAAATTCTATGTTTCTTTGTTCAAATTATCCAAAAAAGTAGACTTTTGTTAAACTTTGAGGCATCAAAATCAAATTCATCATTAGGCTCCTGATCATGAAAGAATTTTTTAAGTGTTAGTTTTCTCAAAATTTTTTGAACGTCGATGTAAACATCAAACTGCTTAATAGGATTAGAGGGGCAGAATTTAAGTCCTTTTTCGAGGTGTAATAATAAGTGATCACTCAAGTTAAAAATATTAATGGTCCCTTTAGCCTCAGGGTTCGAGGTATTATGTACCTTTGCCCCTTTTTTTCTCTTTTTGTTTTTATTATTATTATTATTTTATTTTAGC
Source organism: Crinia signifera (assembly GCF_055691185.1). Classification (NCBI taxonomy): domain Eukaryota; kingdom Metazoa; phylum Chordata; class Amphibia; order Anura; family Myobatrachidae; genus Crinia; species Crinia signifera. Next base: position 145,805,942 of record NC_139218.1, on the reverse strand, counting down.
TCCTCCCCTTTTTCCTCTAGTAGTTTTTTTCCCCTTTATCTCTTTATATCTTTCCGATGTTGCTTCTCTAAAAAATGGTGGTTTGGTCTGTTTTCTGTGGAGTAATTTTCCCTAGATCAGAAAACCTATTATATATAGGTATTCTATAATTTATTCTATTTTCAGCCCCATACTGCCTGTTATCCTAAAGTTCCAACTTCAGTTTCCTATCAATGAGTGTACGCTCATTTTTTTCTATTTTCTAACAAACTTTACTTTCTTTTTCCGTATATTCCCTCTGTTCTTTAAAGGGAGATGATAACTTTTTTTTATATATATTCTTTATTTTGGTTTTGAACAAATAGGTAAAGGTACATTCAAATATGGTCACAGTAAATTGGATAAGTTGATTGTTACAACATGAAAAAATGGACCTTTACAAGTCAATATATTATGATAATTCAAATGAACTTGAAGAAACTAAGTATATAATAAACAACTCTATAATTATCAATCAATTTGGTCTACTCGTTTCCTCTGTTTTCTTAATCCTATTACAGAACATATCTGGGGGGGGGAGACTAGACAAGGGTGTGTAGAAGGGAGGGAAGGTATAGGGAAGGGGTGGGGGGGTAATGGGGGTGTGTGTCCTGAGTCGGTCCGGTTAGGTTGGACGGGTCTATCGGTTCCGCTGGATCATGTAATACTGATCACTCTGTCAGGGTACGTATAGGGCAAGGCTGCTGATTATAGTGCTGTAGTCGGAACCTGGTCTTTCTATAATGCTGTCGACTTAAACTCGAGCCAGGGTAGCCACGTGGCAACACAGTCTGATTGTTTGTCTAGAGTAGAGTGGTATATGTCCTCCATGGCGCAATAGAAATCTATTCTTTGGAACCATTCCTACACCGTGGGAGGGTCTATAGACCTACAATGGACCGGGATCACCGCCCTTGCTGCATTATTTAAATGTTTTATTAGTGATCGTTTGTACTTAGCTAAGGGTATTTTGGTGATGATAACTTTTTGAGATCTTTTATCTCTTCCTCCAACTTATTCAAGTCATTTTTACGTTCATGTATGATAAGTTGCATTAAGTCACATGAACATTTCGACAATATGTCTTCCCACTTAAGTTAAAATTGTTCACTAGATGAGTTAAAGCTTGCTACTTTACTAACTCTTAATCCTTTCGGAACAATTTTAAGGGCACTGCACTTTTCCAAAGTAGCTATCTCCCACCATAGTTTAGTTTCTTTTTCTAATGCCTTTTCAAGTTTATTGAATAGGCCATCAAAACTTTTATTAATTAAAACTATTTCCCATGTGGGATCATTGAATACGTTTTATAATCTATTGATCCTTTCTTCCCTAAGTTTAAACATTGGAGCTGCAAAGTTCTATCCAAAATGGTGAATCAAAACAGTATTTATAGAAAAAACGGTACTGGATAGATCCTTGCGCTTGACGCTGCCAGTGGACTGTATCAGTTGTATGTATCACATATGTCATCATACACAAATAGAAATATGAACCAGAAAATACAGATAAATCCTGGGCGCTAACAAAGAATTCTCTTTTGTCCTTGTGGATTGTACCCAAAAACAAAAAGAGAGAACCACAATAGTGCAATATCATTTAACACAATGAAACATCAATTCAGGAGCCATTCATAGACAGTAGGACTCAAACCCCTAAAATAAGTCTACTTTTCAAGGTAGACATAAATCACTTGTTTAGGGAGCGGTAACGTCACCACATGGTCCTAAATGTCTCCAGTTCCGGATTTCATATGCAAATGAAGAAAAAGTTGGTATAGTGAAAGTACCGCTTTTTGTTACAACAAATATTCACATTAAAAACAAGGTGTATAACAGCTGACTCTCACCGAGTAACGTGGTCTACAGAAGATTTGTAGACAACACAAGCAGATGGTGTAAACAACAAACAGGCGTCCCTGGAAGCTTGTCACCCAGCTCGGTCAGATGTTCACCTTGTCCTCCACACAGCCAACGCATTTCGAAACCCACTGGCTTCTTCAAGGCATGTGGAGTAAAGGTGCCTAGTCCCATATTTATACCCCTAATGGGGATGTCCTATTACCAGACATGGAATATCCTAACCTTCTAATCCTAGCTTTGCCTATGTTGATCATGCTGGTCATTGTTCCATGTTTTACAGAAGGCACTGTCCTCATGTGTATAAAATTGCAGCAATTCCACCGCGATTTTACTTCTGACTCCCAGTCCCGGCCGGAAGGGGAAGTGACGTTTACGGTCCACCTGCGGTAATACTTGCGTTCCGACAGCGTTCTGTATTCCGATGTATTCCACTGTGTATTTATTGTACACTTGAGGCTATGGAACACCCTCAAGTTAGAGTAGCACCACACCTTTCCTTGATAGATTTAATTACTTTGATGTAGAAAAGGAGTGGAATTAGAAGAAGATAAGGAGCACTGTAGAGCAGACATGTTAATAAGTAGTGTCAAAGTCAGATTGCATCTGGACAATGTTAGCGTATTATGGCCAGCATTTGCGTTTGCATATTTACGTAAAGGGCGCACTGAGGAAAGTGAGAGAATATGTGTATGCCAATTGCAGTCATAATGTTGCACATAACTTTGCTCTCGTATCCAAAAATAATAAAATATAGTAATTTAGCTTATATTTGCACTACACATAGATTCATTTTTTTTCCAAACAATTTTATTAAGCATTCTGTCACGATCCGGAGTCTAAAGAACACTTACCTTTCATCTAAATGCCTGTCCAGACTTGCTCTGTGGTATACACCTTAATAGACTTTAGTGCAGTGATCTGGCTTTCTCTCACATGACATTCAGAAACCAAAACCTGTCTGCCTGATTCTGACATCATCCAGCTGGGTCCAATCAGCCCCGCCCTGATTCCTATAAGTATGCTGGGGAAATGGTCTAGAGTTGTCAGTGCAATGGTGTCTACAGCCTAAGTAGCATCTAAGGATCTGCTCCTGTGTTATTCAGCCTCCAGACCAGTGCTATTGTCATCTCCAGCACAGCCTGACTCCTGGCAGTTCTGCTGCATTCTCTCCTGCTGATTCCAGTCAGTTCTGCTCCTGCAGTTACCACAGTGTCTATCTGGTTCACCATTGGTTCACCATCGGTTTGCCATCGTTTCACCAACGTTGTCAACGACCACTGCGCTTCCCATCCACCTACAGCTCTACTACCCGGTACCATCTTCTATTACCAGACACCCTTCAGAGAGTCATCATCGATTACAGCCACCATCGGTGACCTAACATCGAACAGTTATCATCATCGGTGTACTTTCTTTCAGTGACTGTGTTATTGGTACTATCCCGAGCTACATACTTACCTGCAGTGCTCCATTGTTGTCTCCGACACACCATCGATGTTCAACATCGGTTTCTGCAAAGTGAACCTCCAGAATCCAGATCACTGTGATATTGGAAAGAGGTGGCAGAGCGCAATTCTATATTATTGAATCTGCTGCTGTCTCTGATAAGGGGACACCCCAGCCCCTTAAGCAACAGGAACAAGAAAAAAATTTCACTGTGATATTGTGTTATTGAACATTTCTAGTTACTGTATTGCTGGCTCCAGTCCAGTCCTCATCATCTCAGTGATGTTTTGCTTATTTCCAGTCTTCTGAAGTACTTACCTGTCTATATGTGCAAAACTCATTAAACAACCAAGTTTTCATTTTACCTCAGCCTCAGTGTCAAGTCAGTCCTCAAGTGTGACAGTTTGCACTGACCAGATGAATCCATCGGAAGGACAGGATTGGATTACTGGGCCGATTCAACACCTGGCAGCTCGTATAGAAAATCAAGAGGCTGCACAGAATCAGGTCATCTGTGTTCTACAAGATCTGTCCACAAGCTTGGATAATATACAAACTTTACTACGAGGCACTGGGGCTCCTCCAGCAATCAAGGTAGAAACTTCGACTCCTGCATTCATCCCGGCACCTCGACTACATTTACCTACTCCCACAAAATTTGATGGATCTCCCAAAAATTGCCGTGGGTTCATCACTCAATGTGAAATCACTTTGAACTTCAGCCAAGTAACTTCCCGTCAGATTGCACGAAGGTAGCTTATCTCATTTCGCTCTTCTCCGGTTATGCGTTGGATTGGGTATCACCCCTCTGGGAGAGATCTGATCCTCTGCTATCAACCTATACATAGTTCGTGGCTTTCTTTTGTCGTATATTCGATGAACCAGGACGTACATCATCTGCTTCCTCCAACATCCTCCGGCTTCGGCAGGGGTCCAGAACTGTGGGCCAATACCTGGTGCAATTCCAGACGTTAGCTTCTGAACTTTCATGGAATGAGGAAGCCAAGCATGCAGCTTTTTGGAACGGATTGTCTGAACGCATAAAAGATGAGCTTGCCACCAGAGACTTACCCCCAAAATTAGATGACCTTGTGTCCCTGTGTAATAAAGTCGATCTGAGATTAAGGGAAAGGGCTATTGAGAGAGGAAGGACTTCGTCTTTCAAAACCTCCACCACTTCTCAACCTCGCTTCAATTCATCCCCAAAAGAGAAACCTCAAGCCCTAGCTCACCAAGAAGAGGGGCAGTTAGGGGTACTCTTTACCTCTTCCTCCAATACAGACTGTGTCCTCCAAGTTTTCCTGAAAGTTGCCCAGCATGCAAAAAAAATTCCTGCTTTGTTGGATTCTGGTGCTGCCGGGAACTTTCTCACCATAGAATTCGTTCAACGATGGAAAATCCCCATCGAAAAACTTTCTAATCCAGTCTACGTTACTGCCGTGGACGGTAGTAAAATTCTCGGAGGAATTATTACTCACAGGACTCAACCTCTGTCGTTAAAGGTTGGAGTTCTTCATTCTGAACTAATCAGTTTCTTAGTGATTCCAAAGGCATCTCACTCCATGATCTTATGTCTACCCTGGCTCCGTCTTCACAACCCCATGATTGACTGGAATTCTTCTCAGAGCTCTGCTTGGGGTTCATGTTGCTCTAAATCCTGTCTACAACAAGTAGTTCTTGTTCGGAAATCTTCTACTAAATTGTGTGATGTACCTCCTCCAGCATACAGAGAATTCACAGATGTATTCAGCAAACCTGCCGCTGATGTTCTACCTCCTCATCGTCCTTGGGATTGTCCTATTGACCTCATCCCTGGAAAAATACCTCCCAGGGTTCGGACATACCCGTTATCTCTTCCAGAGACCCAGGCGATGTCTGAATACATCAAAGAGAATCTGGCTAAAGGGTTCATTCAAGCATCCTCCTCTCCGGCCGGAGCTGGATTCTTCTTTGTAAAAAAAAAGGATGGAGGGCTAAGGCCCTGTATTGACTATAGGGGTTTAAATGACATCACTATTAAAAACAAATATCCATTGCCTATAATTACTGAACTTTTTGATCGGGTTAGTGGTGCCACAATCTTCACCAAGCTTGATCTCCGAGGGGCCTATAATCTAATTCATATCAAAGAGGGTGACGAATGGAAGACGGCATTCAATACAAGAGATGGTCACTACGAATACCTTGTGATGCCATTCGGTCTCAGCAATGCCCCTGCAGTCTTGAAGTTCTTCGTAAATGAGTTATTTCGTATACCATCATGTAGTAGTCTATTTGGATGACATCCTTATCTACGCCAATAACCTGGAAGAACATCGTCACTGGGTCAAGGAAGTTCTGACTCGCCTCCGCTCTAACCATCTCTACTGCAAATTAGAGAAATGTATATTCGAAGTGAAGTCCATCCCATTTCTAGGATACATCATCTCTGGGTCCGGCCTTGAAATGGATCCCGACAAACTCCAGGCAATCCAAGGTTGGCCAATCCCAACTACCCTCCGAAGTGTCCAACGCTTCTTGGGATTCGCAAATTAATATTGAAAATTTATCAGAAACTTCTCCACTCTAGTAGCACCAATTACGGCTCTCACCCGCAAGGGATCAAATCCTGCTAAATGGCCGGAAGAAGCTATCAAAGCTTTTCATTTCCTCAAAAAGAAGTTTATGTCCGCTCCAGTTTTAAGACAGCCAGATGTTACCTTACCCTTCACGCTAGAGGTCGATGCCTCATCTGTGGGAGTTGGGGCGGTACTATCACAAAGAGGTCCTGACAATCATCTGCATCCCTGTGGTTTCTTCTCTCACAAATTCTCGCCTTCTCTGCCGTAACTATTAATTCTCCTCCTCCAGGAAAGTCTTTTGTCAAGCCAGCTCTCCGTAAGAAGCTCCTCCAATGGGCTCATGCTTCAAGGTTCGCCGGGCATCCAGGTGTTCAGAAAACCTGTAAGTTCTTGTCCAGGTCTTATTGGTGGCCGTCCCTTAAAAAAGACGTACAGGAATTTGTTGCTTCCTGCTCTATATGTGCTCAACACAAATCATCTCGCCAGTCTCCTGCCGGACAACTCATCCCATTGTCTGTCCCTCACTCTCCATGGACCCATCTGTCCATGGATTTCATCACTTATCTACCAGAATCCTCCAAATACAACACGATTTGGGTTATCGTTGATCGCTTCACAAAGATGGCTCATTTTGTCCCACTTATCGGACTTCCTTCAGCCTCTAAACTGGCTCAACTTTTCATTCGAGAGATATTCAAGCTGCACGGCCTTCCCCAAGAAATTATTTCAGACCGAGGCGTTCAGTTCGTGGCCAGATTCTGGCGCAGTCTTTGTGCTACCCTTCAAGTGAAATTGAAATTTAGTACTGCCTATCATCCACAAACCAATGGTCAAACTGAAAGGGTCAATCAAGATCTAGAGACTTTCCTTCGGTTATACGTTTCATCATCTCAAGATGACTGGGTAGAATTACTGCCCTGGGCAGAATTCTGCCATAACAATCAGTTTCACACCTCTTCGTCCTCCACGCCATTCTATGCTAACTACGGTTTCCATCCAAGAGTTCCTGAATTTCAACCTCTGGCTACCACATCTGTTCCAGCGGTGAATTTGACACTCCAGCATTTCTCAAAGATTTGGAAGACCATCCGGTCCTCTTTACTAAAGGCATCCAGCAATTATAAAAAATTTGCTGATAGAAAACGAAGAGCTGTTCCATCTTTAAAACCAGGTGATCGTGTGTGGTTGTCTACCCGCAATCTAAGACTCAGAGTGCCTTCAATGAAGTTTGCTCCACGATTCATCGGTCCATTTCCAGTAGAACAAGTTATCAACCCTGCAGCTTACAGATTGAAACTTCCTCCATTCTTGAAAATTCCAAACACATTTCATATTTCTTTGTTAAAACCATTAGTTCTCAATCGTTTTCTCTCAAAACTCCCCAAAACACCCAAGGTTCAGACGCAACGAGGAGTTGAGTACGAGGTATCAAAAATTCTTGATTCACGACTCCGATACAATCGCCTTCAGTATCTCATCGATTGGAAGGGATATGGTCCTGAAGAGCGCTCCTGGACTGATGCTTCTGAGGTTCACGCTCCAAGATTGATACGTGAGTTTCATCGCAAATTTCCTCGAAAACCTCATAGGTGTCCTGGGGCCACCCGTAAAGAAGGGGGGGGGTGCTGTCATGATCCGGAGTCTAAAGAACACTTACCTTTCATCTAAATGCCTGTCCAGACTTGCTCTGTGGTATACACCTTAATAGACTTCAGTGCAGTGATCTGGCTTTCTCTCACATGACATTCAGAAACCAAAACCTGTCTGCCTGATTCTGACATCATCCAGCTGGGTCCAATCAGCCCCGCCCTGATTCCTATAAGTATGCTGGGGAAATGGTCTAGAGTTGTCAGTGCAATGGTGTCTACAGCCTAAGTAGCATCTAAGGATCTGCTCCTGTGTTATTCAGCCTCCAGACCAGTGCTATTGTCATCTCCAGCACAGCCTGACTCCTGGCAGTTCTGCTGCATTCTCTCCTGCTGATTCCAGTCAGTTCTGCTCCTGCAGTTACCACAGTGTCTATCTGGTTCACCATTGGTTCACCATCGGTTTGCCATCGTTTCACCAACGTTGTCAACGACCACTGCGCTTCCCATCCACCTACAGCTCTACTACCCGGTACCATCTTCTATTACCAGACACCCTTCAGAGAGTCATCATCGATTACAGCCACCATCGGTGACCTAACATCGAACAGTTATCATCATCGGTGTACTTTCTTTCAGTGACTGTGTTATTGGTACTATCCTGAGCTACTTACTTACCTGCAGTGCTCCATTGTTGTCTCCGACACACCATTGATGTTCAACATCGGTTTCTGCAAAGTGAACCTCTAGAATCCAGATCACTGTGATATTGTGTTATTGAACATTTCTAGTTACTGTATTGCTGGCTCCAGTCCAGTCCTCATCATCTCAGTGATGTTTTGCTTATTTCCAGTCTTCTGAAGTACTTACCTGTCTATATGTGCAAAACTCATTAAACAACCAAGTTTTCATTTTACCTCAGCCTCAGTGTCAAGTCAGTCCTCAAGTGTGACACATTTGTGGTGATACAACATGGTGGACAGTCCTGCTGTCCTAATCAGATATCAATTTAACATATTCCACAAATTTCTAATTTTGTTTTGTAAAAATTATTAAAAATGATTAACTCCATTTGAATATCTGGTAATGTTGCACGTCTATGAAAACAAAGCAACTTTCTTAATTCCGCCTTAACAGAGGACAATAATGGTGCTGAGGGTGACATCCAGGATCGCAGCACCACCTTTTTTGCCACTGTATCCACCATTGTCAGAAAGGGGTTCAGTTACCTCTTTCTACTTCCCAAATTCCAATTAGAAAAATTAACCACTAGCATAGTCATTGGATCTTTTACAAGATGTAAGCCGCATATGCCATTAATAAATCCTGTTACCTTATCCTAAAATTTTCTTACTTTGCCACAATCCCACATGCTATGAAAAAAGTGCCCCAAAAGAGTGTGTACTTTTGCATTGCAGGCATAGACCCATTTCACCCGGTACAAAGTGTTTGCGATGTGCCTGTAATATATATGCCCTATGCAAGGTTTTTAAGTGCACCTCCTGTAGCATTGTTGAGTGGAGGATTTTCATAATTTTTTTGGGAGATGTTTGGTTAAAGACTCTTGGGAAGTAATTGATGGAATATCTGAGTGCCATAATGCCACCACCCCCAACCACATAGCCTCAGGGTCAGTACGAAGCAAACTTGGCTGCATATATCTATATGGGCCAGTGGAACTAAGAAGAAAAATAGTATGCAGTGGACCCTGGGCACCCTTTATCATAGCGGGAGGCATGGTTTGTATATAGTTCCTTGTCTGAAGATACATCTGAAGATACATGAAAAAATATTTATTGTCAATGGAGTGTTTAGAAACAAGGTCCTGAAAGCTAACAATTTCCCCCCTGGGTCAAACACATCTCGTATAGCCGAGATTCCCTTGGTGAGGTACGTAGAATGAGTGTCCCTAGCAAAAAATTGGGATTGCCCCAAAATGTGGCGCAACGTGTCACATTGGGTGACATTCTATGGGATGAGATAATTTCGCGTTTTTTTTATCGCACCACTTCGCCCTTTTTCAAATCGCAAGATTGGGCCGTTTTTCGCATATTTAATGAGATGCGAAAAACGGGCCAAATAGTGCGAATAGGTGCGAGGTGGTGCGATGTCTTTAGTCCTGCAAATGTGCGATTTTCATGTCTGAAAATCGCACGTTTGCAGGAAAGCGCAAACTAAAAAAAAAAAATGAGCGCAGGGTCCACTGCCAGAGCATAACCAACCCCGGGCTCATTGAGCCGGTGCTGGTGACATAAAATCGGGGTCCCCGACAAATAGGGGTCCCCTTGATTTAATGAAACCAGCACCAGGCTCAAGGTCCGGCGCTGGTTCCCAAAATACGGGGGACAAAATGACTAGGGGTCCCCCGTATTTTAAGAACCAGCACCGGACCCAACCAGCCAGCAGGGTAATGCCACAGCCGGGGGGACACTTATTATATAAGGTCCCGCGGCCAAATCATTATCCCCGTGGCTGGTCAGCATGGGCAGGGGTCCTGGGGAAGTGGGGACCCCCCCAATGAAGGGGTCCCCAGGACTTACCAGCCCATGCTGAAAGTCCGGGGCTGTCCCCGATACGCCTGGGCGGTGGGCATCGGGCTGATGGATTGTGTAAAGAAGATAAACTATTGTTTTCTACTGGCGAACTATGAGTCCCAGCAAGCCTACCCCGCATGCTGGGACTTGGAGAACCACAAGTCCCAGCATGCGGGGCATTAAAGGGCCCGCTGGCACTTGTAGTTCTACAGTACAAAAAATAGTTAAATAAAACACACTGACACCCTGTAAAATAAACGTTTAATACACACATAACACACACAAACTGATACTTACCTACCTTGAGCCTGTAGGTCGGTCCCTGGATCCTGGGTCCGGGGCTCCAGGGCAGAAGAGTCCGGTTCCGGGGCCTTGGTCCTGGTTCCGGGGCTGGTCCTGGGGTTCCGAGGCTCCAGGGCAGAAGAGTCCGGTTCCGGGGCCTTGGTCCTGGTTCCGGGGCTGGTCCTGGGGTTCCGGGGCTCCAGGGCAGAAGAGTCCGGTTTCGGGGCCTTGGTCCTGGTTCCGGGGCTGGTCCTGGGGTTCCGGGGCTGGTCCGGGCTCCAGGATCCGATGAAGTCCACAGGGGTACCTAAGGAAGAAAATCCTACTCACCTGGTCCCCGGCGACGACATCGGCATCTTCTCCGGCAGACGCGCTGCTCCCGGCTGCTGTGGTACCCGCTCTCGGACTGGAGAGGCGAAGAGATTTTCATCTTCCGCGCCTTTCCTCCGGATGATTCTATTGGCTGCCTAGCAGCCAATCAGGAGCCGACTTTCTCGGCTCCTGATTGGCCGCTAGCCGGCCAATGGAATCATTCTGAGAAGAGGCGCGGAAGATGAACATCTCTGCGCCTCTTCAGTCCGAGAGCGGGTACCACAGCAGCCGGGAGCAGCGCGTCTGCCGGAGAAGATGCCGATGTCGTCGCCAGGGCCCAGGTGAGTAGGATTTCCTTCCTCAGGTACCCCTTTGGACTTCATCGGATCCTGGAGCCCGGACCAGCCCCGGAACCCCAGGACCAGCCCCGGAACCAGGACCAAGGCCCCGGAACCGGACTCTTCTGCCCTGGAGCCCCGGAACCCCAGGACCAGCCCCGGAACCAGGACCAAGGCCCCGGAACCGGACTCTTCTGCCCTGGAGCCCCGGAGCCCGGATCCAGGGACCGACCTACGGGCTCAAGGTAGGTAAGTATCAGTATGTGTGTTTTATGTGTGCATTAAACTTTTATTTTACAGGGTGTCAGTGTGTTTTGTTTAACTATTTTTTGTACTGTAGAACTACAAGTGCCAGCGGGCCCTTTAATGCGCCGCATGCTGGGACTTGTGGTTCTCCAAGTCCCAGCATGCGGGGTAGGCTTGCTGGGACTCATAGTTCACCAGTAGAAAACAATAGTTTATCTTCTTTTTTTTTACACAATCCATCAGCCCGATGCCCACCGCCCAGGGGCATCGGGGACAGCCCTGGACTTTCAGCATGGGCTGGTAAGTCCTGGAGGGGGGGACCCCTTCATTGGGGGGGTCCCCACTTCCCCAGGACCCCTGCCCATGCTGACCAGCCACGGGGATAATGCTTTGGCCGCGGGACCTTATATAATAAGTGTCCCCCGGCTGTGGCATTACCCTGCTGGCTGGTTGGGTCCGGTGCTGGTTCTTAAAATACGGGGGACCCCTAGTCATTTTGTCCCCCGTATTTTGGGAACCAGCGCCGGACCTTGAGCCTGGTGCTGGTTTCATTAAATCAAGGGGACCCCTATTTGTCGGGGACCCTGATTTTATGTCACCAGCACCGGCTCAATGAGCCCGGGGCTGGTTATGCTCTGGCGGGGGACCCCGCGCTCGTTTTTTTTTTTTTAACCGTTTTTTTTTTATTTTTACACCAGAACCCTGCACAGAACATTGCGATCTGTGCAGGGTTCTGGCTAATTCGCCCATCAGAACCTGGTCTGATTTTTGGGCGAATTATAGTCACACTTTATACAAATCGCATAACATTAAATATGCGATTTGTATACTTTTCCATGTGAAAACATCTGGATGCGATGTGCTGCGAAAAGCAGCCATCGCATTTCCAGTGTGTCCAACTTGTTGCCAAAAATCGCATTTTTTTTTCACATTTTCGGAGCTCATTAAATATGCGAAAATGGAAAAAAATGCGATTTCGGCCGTTTTGCGAAAAAATCGCAAAAGTCTAAAAATCTCATCCCATAGAATGTCACCCATTGTGTCTACAACCTAATCTCTTATTGATAGCTAACCGGACCAAGTAAGTGTCAGCAAACGATATTTTTGCATAGCCGAAAGTGGAAAATATGCCTCAGGGACATGCAACAATGCCGCAGTGGACAGTGTGGGAAATAATTCAGTGTAAAGTTTTGTGGGTGTATTTAACAGTGCCATGCATGATATATATATATATATATATATATATATATATATATATATATATATATGTACACTTGAAAAACCGCACACCATTGGGTGTGAATTCAGGGTGCCAGATCACATAAGAAATTGCATATGTGGGGTGTCTCCTTTAACAGAGAGTGGTCTGCACACCAACTTGAAGAAAAAAGCATTTTATATTGATGCAGAATAAATCAAGCACATGGCATTACATTGGAATCAAAGCAAAAAGGTGCAGGTTACTTATCCATAGCCCATAACATCATCATAGGGGACCCGCCACCGACTTCCAAAGCCAGGATACCCGACAGACTGTTTCGGTGGTATGACCACCTTCCTCAAGGGTACAAGCATAACTGCAATGCTAGCCATATATAAAGGCCCTGACGGCGCCAAAATCAGTTCAAACAGCACTCACCTGTCACTTAATCTCACCTGGTCCATCTTTAGAGTAGGTGGATGTGGGGTCAAAACGTAGCGGCTTGTAGCATTGATCATCCGCTAATTGCCGTTTGACCTCTGCACAATAGTCACTCATATTCATGACCACCACTCCCCCACCTTTATCCGCTGCTCGAACAATTATTTCTTTATTGGAATTAAGGGCTTTAATAGCCTGTTTCTCGGCAACGGTTACATTAGAAAAAGACATTTTTTGTTTAGACATGTAAGGTATTAGATCACGTCTAACTAGTCTAATGAAGGTGGCGATGGATGCATTATTACAGGGTGGATCAAACGAGCTTTTTTTCTTAAAGACCTTGGTGTTAGTGGTGGTATTTGATGATCTAGAAAAATAATCTTTTAATTTTAATTGCCGGTGGAATTTATGAAGTTCCACCTCACAATCAAAGGCTCTTTGTTTAAATGTTTGAACAAAGGATAAACCCTTCGCTAAAACCTGCTCCTCCATCGTTGTTAGGGTATGGTCAGAAATATTGTAAACTATGGCTTTTTCTTGGATCGGGACGGTTGTTCCCTTGTGCCTGCTCTTGCATTTCCCCCGTCTGCATTTTTTCCTCGATTTCGTCCCCGAGGGTTGCTGGCCCCTCCTAAAAAATGTGTACTAGAGTTTGTTGAAGACTGGTCTGAATCTGAGGTTTGAGACTCAATATCCGTATACGGTTTATTGAATCTTCTCCTTCCACCTGCCCTTGGTTTCCAAACTCTAGTCTGACTTTGTGCAAATATCCAAGGATATACTCTGACCTCTTTGTAATCCTCACGTACTCGCTTGTATTTATTTTTATTAAAGGCAAGAAGCTCTTCCCTGAAGGTATTGATGCCATCTTCTAGCTTACCCAACCAATCTGTGCCACTATCTGATTTCACAACATCTAAACCATGGCTTTCGCATTCACATATTTCCCTCTCAAGTGTAACTATGTCACTATTCACCTGCTGGATGACCAGCACCATCAGGTCCAGACTGCACTGATTAAGGATGTGGCACCACTGCTTACAAAAGTCCTTATTATTCCTTCCAAGGGTCGGCTGGTTCCTGATCCTAAATCCCCTGGGGATCAATTTCTCATGATGATACTGAGAAAGAGTCAATCCATGTAAATTCAGTTCAACAAGCCTCTTCTTCATTTTAAACAGGTCGTCATATATCTCCTGTGGGCTGTCGACATCAAATTTTAAAGACTCAGTATTGGAAAAAAGAATTTTGCTAATGTCCTTGTCAAGGAAGCGCTTGGTGCCAGATAAATCATTGGCGTCTAGATCCATGATAAAGAGTACACAAAAAATGAAAAAAAACCCAAAAGAAAAAAATCGTGAAAAACTTAATGATAATGAAAAAAAGCAAAAATAATTATTTACATACGGGTGCTGGTTCCACATAGAATAGTTGCATATATGTACACTTGAAAAACCGCACACCATTGGGTGTGAATTCAGGGTGCCAGATCACATAAGAAATTGCATATGTGGGGTGTCTCCTTTAACAGAGAGTGGTCTGCACACCAACTTGAAGAAAAAAGCATTTTATATTGATGCAGAATAAATCAAGCACATGGCATTACATTGGAATCAAAGCAAAAAGGTGCAGGTTACTTATCCATAGCCCATAACATCATCATAGGGGACCCGCCACCGACTTCCAAAGCCAGGATACCCGACAGACTGTTTCGGTGGTATGACCACCTTCCTCCTGTCTATGTTGGCGCCCCTGTCATGGCCGTGCGTTCCACGATCTGACTGTGGGTGGTTCAGCGTTGACGCTTTAGGATATCCTGTTTGGTTCGCTCTGCCTGGGCTGACGCAGACGTCATGGCCGTGCGTTCCACGACCTGACGGGATGCGTTCCAGCGGCAGATAGGTGAGCACACGCTAGCGATCTGACAGCCGGACATGCCGCTCACGCCGGAGGGGGTGAGCGGTGTTGTGCTCGTGCAGTAGGGTCAGCGGGCGGTGCAATACAGGTGATTGTATTTCTCAGCGAAAGTTATTTGGGACTTATTTCATTTTCTCCGGCTTTTGATACCGGAAGTGCGGGTCATGTGCGTTTCACCGCACAGGTGTACCAGGTGAGATTAAGTGACAGGTGAGTGCTGTTTGAACTGATTTTGGCGCCGTCAGGGCCTTTATATATGGCTAGCATTGCAGTTATGCTTGTACCCTTGAGGAAGGTGGTCATACCACCGAAACAGTCTGTCGGGTATCCTGGCTTTGGAAGTCGGTGGCGGGTCCCCTATGATGATGTTATGGGCTATGGATAAGTAACCTGCACCTTTTTGCTTTGATTCCAATGTAATGCCATGTGCTTGATTTATTCTGCATCAATATAAAATGCTTTTTTCTTCAAGTTGGTGTGCAGACCACTCTCTGTTAAAGGAGACACCCCACATATATATATATATATATATATATATATATCATAAACACCGACTGGATGAAAGCATCCAAGTGAGGTATTCCCACCACCCTCCCCCCCCCCCCTACTAAAGTATAGTTTGGATCTTGAAATTCATGGCTTCTTGTCTGACCATAGAAATCTGAAAAAGGCCACTGTTACTCTTTTGACATCTAGTTTAGATAGTCTAATAGGGATCATCTGCATACAGTATGAAAGCTTTGGGAATACAATAGATTGCAGAACCGCCGCCCTCCCCAGGAAAAGTGGAAGAGATCTCCATGCTTCAAGCTGTTTCATAATCCCCGTGATAGTAGGCAGGGCTGCCAAGAGAAATTCTGGGCTCGGTACATTAACTTTCCAGGGCCCCCATGGGGGGTATGTAGGGTTACCACCTTTTTGTTGAGAGATTCACAGACAGTGGTCCGCCCCTTGACATGCCCCCAGCCCCACCCCAGCCCCACCCCTTGACCTCCCTTGTCATGTTTTTTAACCTTTCCTTCCATTCTATTATCGATTTTGCACACCGTAATACCCCTTAAATTTTATACCACACACCGTGATGCCCATTACACGTTAAGCCACACCGCAATGCCCATTACACGTTACGCCACACAATGTGATGCCCATTACACATGCCAGGACTCGACAATTTTTTTTTATTCTAGGAGTTGAGATGAAAGTGTAATGTCAGACAAACTAAAACCAGGGAAAGTGCGCACCAAAGGCGCACCAAATATTTCCACTGTAATGCCTAATATGTCACAAAGCCATTACATATTATACCACATGTCATAATGACAATTACACATTATGCCACACACCGTAATGCCCATTACACATGCCACACACCATAATACCTTTTATATATAACATCACATTCTGTAATGCCCATTACACATTGTGCACACACACACACAGTGATGCCCATTACACTTTACATCACACAGCATGATGCCCATAACACATTACATCACACACACACAGCGATGCCCATTACATGTTATGTCACACACCGTGTTGCCCATTACACGTTAGGCCACACACCGTGATGCCCATTACATGTTACATGATGGCCCATTAAAAGTTACATCACACACTGTGATGCCCACTAAACGTTACGCCACACACTGTGATGCCCATTACACGTTACGTCACACACTGGGATGCCCATTACACGTTACACCACACACCATGATGCCCATTATACGTTACACACTGTGACGCCTACTACACCTTGTCACACACCGTGATGCCCATTACACATGCCACACACCATAATACCTATTATATATTACATCACATTCTGTAATGCCCATTACACATTGTGCACACACACACACACACAGTGATGCCCATTACAATTTACATCACACAGCATGATGCCCATAACACATTACATCACACACACACACCGTGATGCCCATTACACATTAGGCCACACACTGTGATGCCCATTACATGTTACATGACAAACCATGATGCCCATTACAAGTTACATCACACACTGTGATGCCCATTACATGTTACATGACAAACCATGATGCCCATTACAAGTTACATCACACACTGTGATGCCCACTAAACGTTACGCCACACACTGTGATGCCCATTACACGTTACGTCACACACTGGGGTGCCCATTACACGTTACACCACACACCGTGATGCCCATTATACATTACGTCACACACTGTGACGCCCACTACACCTTGTCACACACCGTGATGTCCACTACACCATATCTACATATATGTATGTGTGTATACATGTGTGTGTGTGTGCATATGTATGTATGTATGTATATATATATATATATATATATATACATATACACACACACACACACATATATATATATACACATATATATATACACACACATATATACATATATATATACATACACACACACATATATACTATACGCACTCTTAAGGAAAGAATAGGTCTACACCGATCCTCTATTAAAAAAGCCATGCAGAAGGTGGACACTGACACACCTCCGGTGGCCAAACATTTTGTACAATATGGGCATACTCTGAAAGATTTCAGATTCCAACCAATCGATCACATCCCACCTTTACGGAGGGGTGGTGACCGGGGTAAACTCCTATTGCAAAAAGAATGCTATTGGATTAACCAATTAACCTCCATGTCACCATTAGGCCTGAATGAGGAATATTTCCTCAATTGTTTTTTGTGATCGTTTTTGTATAAATTTTCTTATGTTTATCGTTATGTATCATTTTTGATTTTTATATGACCAAACTTGTTGTAAACCCGGTATATGTTGACTAACGCAGTAACCTACTGATACTTTATAACACCAGTGATCGCAAATTATTTATGGGCTGGACCCCGATCAGTGTACCACGAAATGGTGCCTGTTTGGTGGATCTATTGCTCAGTTTTAGTTGTTTGGGTGCGCATTGTGAGACCTGGGGAGTGACCGCTGGTACTTTTTGTGTTAGCTGTCATTTACATCAGGCTCTAGCGGCTAGTAACGCGTCGCCATGGTAACGTGCACGCTGGTGGGTCGCCAACCTATCACGTGTACGCCCCAGGTTGATGACGTTCTAGCAAAGGTAGTATTTGGTCTCCATGGAGACCGCTGTGTGAGTAGCGGAAGTTACGTATCGCAGCGTGTCACATGTGAGCCTGACACGGCCCTACACCCTATCAGAATGTACAGGAAGTGATGCGCTAGTACTGGCGGAGGCCGGACTGAACGCACGCTTCCCTTCTCATGTGAGTTAGCGATCACAGGTGAGTTCACTTTTTTCATTACCAAGTTATTGCGGTTACTATATATACCGGGTATTGTGAGTCAGTCAGGCATGCTCCTGACGACGGATAGACACTCCGAAACAGCTGTTGAGCAGACCTGACTTTGTCCCATTGTATGCAGTACTATGATGTCTTGTATCCTGTCTCCCATCTACCGGCTTGCATGCTGATAAGTATCTGGATGACTTGATCTGCTATATTGGACTGTTTGTACTGCCAATGGATTTTTTGCACTTTTTCTTATAATACAAAACTTTTTTCAAATTGGTGTGCTTGGCTCTAATTATCCATACATATATATATATATACACGAAAGGGGGGGGTTGTGACCCAATCCTGCGCTTATGAGTGAGCAGCACTACTCTAAAGACTCCGCCGCTAATGGGAGTCTGATGTAAAGAATGGAGAAGGAAGGTGTAGAGGTGCGCTCAAAGGGTGGTTTCACCAGTCCACAATTTGTAAAAATACAAAATATTTATTTTTTACAATAAAATAGTTTAAAAAAGTACAAGTTTTGAAATCGTTTTGCACTAATTTTCATGGTTCAGTACAGGACTTCAATCACAGGTGTAGCATGATCAAACGAAAAAAAACCTACGCGTTTCGTCCCCTAGGGACTTCTTCAGGGGTAGTACACCAAGATCTAAAAAATGGTGAAATAATGCCATAAACATATTGATACTTTAAAATAGGTTCATAAAATAAATAAATTTGTTCTGAACATGCGAAACAGGAGGAAGGAGCAAATGAGGAGATCGAGAGGAGGAGGAGAAGGTGGTGGAAAGTTCTGTACGTGGAACTATAGGGGTACAGACCGGAGTATCCCAAGTTCACCTCAGTGAGAGAGATCTATTTATAAAAATGCACATACCAATCAGCCTTTTAAACCTTGATTAAGTGTATAAATCTAGAAATGCACTCTTGGGTGAGTGCTTTAAATGATGACAAGGTCCCCGCTGTTAGTCAACCAATTCTGTGTTGGTCCACTCGATGGGAGACAGCGATTTCTGGAAGTTAATATAATATCGATAGATAATTTAATTATATCCCCTATAAGTATTGGGATCAGTATAATACTAATGGAGCAGTCTAGTATAATGAAATACAATTTTGTACATAATTTCTTACGTCTCAAATCGCCCAATTCTGTATTAAGGGTATTAAACATGAGTTTATAAAATGTAATTATCATAACCTAACGGGTTTCAATGATGCAGTCCCGAGCGTATTTCAAATAAGGTATAGTGATAGGTGTACATACCAGAACTAAGGGCGCAATAAACGCCTCTCCAGCTGATGTCCTTTTCACGTTACCGTCAATTCTAGGTAACGGTGGATAGTGTTCTGTTGAAAAGTGCAAGTACATAATCATATAGTGGTGTTACCCCTAGTGATGAAGTTTATGAATGGGGTGCTGGCCAAAAAGGTACTTCTAGGGAGTGCAACATGCTCCTGAATATGAGTGAGGTTATATAAACGGCTTAATGGGGGATATTCATTGATTATAATCCCTTATTGTATGGGGAAATGAGGTATTCACAATCTCACCTTCACACAAATATATCAAACCAACTAGTACAGATATAACAATCCAAAACAGTGCATAACATATAGCAATGCAGGGTGGAAAGGGTGGAGAATGAGGGGTGTAAATGCACTGTTAGTAAGCAAACAGCGTGGACACACCCACCTATCAAGATACAAGCTATAACAGAGTATGGGATACAGATGCACAGTTTGTAGGCAAACAATATAGATAACTCCGTCTACATGCTTTAGCATATAACAAACACAATTCCATATTTAAAATGTGGCAGTCTAACAAGTCTAAGTGCATGGTTACAGACATAATAAGTAAGTATATAGGACCAATTGGGTGCAACCTACCAGAGTCTATCTGCCTCAAGCACAGTCAGCGTGGAAAGAGATAATTACCCCTGATCTGTGGGGCTTAATATACCAGTTGCCATCCTACGTCATTTCCGGTTTAGCCAGCTGAAGAAAAAGGGCTGTAAATGGGCTAAATAAAATTAAGAGGCAACGTAAAGGGGAAGCGCTGGTGGAGAATAGTTAAATCCATGAACCTAGTGGTGCCGATGAAGCTCTAAAGGAGCAGAGATAGAGGATAGGAAGTGATGAGACCTCGTATTTCCGGGAGCGCTGTGCGTTCCAATATGCGTGTCAGCCTGATAACGAGGCTGAGTCCACGCGATCCAATAGGGGAAGGTACTGCGATAGTGCAGATGCGGAAGGGAGACATAGATGAGACCTGGTACTTCCGGGAACGTTATGCGTTCCAAAGTGCGTGTCAGCCGATAACGAGGCTGAGTCCCGCGATACAATGGGAGGAGGAGGGGGGAACAAGTGACTCACTTGTCCTGTGCTTCGTATAGGGCAGCGCTACAGTGGTCACTGTAGGATGTTTTAAAGGGGCAGTGCAAGTATGGAAACGGCGTCAGTATGCGCTCCATGGTCTCCATGGTAACGGCGTCAGTATGCGCTCCATGGTCTCCATGGTAACACATGCTTTGATGCCGGATAGTGTAGTGACTAAAGGGCGGTGTAAGTGTATCCCAGTGTGTGGTCTGGGCATATGATGGTGTATACGGTCACCTAGGTAACACATATAATGTGTAAGAATGTGTGTGCTCTTCTAAAATGTCTGACTATGCATCTGTAAGGGAGCTTTTAATCAGCATTCCACAGGAAGATATATTAATAAACAGAGGAACAGTCTTATTTTCTGTGTGTAAAGTCCTCAAATGGACTTAGGGTGACATACCTATAATTGGGTGTAATGGAGAAAAAAAGTGTTTAATTCTGTGTGTATGTGTCTATGTATTAAAGTGAGGTCAAATAGTGGACTTCAGGTAGTCCTTAAGTGATAAGCCCATAATTGGGCGTAATGGGGAGGGGAAGGGGGGGGGGTGTGAATACCTGTACTGAATAACGTATACATGTGGCCCCTAGGGGTCGGGGATACACGGTTGGGTGGCCATATATACCAACCCATATAGTATGTAGTAATAAAAGGGAAATAAGGTCTGGTGGTGAAAGTGGACGGGGGGGGGGGGGGATAATACAGTGGTCCTAAATGTATGGTCAGTATGGTGCTAGGGGATTCGGTGGTGGAGGGTACCTTGTAGGTGTGTGGCAAGAGGATATGGGCAATCACCACATATAGGTGGGTGCCTATAATGATGAGGTAGTGAAGGGTCTCGATGGACCTGCAGTGGAGATAGTGGTAGTGAAGGGTCTCAATGGACCTGCAGTGGAGATAGTGATCAATATCTATATGTATAGCCATCTCATCACTAAGGGTAGGAGGTGAATAATCACTATGGGAATATGTCCTAGTGGGAAAGAGTAATCGTGGGGGTATAAAGGGAGCGAACCTATGGAGAAGCGTAAAAATGGAGAGGGGTGCCCAGCCAGTCCCTATGGGGGGGGGGGAAGAAGTGTCCCCCTGGTGGTCTAAGGGGTCCATCCCAACTAGAAGTAAAGAGCATCAAGTGGGTTTTAACCACTGGATATTCATATGACCAGGTTTATAACCCAACTGGTCCTATATGTACAATTTTTTACTATTATCTGAGTAATTTCTACATGGGCTTAAATAAAGCACTAGAATTAAAGATGGAAAAGAAGGGGAAAACCAGGGATAGTGAGGACAGTTTCATGTGCCTACTGACATAAGGATATGTTGGATATGTCTACAGAAACGAGGCTATATCAAGATTTTCGTTAAGACCATTAGGGGATAAGGACCCCAGGGTATAAATCCAAAAGGTCTCGCGTTTGGATAGGGTTAGTTCCCTATTACCCCCTCTGGGGTTTGAGGGGATGTGTTCAAGGGCAGTGAAAGAGAAATTTTTTTCCGGGTTAGACCCATGTTTGTCTAAAAAATGGCGCGGAAGGTTATGAGAAGTTAATTTGTTCTTAATGCTTCTCAGATGTTCTTGGATTCTTATTTTTAGCATTCTCTTGGTTTTCCCTATATAATATAGGCCACATCCACATGTGATTCTATATATAACGAAATTTGAGACACATGTACAGGGTTGATTTAGGGTATATGATATGTTTTCGGTAGTTTTCCACATGAACGATTGTTTTTCCATGTATTTGCAACAAATACACTTGGTGCATGGAGTGCACCGAACGGTGTCATTCAAAAAGTGTTTCCCTGGTTTGGATTGTGTTTTTTCCGGGCAGAAATGGCACAATCCAAACCAGGGAAACACTTTTTGAATGACACCGTTCGGTGCACTCCATGCACCAAGTGTATTTGTTGCAAATACATGGAAAAACAATCGTTCATGTGGAAAACTACCGAAAACATATCATATACCCTAAATCAACCCTGTACATGTGTCTCAAATTTCGTTATATATAGAATCACATGTGGATGTGGCCTATATTATATAGGGAAAACCAAGAGAATGCTAAAAATAAGAATCCAAGAACATCTGAGAAGCATTAAGAACAAATTAACTTCTCATAACCTTCCGCGCCATTTTTAAGACAAACATGGGTCTAACCCGGAAAAAAATTTCTCTTTCACTGCCCTTGAACACATCCCCTCAAACCCCAGAGGGGGTAATAGGGAACTAACCCTATCCAAACGCGAGACCTTTTGGATTTATACCCTGGGGTCCTTATCCCCTAATGGTCTTAACGAAAATCTTGATATAGCCTCGTTTCTGTAGACATATCCAACATATCCTTATGTCAGTAGGCACATGAAACTGTCCTCACTATCCCTGGTTTTCCCCTTCTTTTCCATCTTTAATTCTAGTGCTTTATTTAAGCCCATGTAGAAATTACTCAGATAATAGTAAAAAATTGTACATATAGGACCAGTTGGGTTATAAACCTGGTCATATGAATATCCAGTGGTTAAAACCCACTTGATGCTCTTTACTTCTAGTTGGGATGGACCCCTTAGACCACCAGGGGGACACTTCTTCCCCCCCCCCCATAGGGACTGGCTGGGCACCCCTCTCCATTTTTACGCTTCTCCATAGGTTCGCTCCCTTTATACCCCCACGATTACTCTTTCCCACTAGGACATATTCCCATAGTGATTATTCACCTCCTACCCTTAGTGATGAGATGGCTATACATATAGATATTGATCACTATCTCCACTGCAGGTCCATTGAGACCCTTCACTACCACTATCTCCACTGCAGGTCCATCGAGACCCTTCACTACCTCATCATTATAGGCACCCACCTATATGTGGTGATTGCCCATATCCTCTTGCCACACACCTACAAGGTACCCTCCACCACCGAATCCCCTAGCACCATACTGACCATACATTTAGGACCACTGTATTATCCCCCCCCCCGTCCACTTTCACCACCAGACCTTATTTCCATTACTACATACTATATGGGTTGGTATATATGGCCACCCAACCGTGTATCCCCGACCCCTAGGGGCCACATGTATACGTTATACAGTACAGGTATTCACACACCCCCCCCCCCCCCCTTCCCATTATGCTCAATTATGGGCTTATCACTTAAGGACTACCTGAAGTCCACTATTTGACCTCACTTTAATACATAGACACATACACACAGAATTAAACACTTTTTTTCTCCATTACACCCAATTATAGGTATGTCACCCTAAGTCCATTTGAGGACTTAACACACAGAAAATAAGACTGTTCCTCTGTTTATTAATATATCTTCCTGTGGAATGCTGATTAAAAGCTCCCTTACAGATGCATAGTCAGACATTTTAGAAGAGCACACACATTCTTACACATTATATGTGTTACCTAGGTGACCGTATACACCATCATATGCCCAGACCACACACTGGGATACACTTACACCGCCCTTTAGTCACTACACTATCCGGCATCAAAGCATGTGTTACCATGGAGACCATGGAGCGCATACTGACGCCGTTACCATGGAGACCATGGAGCGCATACTGACGCCGTTTCCATACTTGCACTGCCCCTTTAAAACATCCTACAGTGACCACTGTAGCTCTGCCCTATACGAAGCACAGGACAAGTGAGTCACTTGTTCCCCCCTCCTCCTCCCATTGTATCGCGGGACTCAGCCTCGTTATCGGCTGACACGCACTTTGGAACGCATAGCGTTCCCGGAAGTACCAGGTCTCATCTATGTCTCCCTTCCGCATCTGCACTATCGCAGTACCTTCCCCTATTGGATCGCGTGGACTCAGCCTCGTTATCAGGCTGACACGCATATTGGAACGCACAGCGCTCCCGGAAATACGAGGTCTCATCACCTCCTATCCTCTATCTCTGCTCCTTTAGAGCTTCATCGGCACCACTAGGTTCATGGATTTAACTATTCTCCACCAGCGCTTCCCCTTTACGTTGCCTCTTAATTTTATTTAGCCCATTTACAGCCCTTTTTCTTCAGCTGGCTAAACCGGAAATGACGTAGGATGGCAACTGGTATATTAAGCCCCACAGATCAGGGGTAATTATCTCTTTCCACGCTGACTGTGCTGGAGGCAGATAGACTCTGGTAGGTTGCACCCAATTGGTCCTATATACTTACTTATTATGTCTGTAACCATGCACTTAGACTTGTTAGACTGCCACATTTTAAATATGGAATTGTGTTTGTTATATGCTAAAGCATGTAGACGGAGTTATCTATATTGTTTGCCTACAAACTGTGCATCTGTATCCCATACTCTGTTATAGCTTGTATCTTGATAGGTGGGTGTGTCCACGCTGTTTGCTTACTAACAGTGCATTTACACCCCTCATTCTCCACCCTTTCCACCCTGCATTGCTATATGTTATGCACTGTTTTGGATTGTTATATCTGTACTAGTTGGTTTGATATATTTATGTGAAGGTGAGATTGTGAATACCTCATTTCCCCATACAATAAGGGATTATAATCAATGAATATCCCCCATTAAGCCGTTTATATAACCTCACTCATATTCAGGAGCATGTTGCACTCCCTAGAAGTACCTTTTTGGCCAGCACCCCATTCATAAACTTCATCACTAGGGGTAACACCACCATATGATTATGTACTTGCACTTTTCAACAGAACACTATCCACCGTTACCTAGAATTGACGGTAACGTGAAAAGGACATCAGCTGGAGAGGCGTTTATTGCGTCCTTAGTTCTGGTATGTACACCTATCACTATACCTTATTTGAAATACGCTCGGGACTGCATCATTGAAACCCGTTAGGTTATGATAATTACATTTTATAAACTCATGTTTAATACCCTTAATACAGAATTGGGCGATTTGAGACGTAAGAAATTATGTACAAAATTGTATTTCATTATACTAGACTGCTCCATTAGTATTATACTGATCCCAATACTTATAGGGGATATAATTAAATTATCTATCGATATTATATTAACTTCCAGAAATCGCTGTCTCCCATCGAGTGGGCCAACACAGAATTGGTTGACTAACAGCGGGGACCTTGTCATCATTTAAAGCACTCACCCAAGAGTGCATTTCTAGATTTATACACTTAATCAAGGTTTAAAAGGCTGATTGGTATGTGCATTTTTATAAATAGATCTCTCTCACTGAGGTGAACTTGGGATACTCCGGTCTGTACCCCTATAGTTCCACGTACAGAACTTTCCACCACCTTCTCCTCCTCCTCTCGATCTCCTCATTTGCTCCTTCCTCCTGTTTCGCATGTTCAGAACAAATTTATTTATTTTATGAACCTATTTTAAAGTATCAATATGTTTATGGCATTATTTCACCATTTTTTAGATCTTGGTGTACTACCCCTGAAGAAGTCCCTAGGGGACGAAACGCGTAGGTTTTTTTTCGTTTGATCATGCTACACCTGTGATTGAAGTCCTGTACTGAACCATGAAAATTAGTGCAAAACGATTTCAAAACTTGTACTTTTTTAAATAAATATTTTGTATTTTTACAAATTGTGGACTGGTGAAACCACCCTTTGAGCGCACCTCTACACCTTCCTTCTCCATATATATATATACACATATATATATATATATATACACATATATATATATATATATATATATATATATATATACATATACATATATATGTATATACACTCTATATAGGGAGAAGAATGAACTAATAAGCCAAGCAGGGCACAAAAAAATGAACTTACAGAGCAGGACTCAGAGAGGTTCCAGTCTCCCAACTGCACCGTCCCCATCCTGACTTTCCCCTCTCAAGGCATGTGCTGTGCCAGGCAGACAAGCTGCTGCACTCTGCAGACACAGACTCGCGAGATAATGAAAGCATCATCTCGCGAGATTGTCTCTACAGACGCTCCGCAGCGGTGGACGCCGGCCTCGACCACTGACACTGTCTGCAGACTGCAGTCACAGTGAGTGATAGACACAGGCTGCCGCTCCGTCCTGACCCGCTCTCCCCGGCGCCCGGCAATCTGTCGCCCCCCCCCCCCCCCCCCCCGGCGGGTGCCCACCCTGTTCCCGCAACACCGCTGCACTAAAAACATTTTTAAAAAAGGAATGTGTCTGTGTATCCCCGGACCCAGGCCCCCTGACAGGCCCGGGCCCAGGTAAAATGTACCCGCCCCCCCTGCCTCTCGGCGGCCCTGATAGTAGGATCAACATTACATTTATATCTGAGATATCTACTGGGCACATTTATCCCTAAATATTTTATGTGGTGGGTATTAATTTTACATTTTGAAAGAAGGGACATAGGAGTATAAGTCATGGAAGCCAGAGGCACCACGAGAACCTCTGACTTGTTGAGATTAACTTTATACCCCACGAAGGAGACAAATTCCTAAAATAGATTTAGAACTGTTGGAATGGATGTGGGCAGATCCGAGGCAAACAACAACATATCGTCCACAAAGAGACAAAGCTCCAAGATAGTAGAGCCAATAGTTACTCCCTTAAATAGTGGATGGAAGCTTATGGCTATCGCCAAGGGCTCCAATGCTAATGCAAAAAGCAAGGGCGACAAAGGGCACCCCTGTCTAGTCCCCTTCTGTATCTTAAAATAGGAAGATATGTATCCATTGTAGGCCACTTGGATCTGTGGGTCATGATAAAGTAAACTAAGCAACACCACAAACTCCCGTGGGAATCCAAAACAGCTTAAGGATTCAAACAGGTGATCCCAGATGACCAGATCAAATGCTTTTTCAGCATCCATGGACATTATCACATGATCACCAGAACCACCCATCCGTTCCAGGTGTTTGGATCACTGGCAGCACTTTTTGCTTGATAACCACAGATTGGTGTCCAAATATAAATCCCTGTTGGTCAATGGAG
Organism: Crinia signifera; assembly: GCF_055691185.1. Taxonomy (NCBI): domain Eukaryota; kingdom Metazoa; phylum Chordata; class Amphibia; order Anura; family Myobatrachidae; genus Crinia; species Crinia signifera. The sequence continues at coordinate 145,778,592 of NC_139218.1, read as the reverse complement.
ACCACTGTGGATAAAATTAATTAATCATACATACGGCCTAGGGCCTTAAGCTGGGTACAAATCTATACAATCCCTGTTTTCTTGCGACCGTTCGACCGACCGTAGACCCGTTGGACCGTCCACAAACAAAAGCCGATACGCGCGTACACACCTGTACAATTTTACTTGCGACGTCCGATGTACTCCCATCCAAACAGTCGCAAGAAAAAGATTGTACCACCATACACACTTTCCCGATTTGGGCTTTTGACACGATATATATAAACATAATTATCATAATGGGCTGGGTTAAGGGCATACCAAAACAAAGAGGCGTGATTACAGAACCTAAACTAAATATATAGGTGGACCACTATAAAGACGGGGTTGACTTCCGCTTCCGGCCCCGATGTGAGCGGTCGTAGCTGGTGGGACCTCCGCTGAATCCCCAGCGCTTACCGCCTCCCCAGCTCCCCTAAAGTCATCGGAGGTGTCGGGATGAAGCCCAGAAAGTAAGCCTATGCCCCGCTGTGCCCGGAACTGAAAGCGCGCTGATCGGCGCCCCCGCGACCAAGCCACACGGAGACGCGAGGAAGAGAGGCCTGCGCGTCACTACAAGCCGCGACAGACTGAAGGTGCGCGGTATCGACGCTGGACGGAGGACGGAGCGGCGCCGGCACGGAGCGCTCGCCGGAGCCCCCGGTCACCCCAGTCCCAGCAGACAGTGATCCCGGTGAGTTATTCTTACCGCGCCACACACCGCCGGCTGCTGCCAAACAGCCTCAGACAGACGCGGCCGCCATTTTGGACACTTCCACACAGCGCTACCAGACCTGCCGCCCTCCCTGGCTCACCCCACAGATACCACCCCACGCTGGAGCCTTCTTGCTCCTGAAACCCATCATACCGCTTGGGGGCTTAGAGAGGGGAGAGGTACAAAAGAAGGAGCGCAGACAACAGCCACAAGTAAAAACGGGGACAGCGGGCAGCCTCTGACACTGCCTAAAAGCTGAAAAATACCTAGCAGGCAGCCAGGACACAGCGGGGCACTTTACTTTAATTTACTTTACTTTACCTCATTTCACTTCACCTCACTTCACTTCACTTCAGCAAGCCAAATCTGCAAGCAGAATTACCTACCCCACTGCCCCCTAGATAACAGCCAACTCTGGGCACACTTACTTCTTGCTGATCCTACCACAGTGGATGGACAGGTTCCTATCCCCACAGATGCCGAGGGGATCACAGAAACACAAACAAGGGGAGCAGAGATCTAAATCTACTACAAGATCACAGTCACAGTCCAGAATCAAAATGGCCACATCACATCCGAAACAGGACAACACAGTGTCTCAAGACCTGTTCTCCAAATCTCCTGAAACTCCTGAAGGACAGCCGGTTACATACGCTGATATAGTGAAGGCTATTCAGGAAACTATGGGACCTCTCATGGATGCACAAGCGGCCAAATTCAACACAGCAATACAAGATGTCACAGCACAACTGAAACAGGTGGCCACCAAACAACAGGTCACTGATAACAGGGTCGGAGAACTCTTTCACGATGTGGCCACACTCAAAACTTCTTCTTCCAGCCTTCAACAGACCTGCTATGATCTGCAGAACAAAATAGATGACTTGGAAAACAGATCCAGGAGGAACAACCTAAGGGTTGTGGGCCTGGATGAGGACGTCAGGGGCACCGACTTATATAAATTCCTTCAAATTTCTTTACCAGAAATGCTCCAGATTGCAGACCAATGCAAGGACATGGTGGTCGAGAGGGCTCATCGGTTGGGCCCGGCCCGCACCACCAAGGGGAACAGACCCAGAGTAGTGATATTCCGTTGCCTGAACTATCTGCATAAAGAAGCAATTTGGTCGGCATCCCGAAGACAACGAGATTTAACGTGGAATGATGCAAAGATATTTATCTTCCAAGACTATTCCGCGGAAGTGACAAGATCCAGGAAGGAGTTTGCCCCGATATGCACGAAGCTGTTTAATGCCAAAAAGAAGTTCGCCCTGCTCTACCCAGCTCGTTTGAGGCTCTTCGAAGGAGATAAGACTAGAGACTTCACAACAGCGGCTGATGCAGAGGGATACCTGGCCGACCAGGCCCGGACAGCGGACGCGGAGTCAGAGAGTCGGGACAGCTCCGACCATACAGACTGACATGCTTGGGGTATCGTATGTATATTATTAATGTGGGAATAAGGAAGATTATGGCCCTCGGGCCGACATTCATCCTACTATAGTGATTAACGCTCACACTATGCTCCTGGACTAACAGTGAACATAAATGCCAGAAGATAGATCTCTACAACTTAGGCGGGCGAGATAAACCACTAAGCATTAAAATTTAAAGTTCCCCATTTATATAAAACGTACCAAAAAAGGAGGGAGGGGGACACGGTACTAAGATGTGACCCGTAGCCCACACTATATGGGTATGGATAAGGAGATACAGGGACTGGGACAGAGACGTGTTACTCCGGGAGTTACTTAGGGGTGGTTCTGTTTAGTTATTTTACTTCAACTATTTTGCTATGTAGTGCCTGCAGCAGTAGACACTGCCGATGTATACAGTTCTAACATGTTTGTAAGGATTTGGGGATAAGGGAGTGGGGGGGGGGGGGGGAGTTAACTAGGGGAGTCCGCTAGATAGGAGAATGGTGTATGAGGAAGTTCTGATAGAAGTAGTTTCGGTTCCTCCTTCCAAGCGTGTCATTGCACGGCGGGAGGAGGCATCGACTTATATGTTATGTTTATGTTCATTTGTATATGTTGTTTTTTCCCCCGTGTGTTTCTCTTTCCCTTTTGTGTCTATCCCCAGGTATGGGACCCCGTCTCAAAAATGTAGATACAACTTGAAATGATGAGGCTTAAGATAGGATCGTGGAATGTGGGCGGTTTTAACACTCCTGCTAAACGCAGAAAGACACTCACGTACCTAAATAAGATGTCTCTAGACGTAGCACTCCTTCAGGAGACCCACCTTATCCCTCGTGAAACCCTGAAGCTTAACATGCTGAAATGGTCAGTGGTGGCTTCGGCCTCCTTTAACTCTAAGTCGAGGGGGGTGGCGATTCTCATACGAAATACTATCGATTATAAGGTGACGTCAACTGAGGTAGATGAAAGGGGGAGGTATGTGTTAGTAAATGTTCTGATATATGACATCCCATACACTATCTGCAACATCTACGCCCCTAATATAAACCCGAGCGAGTTCTATGCATCCCTGGTCGCCAAACTAGATTCAACACAGATCAGTTCCCTGATTCTCGGAGGAGACTTCAATGTCGTAGCCTCCCACACATTAGATAGAAATACTGCTCTGCCTAAACGTAAGCGCCAACCTGACGGTACTATTGCCACCTTGTGTGACCGTTATCAATTAGTGGACACCTGGAGAACGTGCCACCCAGTGGAGAGGGACTACACATGCCTCTCTGCTGCACACGGTACTCTTTCCAGGATCGATTATATTTTGATTCCCAGACACATGTTCCCTAAGGTGACAGAGGCAAAAATAGAAACGATTAGCCTCTCTGACCATGCTCTATGTTGGGTCCAACTGGCTGCCCAGGTCGACAAGGGCCCGATCCGCCAATGGCGCTTTCCGGCATACTTGGCAAACTCCATCCAATTCAGATCAATGCTGGAGGCGGCCTGGATGGACTTTAAACATACACATGTAGATCTAGAAACAACCAACCCATTGCTCTTCTGGCAATCCTCTAAAGCGGTATTGAGAGGTAATATTATGTCCTATTGTAGTAAAAGAGACAAAGACCTAAATAAAAATTACCTAGAGGCGCAAACCCACCTGACGGCCTCATATGTCACCTTTAAAAACGATCCCACGACAGCTAATAAAGCTAATTACCACAGGGACAAGACAAAATTTGATAATATTTTGACAGGAATGGAGAAGAAATTTAGTTTTCTTAAAAATAGTAAGTTCCACAGATTTGGTAATAAGATGGGAAAGCTACTAACCCACCTATTATCTGGAAGGCGCCCCCCCAATATTATAAGAACGGTCAGAGATCCCGGGGGAACACTGAGAAGGACTAATGCTGACATAGCAGAAGTGTTCCAACAATTCTACTCTACCCTTTATTCTTCCCCTGAGATAGATGACACTGCAAAGAAAAACTTCTGGGCCAACCTTAAGTTACCTAGCTTTACAGATGCCCAGAAGGAGTCCCTGACCTTGCCCATCACACCAGAGGAGATCCAGGCCACAATCAGGGGGCTAAAGAATGGGAAATCTCCAGGCCCAGACGGATATTCCAACGAATACTATAAGATTTTGGCACCTAAATTAGCTACCCCTTTGGCGGCTACATTCAACGCAATCATGTCTGGTGAGGCCCTCCCTAAACATTTCAATTCAGCAATTATCCGACTTATCCCCAAACCAGGAAGAGACCCAGAGGAACCTGGTTCTTACAGACCAATTTCTCTGTTAAATACGGATTATAAGCTTCTTACAAAAGTAATGTCGGATAGGCTTAAAACGACACTCCCACATCTAATACACCCAGACCAGTCAGGATTTGTGTGGGGACGCCAGTCTGTTGTAAACATACGCAAATTATTGGCAGTGATGGAGTGGCTTAGGACACACCCATCCGGGGATCAGAATGTAGTTCTATCCCTGGATGCGGAAAAAGCATTTGATTTGGTCACATGGGACCACGTAATGGAATCTCTGCATAGATTTGGTGCCCCCCCGCAGTTCACCGCCCTACTCCAAACCTTATACACAGAACCCGCCACCCAAATACTTAATAATGGGTATCTCTCCCAGCCTTTTCATATACAGAGAGGCACCCGACAGGGATGCCCATTATCCCCGCTGCTATTTGCCCTGGCCCTAGAGCCTTTGGCGGTGGCATTAAGATCATCGGCTACATACAGAGGGATCAGGATCGGAGGTGAAGAGGTCAAATTGGCGCTCTTCGCCGACGACATGCTGATGTTCTTATCGAACCCTGAGGGGGCCATACCAGAAATCACGTCCATCATAGAGAAATTTGGATCTTTCTCGGGGTTCAAGGTCAATTATAATAAATCCGAATTAATGATACTCACAGGACCTAAAGTCCCTCCCACTTCAGGATCCCCTCTGGCTCAATTTGCAATGGCAGGGCACACTATGAAATATCTGGGCGTGCGTATTCCCCGCTCGGTATCAGAACTCTACTCAGTTAACTTCCGACCGGTGATAGCAGAGATTTCGGCACTCCTCCAAAGGTGGTCCTCCCTTCCCATCTCTACGATGGGCAGGGCAGCGGTCATCAAAAGTATAGCATTCCCAAAGTTATCTTACCTACTTCAAATGATCCCCCTATCCCTCACCAGGCATGATTGCTCTATAGTTCAAAAGGTCTTCTCGAAATTTTTATGGGCAGATAAAAAGCCTAAAGTGGCATATGCTAAACTACAATTACCCAAATCCGAAGGAGGACTCAACCTTCCCGACCCCGCAATGTTTAGCAGAGCAGTATGTTTTAGATATATATCTGATTGGTTTTGGCAACACTCTATATTTACCAACCGAGCGATTGAGGAAGCCATGTTTGAGCCGTATTCACCAGCAGCATTGATTCATTCCCCCAAGAATATAATCAAAAAAGACATACTAGATAATATTTTATTCAGAGATACATATAGAGCTTGGTTACAGACAAATAAAGCATTGAGGAGATCCCCCCGGGTCTCACGGCATATAACCCTATGGGGCAATCCAGGGTTCACCCCAGGACTGGATAACCCCCAGTTTTTGGTCTGGAGGAAAGCGGGTCTGGCGGCGATCAGGGATGTATATGATCCAGGAGGCCCACTCAGGTCCTTTGCGGATCTGAAAAATAAATTTGATTTGACACAAAATCACTTCTTTATGTTTTTACAAGTTAGGCATATGATCCAATCCCTTCCCCCGGCTGGCCCGGAGGGAGGAGGAAAAGATCCAATACATAATATTATGGCGTTGGCCCAAACAGGGACATATAGGTTAAGATACTACTATGCGGAGGCAAGAGTTACGGAAGGGGAGAAAAAGTGGACGAGATCCATGGCAGCTTGGAAGCTAGACATACCTACACTCCCGGGCTTTGGGGAGGTCTTGAAGCACTGCCAACAGTCTATGACGTACCTTCACTCAGTGGCCCTCCAGGAAGTACACTGGAAGGTCCTAAACAGAGCATATGTGGCACCTGTACAAAGGGCCCACATGATTCCCGGGGAGGACGACTCCTGCATAAAATGCGGACAAAAAAGAGCCACCTTCTTCCATAACCTATGGCAGTGCGGCAAGATCGCCACGTATTGGAACAAACTATTTGCATTTATAAACGACACCTTCCACCTGACACTAACGAAAAACCCCACAGCCTGTTTACTATTAGAAATGGAGGGATGGGACTGGAGGGGAAAAAAGAAAACATTACTACCAGTAGTGACAACAATACTAGGTATAGCCAAGAAGTTAGTGATGAAGCACTGGATAAAAAGAACATCCCCATCCATAGTAGAGACAAAAAATACTATACTAAATATTCTATATATGGAAAGACAAGCCACAATACCAGACATTGAATCGGGAGTGCTGAGGTTTTACAAAAAGTGGGGGCCATACATCGAAACCTTGCCTAGTGACTCACAATCACAGATACTACGCCTGTACGAAAACACCTCCTGGTTCCTGATCCGCCAACTGAGTTAATATTGCATGTCCCTTGGAAGAAGCTCTAGAGTAACATAATTTTGATCTTATTAGACCGCAAGTTACAACCAACACCATGCCTCTCAAGAAGTTCGGATATAGTGGCCCCACTACCCTCCCTTCCTTATGTTTTTTCCCTTGTCTCGTATAATATTTTATGTTTAAGTATGTATCTAAGTATTGTTTGCCCGTGATATTGAAAACATTGAAAATAATGGTCACCCTGCGTGGTGAATTGTTGTCAAACAAGGAAAGTATTATTGCCTTGACACTAATATGTACAATTGTGACCTTTACAATAAAACGTGTTTGAAAAAAAAAAAAAAGACGGGGTACGCATCAGCCGGTAGGGTGACTAGGGACAGATACGGCAAAGTGACTACGTAGTCGCTTTCCGCATCTTTATAGCAGCCATCAGTGTGACTATGGACAGATATGACAAAGTGACTAGGTAGTCGCTTTCCGCATCTTTATTGCAGCCGGCAGGGTGACTATGGACAGATATGGCAAAGTGACTAAGTAGTCGTTTTCCGCAGCTTTATAGCAGTCGGCAGGGTGACTATGGGCAGATATGGCAAAGTGACTAGCTAGTCGCTTTCCGCAACTTTATAGCAGCCGGCAGTGTGACTATGGACAGATACGGCAAAGTGACTAGGTAGACGCTTTCCGCATCTTTATAGCAGTTTGCCATATCTGTGCCTGCCGGCTGACTGTATACGCTTTCCCTGAAATTAGAGGTGGAATACAGAAATGCTGGGATGTGCTGGGAGGAAAACCACTGACCACCAATGCTCTAAAGAGGTGCCTGAAGACTTCACATCTGTCAGAGCAGCGGGACGCCGCACTCAGACAACCCACAGTACTGCGCCCCTGTTTCACAATTGTCGGCTCTCACAGATATAAGGAATATTGACATCATATGGACTTTCAGTGACTATTTAATGACTAGGATCACCTCTAACTTTATTGACTGATAAAAACATAGCATTCGTATGGCATCCTTTAGCCGTGCGGATGCTCCTAACCGTGTTTGTTATATTACTTAATGCAAAATTTAAATGACAGGACTGTGCATTAATATCCTTAGCCCTTTTCAGGGCTTTTGTCTAACTGCCTGTGCTGCTCAAATCCTGTATCTGTTGTCTGACAGCCTGCACATATATATCATGAGCAGCGGCTTCACTCTCTGAGCCGCGGCTCCGTGAACCATATTAACCCCGCCACCTCCACACATGATTTATTCAAGTGTGTTATCTCAATTTTTGATTTACCCCAGTTTATAATGTTATTGCTATTCACTCAATATACCATACTGCAGCAATTAGCGCAGTTCATTACTTTTGTGGCACTATTATAGTGTACTTTACAGCGACCTGCTATAAAGATGAGTGCTTGTATATTATGATTATTTCTTTAAATATACATGGGGAGAGTTGAATGCTTCTTGTGCTGTAGGAGAGATCATGCAGCTAAGGAACGCCCACATGGGTGTTCCAGCTTCGGCAGTATAGTCGCAAGAACGGCCAGCATATCGATCGAACGTGTGTACACACTGCACTTTTGTTCCAAAATGGGCCCGTTCTGTCGGATGAAAATTAACAGCAAAGAACCTTCGACCGACCGAGTATGGACGGACAAGACTGTTTTTGGCCGTTTATTGATCGTACGGGACAGCGTACACACCTATACAATTGAACGGCCGTCCGACCCAGAACGGAAGAACGGCCCGACGATTGTATAGATGTGTACCCAGCTTAAGCCCTATATCTGCAGATATATGCAACCAAGATCTCTGTATTATCTGATTATTATGTAGATATTTTTTTCACTCAGTGTGCAATTGGGATACAAAATATTTTTTCTTAACCAGAATTACACCTCCCTTTTAGCACCTGAGTGACATCACAATATGATTGAGCAGATTGCCAATAAATGTGTTGTGTAGTTTAGAGAGGCTTAGATGGGTCAGCATTAGGAGGGATTGCTGACTCCAGAATGCCATTGGAGATGCCAGGGGTATCTCCAGGTAAGCTGGCTCTCAGATGTTGTAAGCCATTATCATGTGGCCTTACACTGGGCTATTAGACCCACACATATTTGTTACTGTTTATGTGATGGGTTTGGGGGTGTGGTGCCCCTGTGTTGGTATGGCTGGGTTGCTTCAGGTTAGCACACCCTAACACTTTATTGACACTTATGTTTTCCCTATCACATTGTACATATTTTGTATTACTTTAATCACACCTTTCGCTTCCTTACATAGCACTTATGTGCTCCTTATTAACCTGTACTAATTTTCATTTGTGTGCTGCCCTGGAGTTGTTGGGGGCCCACACCCCAGACCCATACCCAGAATTAGGGACCCCCAGTGACTCAAAACAAGAAACGTGAAAAAACAGAGATCTCAAAACCAGAGTTGGCCAGGACTTTCATTGGGCTGCTCCAACCCTATGGAATGCCCTTCCATGCACAATAAAACTCTCTACTAGCCTCAAAACCTCCAAGTGTTCCCTGAAAGCTTACAAAAAGAGGGTATGATAGACTCCGTTATGCAAGGCGCGGTGATGTCATCATTTACCGAGTTGCACTTCCCAGGAACAGACCTCTTCTATAATGACCTGCAGCCCACACACAGAGAACCTGCATCAAGTGAGGAGAAAACCGTCTCAATACCAGTAATGGGGAAAAAACAGAGACCTCACAACCAGAGTCGGCTAGGTGAGGAGAAAACTGGCTCAAAGCCAGATATGGGGAAAAAACAGCCATGTCACAACCAGAATCAGCCAGGACTTTCATTGGGCTGCTCCCACCTTCCATGCACAATAAGGGTGACATTCTATGCTATGCGATTTTCTGTTTTTGGCGTTATTTAGACCACAAAATGGCGATATTGCATTTTTCTGCGAAATCGCCAATTTAACGTGATGCGTTAAGGGACAGAAATCGCATATTTTGTGCGTAAAGGTATGCGGAACAAAAGTGCGAGATTAATTCGCACTTTTATCGCATCCAGATGTTTTCCAATGCAAAACTATACAAACTGCTTATTTAATGCTATGCGCATTTGCAAATCGCACTTTTGCGGTGTCTATTTATCGCACTTTTTTCAGACCTGGTTCTGTTTGGCGCATTTGCACACACCTCATTTTGGTCAAGTGCGCACATGGTTAATTTCAACACAGGTGCCTTCATTATCAATCCCAAACCCCCCTACCTTAACCCCAACATTAATAAGGACACCTGTGAGGGTTTAATTCATGTAGATTTGTATGACTATTTTAAAATTGGTTATCTGTCATGTGTCCCAATTGGAGGGCAAACGCAGGAGGGAGGAAGGTGGGCAAAAGATGCTGGTTGCCCCCCCCACTACTGGGTACCCCACGTATGTATGGTGCTCACCTGTACCTGGACTACCTGTCGGACCAACAGGTTGTGGGGATGGTTACGCTGAACCCCATTACCCTGTCGGAGTTATATGAGCAGGTGAGAGATGCTTGTGCCCATTTTGTGGGTGCCAACTATGTAGTGTCTGTCCAGCAATAATGAATGTGTGCCCTCTACTATTTGTCCACAGCCTCCACTCAGTCTGTGACCTCATGGGCCTTGGTGCTATCACAGGCCACTTTGTCTAAGAATTGTACTGTACTGTTACTTGCTATAAAGAAGTTGTTGCAGACATACATCACCAGGCGTAGCTTTTCTGGTAAGCACATGTGGCCTGTACTCCAAAATGTACCAGTGTTGGAAGTGTACTCATTAATAAATAATTGACCAGTACCACCGCTTTCCACCCATATGTAACCTAACACCAGTCAACAACAGATGCACATGGTGGTGCTGACCTATCCCTTACTGATATCTACCTTCTAAGTACTCTTGGTCCATGTAACAATTAAGTTTTCTGTGAAACATGGCTCACTGGTGTTGTGGAACTACATGTTCCAGCATGCCCTGACACACTACAACCATTACAGTCCAAACCATGAGTGTCAGAGCCTGCTGGAAAATGTACATCCATAACCTTTGGCAGCCAAGGAGTTATACCACACTACTTTATTGCCATCCCATAGTCATATACCATTACAATATGTTATAAATCACACATTAATTTATATAGAGAAAAAGACACAAACACAATGGAATGCGGTTTGCAAATTTTACTTGTTATGAAGTAAACCATTCTGCAATGTAACATGTGCAAAATACAAACTGTGGGGCCATGTAGACAGATAGTTGGCCTTTTTTAATGTAGAAACACTGATTTAGCAGCTACCTTCGGCCAGCATCAGGCAGCCCTACACCACTTTTCGAGGCGGAACTAAGCCCACCACGGGTCCTCACACTACGACGGGGTGGGGAAGTGGGGGAGACACTTATTGGGGTGCTGGAGACACTGCTGAGGGTTGAGGTAGTGCCACCTCCCACATTGCCTTCCTGCTGCTGCTGTTTTTGTGCCTGCATAGCTAGGAGGGCATTGGTCTGCGCTGTGCATGTGTGGGTTAGGGCTGTAAGACTTTGTGCCAGGCTCCCAATATGGCTATTCTGCTCACGTATTGCAGAAGTTAGTTCTGCAAAACGGCTGTCAAGACTGTTGGCAATGCGCACTTGAGTGCCTACAGCTACCCTTACACTACGGGCCATTTTGCGCAACTGCAGGAAGGTGTCACGCATGTACCCCTGTATATTTCCCATTTGGAGGCTTTGGGAGGCCATGAATTCAAGCTGCTTGTCCTTGAAATTCACCAAGGAGTTAGCTACTTGGGAAGCAGTAGCTGGTGTATGGGGTTGCTGGGTGGTTGGGGGTGGGTTGGGTGGCACCCCACTTGGGGGAAGATCACTCTGGGACGAGCCCGGCATTTCTTCCTCTGCCGCAAAGGTGTCGACCGGATCAAGAATGATGTCCATTTCGTCTAGCACCAGTATTGAAGAATCTGTTTGGTTTGACCCTAGTTGTATAGCACCTGTGGATACAGAGAAGAGGTAAGTACTCATGCATATATAGGCCACACTGTCCTCTATACTGTTTTACATAGGCCTATAGATGGCTGACGCCCATACCTAGGGGTGTTATGCACTTACACATGTACCCCGATACTGCATGCAACAATGACACTATTAATATGTCACATGCCTAGCTCAGATTACACTCATGTCCGTTGCAATGTAGCAGCAGGAGCAGAATGTAGTGTGAGATCTTGTTGATGTGACATGGGTGTGTGTACTGTATGTGTAATGGGGTGTTGTTTAGTCATTTACCTGCTTCCACAGATTCTGCAGCAACGGGCCTTCTTCTCTTAGATGCTGCAGCACTTCGGGACGGACAATCTGTACAAGGAAAGATGGCCAGGCATTATGGACCTTGCAATGGAGATGCATTTTCAGAAAACATGCAGTGAATTCACAATAATGGACAATACCCAATAGAAAAGGGCAGCATTATATCTGGACAACCCTTTGTTTAGTTTTCAGGCCAATCTTTCATTTCAGACTTAGTAGTAAACTAGTGTACACATGACAACTATAGGATATTCGGTGGTTTGTAGGCATGCCAGCTAAACCTCCATTACACCACAGGGTTTTTGTACACATACATGTTAGTCTGCTGCAAAGAATGGTACACTTTTAATCATTCAGATTAGTTGTGGAACTACAAGGGCCAGCATTATCAGCAATTTCAAAGCAGGAGCAGCCATTTTCTTGTGCATGACCTTGCTGGGCTATGTAGTTCCACAGCAGCACTTTACAAAGCATAACAATACAAGTGCACATTACAGGTATAATACATTGGCATGTATGTTACAGTTTGCATGGGGTCACACTTACCAGCTCGCGGTGGCGTTTGGGCCCTGTCGGTATCCGCCACATGCATCCCAGGCAGGACCTCAGGGGGGATGATGCGCTTCAGCTTCACCTCATATGCATTGTAGCTGACAGTGGTGGGGCTTCCTCCTCCAGTCCTGGTGGCCTCCTCCATCTTCAGGGCCATTTTATGCTTCAACTGGCGTTTTATATCGTTGAAGCGCTTCTTCACATTGCGCACCAGGCGCTTGTGATTACTCACAGCGTTCACCGCCTGGGTGATGTCCTTCCATATAGCGCGCTTGCGCTGGGCAGTGGTTTTGTAGTTGCTTTTGCCAAGCAGCCTCTCGTACACTGGCATGATAGCCCTCACAAGTGCCACATTTTCCTCATAGGAAAACCTGACCATGCGGCCACTTTTGGTGCGACCAGCTACCACCTCCTCCTCCTCCTCATTTTCTGCACCAGCCATGTCACCCTCCTCCTCCTCCATGGCAGTGTCTTCCTCCTCCTCACCAGCATCTTCCTCCACCTCTGACATGTGGCCCTCCTGCAGCTGGTGTGGGGTATGGTCTAGGGCTTGGCTGTAGGATGGGGATGCCAGCGGATCCTCCACCTCCTCCTGCTGGGGCTGGACGGCCAGGGTCTGAGCTGAGGCTGGCCTTGCTGTGGCCATGCTGCCTGCCACACTGCTGCCTCTCCCACTTGTCTGGCTGCTGCCAGTGCTCCCTCTGCCAGTGCTCCCTCTGCCAGTGCTCCCTCTGCCAGTGCTCCCTCTGCCACTGGTTCCTCTGCCAGTGCTCCCTCTGCCACTGGTTCCTCTGCCACCAACTCCTCTTCCTGCACAAACGCTTCCACTGCTCCTCTCCATGCTCCTTACTTCCTATCAAAGAGTGAAATGGCGCCAATGCCCCTTTATATAGGGGGTGTGATGCATAATGGAGGGGACATAGGTGGGCCAATAGGTTTGGGGGTTCTTAGTCATGCGGAGACAGGTTTGTAAATCGCACTCCGGTTGGTCCAAAACTCGCACATGACCAGCGGAAGAAATGGCGCGTTTTTCGGACTAAAAATCGCACTTTTTTCATACTAAAAATCGCACTTTTTTATGACTAAAATTCGCCGCAAATCGCAACTCTTCGCACTTTTCAGCCTCAAATGCGCATCACATTAAATAATCGAATTTGGACTGAAAAGTGCGAGTTAGAAAAATGCGATTTGCGGCGATATAGTGTGCGAAATAAACATGCGCATTTAGCGCATAGCATAGAATGTCACCCCATGACTCTCTACTAGCCTCCAAACCTTTGAGCGTTCCCTGAATGCTTACGAAGGGGAATGATAGACTCAGGGTATGATAGACTCTGCTACACATGGCGCGGTTATGCCATCATTGCACATAATTGTGCAGGCACTAATTAACCAAATTAACCAACTTGCCATCATTGCACATAATTGTGCAGGCACTAATTAACCAAATTAACCAACTTGTCTCCCAAAGAAGGGGTCCCCCCCCTCCAGAACTTACCTGCCCATGCTGAAGCCCGGGGCTGTCCTCAATGCCCCTGGGCGGTGGGCATCGAGCTGATAATTGTGTAAAAAAAAGAAAAACTCTTGTGTATTGCTGTGGAACTATGAGTCCCAGCAAGCCTGCATCACAGGCAGGGACTTGGAGAACCACAAGTCCCAGCATGTGGGGCATTAAAGGTGCCACTGACACTTGTAGTTCCACAGTAATAAAAATAGTCAAATAAACACACAGACACACAATAAAAATAAAACTTTAATACATCCAAAGCCCATACATGTGTGGCACCCCAGACTTTCCCAGAAGTCCCAGCAGCGGGACTTTAGGGGTTAATCCCCCGTTCAGTAAGGGCGCGAAGGGGCGTCCCCAGGCTGACTGACAGCTCTGGGGGACGTATAGGGGCAGAGCGGGAGGAGAGGAGGAAGTTCCTGGAGAAGGACGGGCTGGAGCGAGGAGTGCGTGGAGTGAGGAGCTGAGAAGGGAGGAGAGGGACGGAGCGGCGGCGCGGTGATGACCGCGTGACCCCCGCCGACCCCGAGACACCGGCCGGGAGCAGAGACGCGGCGCATGAGCGCGCGGCCCCCGCCGACCCCGAGTGACACGCCGCAGAGACGCGACGCACGAGGCGCGTGACCCCCGCCGACCCCGCGACCCACCAGAGAGAACTGAGAACGGCGTGGAGAAGCGGAGGACAGGGAGAGACACTGCCGTGCAGAAACAGCCCAGAGCAGGAGCGGCGCATCTGAGTGCGGCAACGCTGCAATAGCAGCGCCCACACTAGAGCGCCCCTGCACAGAAGAGGAAGCCAGCAACAGCCTGACAGACGGCCGGAGGACCAGTCGAGACGGGCAGGAGCCTGCAACTTGGTCCAGGATACAGGTACTTTCCATTACAAGGGCCCCAGGCTGGTTCCCCACGCTCCACTCCCTGCCACCAACGTCGCCCTGGTTAAATATTAGGAGCACACCCTCAAATCCCTGGCACCAATTTTATTTGTGACTGGAGCCTCAGGGACCCCGGAAGGACCCCTTTACCCCCTTCACCATCTGCCTGCCTGCCGCCCCATGGAAGAGGGTACAGAGGGCAATTAAATTGAACATTAAGCTGACCAGCAGGAAAACTTCACAAGTCCTGCATTACGCTGTCAGCTTTGGATACACTGCCACCTGGTGGTAAATATTGACTACTACTGTGACTTGACTTTCCTTTGACGTTAATTGCTGGATTACCCTTTCTCACCAGAAACCCTTTTCTGATACTTCCTCTACATTACATTAAACGTGTTTGGTAGAATGTTATGCGATAGGTTTAAAGTTGTCTATTGCCCGTAACGGTGAACACCCTGTGAATGTATGTACTGGTTTCTAAAGCCTATCGACACTAGTAAAGTATTAACCCGCTAGGCGGCCGTGAAGTGAGATTAACTAGATAAGTTGTTACCGAACCGTTGCCAACTTAATATACGCTAAACTTGAATGTTATATCTGCATTTAATAAAACGCAAACAGTTGTACCTGCTGAACGCCTTGCTTGAGTCTTTAGGGTGGCGCGGCCCCTGCAGTCGACGAGGAGAAGAATCGGTGCGGAACCACGAGTATCCAGCAACTCGAGGTAAAACACACACACCCCTGCCGTTGGCATATCACATTTGGCGTCAGACCGAACAGGATACGAGTCGGCTGAGAGAACAGTCAAGCAAGGAAGATGGAGCAGCAAGCCGCACAACCGGCGGTACTAGCACCGGCGCAACCAGCGGCGCCAGCACAAGGCGGAGGGATACCAGCACCCGGAGGTGAACAACAAGGACAAGCCGTTGCTGCACCAACCACCCCAATCACACTTCCGTACTATTTCGGGGCGTCATGGTTACCCAGCTACAGTGGAGACAAAAGGAAGGCGCCGGGAACCACATTCGAGGAATTCAAGAGGGGGATGGAGTCAACAAGCTTATTGTACACCCTACAAGAACAACAGAAGGTTCAGATTCTGATAGGACAACTAACGGGATCTGCTCTCCGGGAGGTCAGATCATGGGCACCCGAACACAGAATGACAGTAGCACAGATACTGAAGAAGCTATCCACCACCTTTGAGACGCGAAGTCTCCCAGAATTAAAATTGAAGTTGTACGGAAGGAAGCAACGAGCAGGCGAGACGCTACGGGATTATGCTCTCAGCCTAATAGAATTAAGTAAGGCAATACAAGCCGTCGACCCGGAGGAAATGAGGAACGTGGACGAGACACTAATAGTCCAGCTGATCGAAGGGACCAGGCAAGAGAACATACGGGCGCAACTGAGGTTGTTGCGAAGACAGATGGTGGGCGTAACCTTCGCCGACTTCAAGGACGCTGCTCTTGGGGTGGTCGGGACGCAAGAAGAGGAAGAGGAAGAGGAATACCCCGAACTTTTGGGATTCCGTGAACAGCAGTACCCCCGGAGAACCCCCCCTACAAGCCCAGAAGGGGCAAAGAAGGACAGGGACACGGTCATACAGGCTGCACAGAACCTGCCAGATGACCAGTTCAAGGTGTTACAAAAACAAATCGAGAACCTCACAGTCGGCATGGCCGACATACAGAGAGAAATGCGCCAGCGACCCAGAACACCAACGTACAATGAGAGAGAACCCGGGCGGCGGGCCGGAAGCCGCAGGGAAACGGGCAACCGGTGGGACACCCCCAGCGAAAACGGCCGCCGGAGCACTGACCGATTCGATGGGCAAGGGCGCCCCATCTGCAGACGGTGCCAGGAACCGGGGCACGTGGAACGAAATTGCTACCGTCCGGAGCCTTTAAACTTCAACACCCCGAGGCCAGGGCCCGAACCTCGGGGAGAACACCGGGAGTAGATCCAGACCCGGAGGATTGGTGGGCCCAATATGTAGGAGAATGCCCGAGGACCAAGGTGTGGATCAACGGGATAGAAACAATAGCTATGATCGACACCGGGTCACAAGTATCGATGATACAATTACCCACTCTTCAAAAATATTGGGGGAAAGAAGTACCATTTAGACCACCCCCCACGCAGGTGAAAGTGGTTGCTGCCAACGGCCGAGAGGTCATCTGCAACGGGGACTGGGAAGCCGACCTGAAGATCGGACGAACGCATTTACCCAAACAGGGGTTTCTGGTGATCACCTGCGGGGAAGGAAAGGTTGCCCCCATCATCCTGGGCATGAACATCCTAAGACATTGCCCGGAAGAGCTTATGGTGACGCTAAAGCAGGAACAGGTTAACCCGGATCAGGCTGAGGAGGTAACACTGCAGCACATCATCTGCGTCCAGAGGTGCCAGGTGGTGAAGAAGTTGCCAGCCACACGGGCACAAGGAACTGTCAAATGGTTTAATGTCCGAAGAGGATATGGCTTCATTGAACGGAATGACACGAAAGATGATGTTTTCGTCCATCGGACGGCCATAAAGAGAAACCACCCGCAGAGGTTCCTGCACAGTGTCAACGATGGCGAGATGCTGGAATTCAATGTGGTAGAAGGAGAAAAGGGTGCCAGAGCTATAGATGTGACGGGCCCAGGGGGGGTACCCGTGAAAGGAAGCCGGTTTGATCCCGACAAGCGCCGTGGCCGCAGGCGTTTTCACCGGTGCCGAAGCGGGCGCAACCACACCAACCCCGACGCCCCCTCCCGCTTACCGCTACACCCGGAGGGAAAGGTGGAGGATAGCAGCGAACAGATAGAGACACCAACTTTCACCAGTCCAGTACCGCCCCGGGTACAAGAATGTCAACTCAGATTGGCTTCCACCAGAGCTTTGGGTAACCAAAAGTTGGCGCAAAGTAGAGACTACCAGAAGACCCACGCTGACCGCATACCAGCTGGGACCCCATTGTTCAAAAGAAACAATCGTTCCAAGAGTAAATTGGATGCGAGGTGGGAGGGTGCCCACTCGCAGCGGACCCATTGCAACCGGATCGAACCGTATCCGACTCAAACCCCCGTCCTTTTCGAGTCGAGCAACAAAGGGAGCCTGAATAACGATTATCCTGTCGCAAGATGGCTCCAAGACCCGACGGAACGGATGCTGAGTGTGGGATGGTCCATGCCGTCCACTCCGGATGTACCTCCGCATTCCAACCTGATGACCGATGAACCTGCTCCGGAGCTCGTTGAGATCGCGCCCCCGGGGACTGGAGTGAGGCGTTCAGTTAGGAGCACAAGAGGCGTGTTGCCTCTGCGGTACAGAGAGTAGTTCCGCCGCTCATAATGTCTTGCTTAAACGTTGTGTACTGTATATGTTGTGGTTAAAACTGTAAAATTACTTACGTATGTGGCCCCTCTCCGAGGACAGTAGACGTTTGGGCCCAAATTAAAACCAGAAGGGTTTTTCTGGAAAAATGCTCTTATCTAGTTCGATGCCCGAGGACGAGCATCGTTTAAGTGGGTGGATGTGTGGCACCCCAGACTTTCCCAGAAGTCCCAGCAGCGGGACTTTAGGGGTTAATCCCCCGTTCAGTAAGGGCGCGAAGGGGCGTCCCCAGGCTGACTGACAGCTCTGGGGGACGTATAGGGGCAGAGCGGGAGGAGAGGAGGAAGTTCCTGGAGAAGGACGGGCTGGAGCGAGGAGTGCGTGGAGTGAGGAGCTGAGAAGGGAGGAGAGGGACGGAGCGGCGGCGCGGTGATGACCGCGTGACCCCCGCCGACCCCGAGACACCGGCCGGGAGCAGAGACGCGGCGCATGAGCGCGCGGCCCCCGCCGACCCCGAGTGACACGCCGCAGAGACGCGACGCACGAGGCGCGTGACCCCCGCCGACCCCGCGACCCACCAGAGAGAACTGAGAACGGCGTGGAGAAGCGGAGGACAGGGAGAGACACTGCCGTGCAGAAACAGCCCAGAGCAGGAGCGGCGCATCTGAGTGCGGCAACGCTGCAATAGCAGCGCCCACACTAGAGCGCCCCTGCACAGAAGAGGAAGCCAGCAACAGCCTGACAGACGGCCGGAGGACCAGTCGAGACGGGCAGGAGCCTGCAACTTGGTCCAGGATACAGGTACTTTCCATTACAAGGGCCCCAGGCTGGTTCCCCACGCTCCACTCCCTGCCACCAACGTCGCCCTGGTTAAATATTAGGAGCACACCCTCAAATCCCTGGCACCAATTTTATTTGTGACTGGAGCCTCAGGGACCCCGGAAGGACCCCTTTACCCCCTTCACCATCTGCCTGCCTGCCGCCCCATGGAAGAGGGTACAGAGGGCAATTAAATTGAACATTAAGCTGACCAGCAGGAAAACTTCACAAGTCCTGCATTACGCTGTCAGCTTTGGATACACTGCCACCTGGTGGTAAATATTGACTACTACTGTGACTTGACTTTCCTTTGACGTTAATTGCTGGATTACCCTTTCTCACCAGAAACCCTTTTCTGATACTTCCTCTACATTACATTAAACGTGTTTGGTAGAATGTTATGCGATAGGTTTAAAGTTGTCTATTGCCCGTAACGGTGAACACCCTGTGAATGTATGTACTGGTTTCTAAAGCCTATCGACACTAGTAAAGTATTAACCCGCTAGGCGGCCGTGAAGTGAGATTAACTAGATAAGTTGTTACCGAACCGTTGCCAACTTAATATACGCTAAACTTGAATGTTATATCTGCATTTAATAAAACGCAAACAGTTGTACCTGCTGAACGCCTTGCTTGAGTCTTTAGGGTGGCGCGGCCCCTGCAGTCGACGAGGAGAAGAATCGGTGCGGAACCACGAGTATCCAGCAACTCGAGGTAAAACACACACACCCCTGCCGTTGGCATATCACACATACTGATACTTACCTATCTTGAGCCCGTCCGTGGGTCCCAGGGTCCGGTTCCGGTGCCTTGGTTCTGGGGCTGGTCCGGGGTACGGGGCTCCAGGGCTGAAGAGCCCGGGGTCCTGGATCCGAAGAAATCCATGGGGGACCTGTGGAAGGAAATCCTACTCACCAGGTCCTCTGGCGAAGATCCCGTCATCTTCTCCGTCTCCGCCATAGTCCACCGGTACCAGTGACGTGCGGTGAGGTCAGTGGTTGGTGAGGCACTGGCTATTGGGAGCAGCTCTGCTGTGCCCATTGATAACTGTAATTTTCCAGCTGTGTGCATTCCCCATGCAGGGGAGGTTTTTGCTGCAATGCTGTGAGCTGCGGGACCAGGGCATTTGCAGCCTGGGCTAGTCGCAGTTGTGACTGAGGGGAGCATGTAGCTGATCCAGCAGAAATCTTAGGGCCTGGTACACAGACATCTCTAGCCCCCCCCCCCCCCCACACCCCCCACCCCCTCCTCCCAAAATAAATGAACCCTCTTGAAAAATCTCCCCTGCTTGTGCCACTACATTTATTTATACTGTGCAGGTATATTTTATATATCACTTCCAGTGATTGGAGAGTCCGGACCCGCCCCCGTTGCTGTGGGGACCCGGCATGTATACAGCGAAACATGCTGCGGTCAAATCATATAAGTAAATACATATGGCAGCAATAATATATATGAAAAAGTGAAATGAAGTGAAACAGCTAATTAGTTTGTTCTAAAGAAACAAACAGTGAATGTGAAACAATATCAAAGTATTAGTCTATGACCACATATAATAACAGCACAACATAATAGACAAATACAGCCTGTAAATATAAATCTGTGAATACAAATGATTTTTAAAGCATATAAGAAATAAAAAAAAATGAATCTCAAAATTTCCACACAAAATAAAATAAAACAACACAAAAACAACATACCTATAAATAACCATATTGAAAAGTCAGCAAAATCTACCAGTCAGAGAAAATATTGATAGAAAAAGTTTTGAATTATACACCAAATGTAGACAAAAAAGTATAAAATTCTAAATATGTCAATCAATATTCATGCTAGGGTCAAACAAGCAAAACTACTGCCAGAAGATATCAAACAAATACCAATCCTTAATGTTGCAAGGACTCAAAACAGTATCAACGCTACACAGATAAAAACTTCAAACTAAAAATAAATATAAAAATAAAAGGTAAACCATATGGAGACAGGATACGGGGGCGAGAGAGCATGAGGTGACAGGGGGTGAGGTGATGAGTGGCGTGAGTGGGTGATGTGACGGGTGGCAAGAGGCATGAGGGGGTGAGGTGACGGGTGAAGGCACGAGAGAAGTTGGTGATGGGATGAGACAAGGTGAGGTTATAGGGGATGAGAGGGGATGAGGGGATGGGTGGGAGAGGGAATGAGGGGATGGGTGGGGGAGGGGGTGAGGTGAAGGAGCAACAGGGGCTGAGGTGACAGGGGGCAAGAGAGAATGATGGGGTGAGGTGGAGGGGGAGAAAAGAGGTTGGAAAGATGAAGCAGGTCTTACTAGTGTCGTCGGGCGTCCTGTTCATTGACGCCGGGCCCCTGCGGTCTGCTCCCTGATGCCGCTGTGCAGCTCCTGGTCTACCAGCGCTGGCTGCCGTTGCTGCCGCCTCCTGTCTCTGGCTGCCGCTGCTACAGCCTCTAGTGTCCCGATGCCGGCTAACACAGCAGCTCCACATCTCCCGGCTGCTTTCGCTCCCCGTCTCACCGGCCACTTCCGCTCACCGTCTCTCGGCCGCTTCTGCTCTCCGTCTCCCAGCAGCTGCAGCTCCTTCTCTCCCGGCCACTTCAGCTCCTCGTCTCCCATAACGTGTCCAGCACAGAACGTCCCAGGGACCCACTCATTTTATAACCTGGGTCCCCGGTGCACAATGTAGTGTAAAATGCAGCGCTATAGTGCCTCAGTGACAGGGGTGTATTTTCATATAGGCAGAAAGCGCATCCCTGTCACCGAGGCACTTCTGTAAGTGCCGCCTATACTGCAGTTTCTAATGGGAATTTACAGCCTGCAGCTTGGGACCTCCCCCTGTCCGCCCCGTTTTAAGAAACTTTAACACTGACAGCCGGAGGCATTGCTCTCAGTGCCTCCGACAACCAATAAAAAAAAAAATCAGGTAAAAACTAGAAGAATAATATAAAGCATATACTTAAGACACATATTATGTGTCATAAGTATTTTCTTTGTAATATTTATTATGTAAATCATTAATGACAGGGGAGGCACTGCCTCCCCTGCCTCCCCTGACTGCACGTCACTGACCGGTACCCGATTGGAATGATGTTTCATCTTCCGCGCCTCTCCTCTGAATTATTCTATTGGCCGCCTAGCGGCCAATCAGGAGCTGACTTTCTCGGCTCCTGATTTCAGCATGGGCAGGTAAGTTCTGGAGGGGGGACCCCTTCTTTGGGGGGGTCCCCACTCCCCCAGGACCCCTGCCCATGCTGACCGGTCAGGGGGATGAATGCTTTGGCTGGGGGGACTTGCATAAAAAGTCTCCCCCCGGCTGTGGCATTACCCTGCTGGCTGGTTGGGCCCGGTGCTGGTTCTTGAAATACGGGGGACCCCTAGTCATTTTGTCCCCCGTATTTTGGGAACCAGGACCGGCCCTTGAGCCTGGTGCTGGTTTTATAAAATCCACGGAACCCCGACTTGTTTGTTCCTGTGATTTTATGAAACCAGAGCCGGCTCTTTCAGCCCGGGGCTGGTTATGCTCAGGAGGGGGACCCCACGCAATTTTTTCCCCGTGTTTTTTAACCCTTTTTTTTGGACAGAACCATGCACAGATCACAATGATCTGTGCATGGTTCTGTCAAATTCGCCAGCCGGAACCTGGTTGAATTTTTTGGCGATTTTTGGTAACCTTTACCAAAAATCGCACCCTATTACATGTTCGTGTTAGATGCTTTCCAATGAGAAAACATCTGGATGCAAATTGAAGTGTGACTAAAAATCCCCACTTCAAAATGTGCGATTTCGCGGCAAAAAGTGTGATTTTTTTTGCCGTGAATCGCACCTTATAAAATATGAGATTTTCGGAAAATGGCCAAAAACTGCAGTTTTTGCGAGAAAAAAAAAACGCAAAAGAAAATTTAACGCAACCCATTACATTTCGCCCAGTAAGTCAATTTAAAGAAAGAATGGCACAACATACTGTAGGGCAGCAATACAGGCAGCCCTAAGTAGTGGCCACAGTGAGCAAACAGTGGCCAGGCATTTTGTGGAGGCATGCCACAACATGGTAATGTTGTGGTATCACCTAATAAATCAAGTACCCTTTAAGTTTCTTATAATTCAGTAAATATGCCCATGTTGACACTGTCGATAGATCATCAAGTAAAGTGATACAATGGAAATACCAACACTCCCTTGGCGCTGACTGTGGTTCCTCTTATTCTTGTACCATTGCACCCAAAAAGAGAGAAGCCAAAATAGTGTGATACAGTATTATACACAATTTACAATAAGAATGAACAGTGGCGGATTCAGGGGGGGGGGCACCTGGGCACGTGCCCCCCCATCATTACATTGTGTAGCTGAGGACCAGGGCTTTCCAACAAGCCAAGCCCCGTATCTCTAGCCTCCCGGGATCCGGAGATATCGCCTTGCAAAGCTGTAGCTTTTTTCCCTATATGATAATATGGGACCCGGCATTTCCGACCCCCACTCGGTTCCAATGGCTGCCAGTTGTCCCCCTGGCTTCACAGAAGCTTGTGGTTGACATCATTCAATTCCAAATCGCTGGGCCTTCAATATGATACCAGACTGGTCCATATCGGTCAATCGTTTCCAGAGATATTGCATGTAAACCGTTTTTTATTTTTGAAATGTAATTTCATAGCTGTTCATGTTCTTTGAGGGCAGATTACTCTGGAACCAAATGTTCCAGTTTCACTGGACCAAAATCATTCAAAGCCCACTCAAAAGTTCGTCAATATGATACTTGTCTCATGTAAATGGGTCAGTTGGTTCCGAAGATATAGCCGGTTAAATTAGATAACTGGTTAAAGAGGGGAGGGGTGGTTTTCTCTCCCCTTCATACCAGAAAATGCAGGGACTAGACTGGTGTAAAAGGGGCCAACCTGGGAATGTATTTTCTGGTGTGAAACGGGTATTATTTAAAATAGCCAGGACCTTCAGTGCTCTGAATACAGCCAAGCTCTGCCACTGTCAGTGGCTATCACTTCTGCTTGGCGGCGGCTGTCCCCCATTTACCGCAAGCATGTATTCCCCCTTGGCAATGAGCATGTAATCCCACATGGCAACAAGCATGGAACCTCTGGCAATGAGCATTGAACCCTTGGCAATGAGCATGTAGATAAGCAGCAATTATGTAGCATAATTTTTAATAGGCATTATGGTGTTTGGTATAATACATAATGGACATAATGGCGTGTAACTTAACGTGTAATGGACATTATGGTGTAAATGTTTAATGCGCGCCTTTGGTGGACAATGTCCCTGTATGAAGCGTATTGTGAATTTTGGCTTAATCTGTGTGGCATTATGTGAATTCTGGCTCAATCCGTGTGGCATTATGTGAATTTTGGCTCAATCCATGTGGCATTATGTGAATTTTGGCTCATTCCATTTGGCATCATGTGTAAGGGGCAAGCATAATGGGGTCTAGTATTTTGTTGCATAATGTGTAGAAGTTGTATATGGTGTTGTACACTACACATAGCGCTAGTTATTTTCTATTCACTGTAGGGACCCCGCCGGCCGCGGCCAGCTTATACACAATGACAGCGCCGCAGGTACCCCCGGCGGCACGGACACCCCTGCACGCTGCAGCACTGCAGGGACGCCGGGGACGCAAGTTTTTTACACAGGTACCACAGTTCGCTAACCCTTCATGCTGGGGGTGAGGGCGAACTGCCACCCTCCAGGTGCCGGCACCCTAGGCAAATGCCTAGAGCTGCCTGGTGGTGGCGCCGGCCCTGTAAGTAGTGAGGACTCAATCAACATACTATAAAAGGCTTGAGGCCAATGATGGAGATAAGTATGCGGACGAAGATGGTCACTGATTGTTTGAGTATAGGAGAGCTGTGAGTGAAATGTGAAGAGAAGAGGGCTTTAACAACAAGAGGGAAGAGGGCCCTGCTTGGAGGAGGTTACAATCTAGTAGGAAGGGGAGACAGACAGATTACAAGAGGTGCAAGCAAGTGGGTGGTGGCTAGATAGCAGGATATAAACAGGCAAGGGGTCGGCGAACCAGCTAGTTTATGCAGGACTAGTTTATGCAGTGGAAGGGTACGCTTTGATGAATCAGTAAATTTTCAGTGCCCGTTTGAAGCTTTGCAAGGTCGGGGGGAGTCTAATGGAGCGAGGGAGTGTGTTCCACTGAAGGGCAAAGTCCTGTACTCTAGCATGGGAAGCAGTGATCAGGGTGGAGGAGAGACGACAGTCGTCGGCCGACCGTAGAGGGCAGGAGGGTGTATGAATGGAAATGAGGTTACAGATATATGGAGCAATGGAATTAGAGATGGCCCTGTATGTGAGTGTGAGGTGTTTGAAGAGGATTCTGTAGGGGAATGGGAGCCAGTGCAGAATTAGAATGGCGGGAGAGTAAGATAAGCCTGGCTGCAGAGTTGAGGACAGATTGGAGAGGAGCCAGTTGGGATCAAGCGAGGCCGGTGAGGAGAGCCATGAAATGACCAGTGAGTGGATGATAAGCTTAGTTGCACTCTGTGAGAGAAAGAGCCTGATGCGAGCAATGTTGTGGAACTGAAAACGGCAAGAATGGGCCAGGGCTTGGATGTGGGGTGCAAAGGAGAGGGAGGAGTCGAGAGTGACACCCAGGCAGCGCAGTTGGGGAATGGGGGAGATGATGGTGTTGTTAACAGTGACAGAGATATTGATAGAGGGCATAGCTCTGGGTGGGGGAAAGATAATAAGTTCGGTTTTGTCCATATTCAGCTTCAGAAATCGCTCGGACATCCAGGAGGAGATGGCAGAGAGGCAGTTGGAAACCTGAGAGAAAACAGTGGGGGACAGATCAGGAGAGGAGAAGTAGATTTGGGTGTCATCAGCATAGAGGTGATATTGCAAGCCAAAGGAGTTAATGAGTGCACCCAGAGAAGAGGTGTACAGGGAGAACAGAAGGGGGCCAAGAACGGAACCCCGAGGGACCCCGACAGAAAGTATGGAAGGTGGTGATGTGGAGCCAGAGGCAGTGACTTAGAGAGGTAAGAGGAAATCCAGTTGAAGACCGTGCCAGAGAGGCCAATGTTTTGGAGTGTGTGGAGGAGAGGGTGTTCTACAGTTTCAAAGGCAGCAGATAAGTCAGGTTATAAGTTATGGTTATAAATATAGGAATTGGGACTTCACCTCACTCTTCCTTGATAGCGACACTTGCTGTTTCGAAATGCGTTCGTGGTGTGGAGGAAAGTGAGGACATTGTGCAGCTTAAACCAAGGAGAGGCTACTAGGGATGCCTAGGACTTTATTTCAATCTGCCCTTAAGTCTGCAATTTCTTGTAGACCATTATGCTTGGTTAGAGTCAACGCTGTTCATTCATTCACTTTTATGTCTGGGTACTGGGTACTTGTGTAGTTTCACGGCTACTTCCGAGTTCTATGCTCGCCACAAACTATCTAAAATAAACTAACTTAACTCCATGCCAACATGGATAGTTCATACCCCCATTATCCATGTTGGCATGGAGTTGATTTTAGATAGCGTGGTGAGCGTAGCGAGCCACCAAGCCCGCAGCGTGGGCGAGCGAAGCGAGCCCCGCAAGGCGACTCAGACGCCATGAAACTACACAAGTACCTATGTCTGTTATTCAAGTTTTTTTAAATACAGTAAAAGTGATATTGCACTATATCTGCTTTTGTTCTTTTTTGCATATGCCCATTTTGGATCCATACACATCTGATATCTGGTGGTGATGTTACCTCTCCCCAAAGAGGCGATTTATGTCTATGTATAAATGGTAGACATATACAGGGGGTATGAGTTCCATTTTTCTGCTTGAATATTCTTCTTATTGTAAATTGTGTATAATACTGTATCACACTATTGTGGCTTCGCTCTTTCTCTTTTTGGGTGCAATGGTACGAGAATAGGAGGAACCACAGTCAGCGCCAAGGGAGTGTTGGTATTTCCATTGTATAAATTCTGAAAAGTTGAATCATACTACCACTTTCATTCCCCAGGCAGTGGCAGGCGCTAAGGTCAATCCTAAAAATCTTGGTGTTAATAATGATAATGTTTTAATAACAGGTTTTTGTGATACTGTTATAATTATGATAAATATAGTGTAGCTAGATTATTTGAGTGATAACTATAGACAGAATAATAATAATAATAATAGTAGTCCAGGTCTTCTGCCAAATGCCGGCGATTCCGGCGGTACCCGACATGGACTGAGGTGAGGCGCAGAGATGTTTCATCTTCCGCACTTCTCCCAATTATTCTATTGGTCGCCTAGCGGCCAATCAGGAGCCGACTTTCTCGGCTCCTGATTGGCCGCTAGGTGGCCAATAGAATCATTAGGAGGAGAGGCGCGGAAGATGAATGTTCTCAGCGCCTCATCTCAGTCCGTGTCGGGTACCGCCAGAATCGCCGGCATTTGGCAGAAGATCTGGACTACTTTGGAACGAAGAGGACAGATCTTCGCAAGAGGACCTTGGTAAGTTGGATTTCCTTCCACAGGTGTCCCATGGATTTCTTCGGATCCAGGACCTCGGACTCTTCAGCCCTGGAGCCCCGGACCAGACCCGGAACCAAGGCCCCGGACCCCGGACTCTGCAGCCCTGGATCCAGGAACCAAGGTATCGGACCATGGACCATGGAGCCCCGGACCCTGGAGCCCCAAACCTGGACCCTGGAGGCCCGGACCCAGGAGCACTGGACCCAGGGACCTACCGACGGGCTCAAGATAGGTAAGTATCAGTATGTGTGGGCTTTGGATGTATTAAAGTTTTATTTTTAATGGGTGTCAGTGTATTTATTTAACTATTTATTTTACTGTGGAACTACAAGTGCCAGCGGGCCCTTTAATGCCCCGCATGCTGGGACTTGTGGTTCTCCAAGTCCCAGCATGTGGGGGAGGCTTGCTGGGACTCATAGTTCCACGGTATAAGAGAATAGTTTTTCTTCTATTTTTTACACAGAATCAGCTCGATGCCCACAGCCCAAGGGCATCGAGGACAGCCCCGGGCTTCAGCATGGGCAGGTAAGTTCTGGAGGGGGGGCCCCACTTTCCCAGGACCCCTGCCCATGCTAACCGGTCAGGGGGATGAATGCTTTGGCCGGGGGGGGATTTGTATAAAAAGTTTCCCCCCGGCTGTGACATTACCCTGCTAGCTGGTTGGGCCCGGTGCTGGTTCTTGAAATACGGGGGACCCCTAGTCATTTTGTCCCCCGTATTTTGGGAACCAGGAGCGGCCCTTGAGCCTGGTGCTGGTTTTGTAAAATCCAGGGGACCTCTATTTGTTCTGCATCGTGATTTTATGAAACCAGGACCGCCGTTTTTTTTTCCACTTTTTTTTTTAACCAAAATCGCACATTTCTGAAAATGATTTTCGTTTCTGAAAATGTGCCGATTTTCATTACTGAAAATCGCACATTTTCATGACTAAAAAAAACGCGGTATTTTGCAGCAAATTTGCATCTCATTAAATATGCGAAAATCAGCCAAATAATGCGATATTAAAAAGTGCGATTTGGTGCGATTTTTAAACATGCCTAAAAATCGCACCCTATTAAATTTCGCCCCATGTCTCTAGTGAGTTTATGATTGTTTCAGCGTTACTGCTGATGGATTCTGCATGTGGGAGGCTAGTTCAAGTTCTCACATTCTGCTACTTAATGATCAACTGTTTAAGGCAAAGGAGAAGACTGCAGTTTTTGGCTGAGAGTCGGAGGAGTTTGCATAATTTCCTACTTGAAACTCACCTTTCCCAGCGTCAATATCAGCGCAGGAGGAGAACTTTTGTCACTGCAATGATGGACACCATTCTTGGACTTAATCTGTTTTCACAGTGTAGATTGTGGGCCAGAGAATGTCAGAGTGGTGTAGTCTTCATGCAAAGTGTGCTAAACTTTACTGATGTGCAGTGGAAGGCTCATTTCAGAATGTCCCGGGACGCATTCATGTATCTTTTGGACCTGTTGACTCCAGCACTCAGTCTATCAACAGCAAATTTCAGACACCGATAGAGCCAAGCAGGAGGCTTGCCATTGCTTTGTGGTGGTACGCAACTCCTGGTGAATATCGGTCAATTTCTACCCTATTTGGAGTGGGAATATCGGCAGTTTCTAATATTGTTCACAAAGGCATTTACTTCATTTGATCCCACAAATGAAGATGAAGTATCTGCACTTTTCTCTTCCTCCCACTCTACTACCTCTCCTCTTGACCCTATACCCTCACACAGTGGCGTAAGCTTCTAACAGATGCCCGGAGGCAAAAGTGTGATGTCGCCCCCCCCCCCCCCCCCCCCAAAAAAAAAAGAAAAACCTTGCTTTCTTAACACTATTGGTTAGCCATCCTATAATGCAGACACACCCACAGAGGCACATGCACAAACACATATACACACAGCCACATAGGAACACACATATACACAGCAGCCACATACATATACACACAGCCACATACATAGAGCCACATGTATACACACTGCCACATACATCACCATACCCTCCAACATGACCCATTCCATTAGGTACACAATGCTCTGTTTCTGGACTTCCCTGCCAGTGGCAGTTACAGAGGTTGGGCTGCAGCACTGTGCAATATTGAAATAGGGGAGCCACACCTAATGCCACCTCAAACATGACTGTCCTGGACTCACTGGCAGTTGATGTGACCCCCCTCCTTGAATATTGGACTGTGCTGGAGTCCAACCTCTGTAACTGCCACTGGCAGGGAAGTCCAGGAACAGAACATTTTGTACCTAATGGAATGGGTCAGGTTGGAGGGTATGCATCACATGTATACACAGCCACATACAGAGAGCCACATGTATACACACTGCCACATACATCACATGTATACACAGTAGCTACAGTGCATATGCAAACATACACACACAATTATACACTTCCACATACACACAAACACATGTATACACACAGCTACATATGAACATATACCAACATGTATACACACAGCAACATACACATATGTATACACACAACCACACACACATATGTATACACACAACCACCACACATATGTATACAAACAGCCACACACACATATGTATACACACAGCCACACACACATGTATACACACAGCAACACATGCACATACACCCACATGTATACACACAGCAACATACAAATATATATACACACAACCACACACACACATATGTATACACACAGCCACACACACATGTATACACACAGCCACACACATGTGTATACACACAGTCACACACATATGTATACACACAGTCACACACACATGTATACACACAGCCACACACATGTATACACACAGCCACACATGCACATACACCCACTACACACCTATGTAAACACACAGCAACATGTGCACAGCCCATGCCCATATATGCACACATAGCAACAAATGCACATACAGTAAACATAACCCTATATAAATATACACACAATACACATAATTAGTTTAATAAACACTACAACTGCCCCCTCTCACCTGTAAATGAGGCATCCCTTCCTTAGCATGAGCCAGCAGATCGTGGGGGGTGAAGAGCTGGACGGGCTGCAGGGCTGTCAGGAGGAGACAGGGGCTCTGTGTGTAACAGGAAGTCCAGTCTCTCTTCCTCTCACTGAGCTCCTGGAGCAGGGCTGCTAATCACTGCAGCGCTGCTCTCATACAACATTCTGAGTGGCACGCAGGGGCTGGAGTTCAGAGGCAATGTATGTCAGGCCGGGTGTCCCCTTCAAATGTGGCGCCCGGCGGCAAATGACTCCATTGCCTCCGGGACTTCCGCCACTGCCCTCACAAATAACCAAATCTCTGTCTCCTGTTCTCATCCCAATCTTAACTAATATCTGTAACCTCTATTTCTCTACTGGTGTCTTTACTTCATTGTTCAAACATGCAGTTATTACTCCGATTCTGAAAAAAACAGAATTCTGATCCAAGCTCTCTCTCAAACTACCGTCCAATTTCTCAACTTCCATGCACCTCCAAACTACTTGAAAGACTTGCCTACACTTGCCTCACACACTTTCTTAACTTGCACAACTTACTGGACCCACTTCAGTCAGGCTTTCGTACCCAACACTCCACAGAGACAGCACTGACTAAAGTGGTGAATGATCTGGTCACTGCTAAGTCTAAAGGCCACTATTCACTACTAATTCTTGTAGATCTCTCTGCTGCTTTTGACACTGTTGACCACACACTTCTCATACAAACACTACAATCCCTAGGTCTTAAAGACACAGCCCTCCCTTGGTTCTCATCCTACCTATCTAACCGCTCCTTAAGTGTCCGTTTCTCTGATTCTACCTCCTCTTTGCTACTTCTTTCAGTTGGAGTACCTCAGGGTTCAGTTTTAGGTCCTCTGCTTTTCTCAATCTATACCTCATCTCTTGGCAAACTAATTAGCTCCTTTGGATTTCAGTATCATCTGTATGCGGATGATACTAAGCTCTACCTATCCTCCCCGGACCTGTCTCCACCTGTATTGAGCCGTGTCTCTGAATGCCTTTATGCTGTTTCATCCTTGATGTCATCTAGTCACTTCATTGGTTACCTGTATTCTACCGTACTCAATACAAAATTATTTTACTTACACACAAAGCCATAAACCAAACTACACCAACATACATATCTTCTCTTATCTCAAAATATCATCCAACACGACCTCTACACTCCTCCCAAGATCTGCATCTCTCATCCACACTCATTACTCGCTCCCATTCCCGACTGCAGGACTTTCTTCGGGCTGCACCCACTCTGTGGAATTCCCTCCCAAGCACAATAAGACTCTCCTCCAGTCTCCAAACCTATAAGCGTTCCCTAAAAACTTATCTCTTCAGGCAAGCTTATCAAATTCCAGAACCAGTCACAGAACATTGCATTCTGGTGGAATTGATGCAATAAAGAATACAGTATCTATCCTTATGTATCAATGCCTATTTCCCTTTGGATTGTAAGCTTGCGAGCAGGGCCCTCCTACCTCTTGACTGTCTGTTGTATCACTGTCTCCTTTGTAAAGCGAACGTTCTGCGCTATATAAGAAACTGTTAATAAATAATAATAATAAATAAGTCACACGTGCTTTGCTGGACATTTTGTATGCACAATTAATTTGTCTTCCGCAAGGCACCTTTAGATTAGACCATTGTTGGATTTAGAAAAAAGGGGGGCAGATGATACCATGATTGGTGTTATCCATACACATTGTCCAATAATTAGTGGCAGTTACACAACGATACTGTTTGAGTGGGGTAATAGCCGGCAAATACAAAGCGGCTGACAAACCTTATATCCCTTAGCTCAACAGTATTATTTTATGTGAAGCCTGAACACTGTCTCTCTATTATAAAAACCCAAGAATGCTTGTGTAAATAAAGCTTTATTTAAAACTGGGAATAGCAGAGATTGGATGATTGGTGTTATTCATACACATTGTCCAAAAATTAGCGGCAGTTACACAACGATACTGTTTGAGTGGGGTAAAAGCCGGCAAATACAAAGCGGCTGACAAACCTTATATCCCTTAGCCCAAACAGTACCATTCTATGTAAAGCCGGAACACTGTCTCTATATTATAAAAACGCAGGACTGCTTACGTAATAAAAGCCTTATTCAAGAATTGGTAATAGCAGAGATTGGATGATTGATGTTATCTATACACACTGTCCAATTATCGGACAGTACAACATCCACAGGTGAAAATAGACGTCTCTCTACTGAACTGCCTTATAAAAATTATACATGCATGTAATTACACAACCCCAGTGAAATATTGCTGTAAAATAAAATAATAAGGAACACATTAAGCTTTAACACACAGAAGCCATATAAAACCTATTGGAAGGCTATTCAGCCTAAGCCAGTGGTTCCCAAACTGTGTGCCGTGGCTCCCTGGGGTGCCTCAGGACTCTAGCAGGGGTGCCTCGGGTTGTTGGTCCAGGACCAATTCAAATTATTTATGATCAATTATTTAAGGACAAAACCAGTGCTGGTGGCTGCCAATCATAAAATATGTGTACAAACAGAAGCAAATCCTGCCCTTTATCACACAACTGAACCAAAGAATCACATATAAATGCAATCTACTTAATTTTATTATTATTTTTCTATACCTAGGGGTGCAGTGGAAAAATTCTGATACTCAAGGGTGCCATGATTCAAAAAAGATTGGGAACCTCTGGCCTAAGTGATAGTAATTGCAAATCAAAAGATACTATCACTCTTTTTACTGTAACAATACACAGTAAAGTAACAATTATCTCTGAGAAAATAATCAGAGATGAAGGGTGAGATTTAATAGGATGAGAGATTCAGAAAGTGAGAGATTTGGTAAGAAATCTCCAGGTTTTTTTAAAGCGGCAATCATTTACACTGCAAAATCAAACTGGTTTTGCAGTGTAAATGATTGCCGCTTTAAAAAAACCTGGAGATTTCTTACCAAATCTCTCACTTTCTGAATCTCTCATCCTATTAAATCTCACCCAGAAGTATCCAAATAGGACACAAATGAGAACATACAGGGAAAACATAACCATAATAGGACAGAGTTGAGCTGTGGCCATCTTATTTTAATCTTATTTCTGCTCTTTATTTCTTTCTATTTAATTTTAATATTTCACTGATTTTTATTGAAAAATTATTAGGTTAATAAAAGGTTAAATTTTATGTATCATTAATTGACTTTCAGTGCACCTACATTATACTTCCTTTTCTTGTTTATGTCATTGTTGGATTTGTTCTACGTGGATATCCATTGTGTGGCAGATAGAAGGGACCCACATCCCTATAATTGACATGACAGTGCTGCGGATTACCACAACTGAAAGGGATGGCATTCAATTGTCTTGCAAGCTGTGGTCGATCATAAGCAGAGCCGGATTAACAATGGACCTGATGGAGCTACAGCTCCAGGCCTACTCTCCAAATAGGCCCATCTTGTAGCTGAGGCCCGAGGCTCTCCAACAAGCCCAGCCCCGCGTCAATAGCCCCCCAGAAACCGGAGATACCGCCAGGCAAACCTGGAATGGGACCTGACCCCAGACCGGTTCCAACAGCTGCCAGTTCCCTCTCTGGCATCACAGAAGCTCAAGGTTCAGTCAAACCCAAATTGCTGGGCCTTCAATATGATACCAGGCTGGTCCATATGGGTTCATTGGTTCCAGAGATATTGCGGGTAAACCGATTTTTTTTTCATTTATGAAATGTAAATTTCATGGCTGTTCATGTTGTTTGAGGACAGATTTCTCTGGAACCAAACAGCCCAGTTTCTTGGGACCAAAATGATTCAAAGTCCACTCAAAAGTTCTTCAATATGATACTGGTCTCATGTAAATGGGTCAGTTGGTTCCGAAGATATAGCTGGTTGGTTAAAGGGGGAGGGGTGGTTTTCTCTCCCCTTCACACCAGAAAATGCAGGGACTAGGCTTGGGGTCAGCCTGGGAATGTCCCTGCATGATCCTGGGTCCATATTCCCAGGTAAGTCACTGCACTTTCTGGTGTGAAAGGGGTATTATTTCAAATAGCAGGGACCTGCATTGCTCTGAATACAGCTGGGCAGCCCCTTCTCTCTGCCCGGCTGTCAATGGCTGTCATTTCTGCCCGGCGGCGGCTGTTCCCCAGTTACCGCAAGCATGTATTTCCCCCTTGGCAATGAGCATGTAATCCCCCATGGCAACAAGCATGAAACCCCTGGCAATGAGCATGTAGTTATACAACACTAATGTAGCAGAATTTTTAATAGGCATTATAGTGTATGGCATAATACGTAATGGACATTATGACGGTTTGGTATAGTGTGTATTTTGGCTCAATCCATGTGGCAAAATGTGAATTTTGCCTTAATCTGTGTGGCATAACGTGAATTTTGACTCAATCCATTTGCCATAGTGTGAATTTTGGCTAAGTCTGGTGTGAATTTTGGCTCATTCCATGTGGCATAATGTGTAAGAGGCAAGTACAGTATATGGGGGCTACTATTGTGTTGAATGATTTGTTTAAGGGGTATATGTTGTGGTAAACCTAGGTGACCACATAAAAGGTGCTGAGATGTTGTGTACCAAGTTTCAGCTTTCAGTATTTTTTTTTATGACTGGAGAGCCGCCCCGCAAGTACAGTATCTTAGGACATCAGCGTTCTGTGGGTGCACCTTTGGAGGGCACCCGCCAATATATTCGGGTAAAAAACCATTGAAAATCCCCATGTCAAGCTTTTGACTGTCGACTGTCGTCTAGGTTGACATGGGTTTAGGTCAAAAGGTCATTAGGTTGGTGTCAACCTAATGACCTTTTGACCTAAACCCATGTCAACCTAGACCCATGTTGACCTTTCAGCATGTCGACCTAATGGTGTCTACCCAATGCTTGTCGACCTTCTTGCTGTAGAGCTAATGATCCATACCCTAAAAGGGATACGGTCATTAGGTCTACAGCAAGATGGTCGACAAGCATTAGGTCCACACAATTATGTGGACATGCTGAAAGGTCAACATGGGTCTAGGTCAGGGCTGGGCAACACCGGCCCTCCAGATGTTAATGAACTACACATCCCAGCATGCCTTGCATCAGTTTCAGCATGGCCACATAGCAAAACTAATGCAAAGCATCCTGGGATGTGTAGTTCATTAACATCTGGAAGGCCGGTGTTGCCCAGCCCTGGTCTAGGTCAACATGGGTTTAGGTCGACAGGTCATGTTGAATGCTTCTATTACGGCTGTTCAACGTTGCTGTTCCTACAGGATTGCATTTACATTTGACAGTATGCTGTGGGCCACATCCAGCAGGGATGTTTTCAAATGGGATTTGTAGTTCCATGACTGGTGTACAGCAGAGTATGTAGTCCCATGGGTTCTTTGTGAGTTTACAACCACTGTCACCAATTAGTTTATAATAAACACACCCAATGTGCCTCATGGTGCAGTGTGTGTGGATGTGCATATACCATATCTTGTTTATTAAATTCCGGTCCACCTAATCGGAGATGCAGCCTACCCCTTAAGAAGATGGCTTATGAAGGGCTTCACTCAACAGGTTGCACTGAGGCCGGACCAAGTACAGTACAAGCACACCCTGAGCTCTGCACGAATGGTTGTGGAGAATGCATTCGGACGCTTAAAAGGACAATGGCGTTGTCTTTTGAAGTACAATGATGTGGACCTTGAAAACATGACTAAAATTGTGGCAGCCTGTTGTATTTTGCACAACCTTTGTGAGTTCAAGAGGGAGGAATTTCTTCCAGAGTGGGCCATTCAGGACTCTGTGTACCCTGCACCTGCTTTGGAAACATACATGGGTGAACATTCTGGTAGTGCAGAGCAGATGAGGTCTTTTCCTCATTGCTCCATTAATTTCTCTTGTGATTTGTATCTTCTTGTTATGTTAAGTTTTTGTGCTAAATAAACCAGTTTCATGTTTATGTGCATTCCCACTTTCAAATTACAGGCAGATACAGTTTTAAACTCGAAGCTAAAAACCTTCAAATTTTAAATTGTACAAATTCTAACCATAAAACCAACACATTATTTATAAAGATAGCGTCAAAATTCCTTAAAATACACAACAACTTCAAACCTTTCCCCCCTGTCTTGATTGTCCGAGCAGCTTGCTCGGTCTTGTTTGGTTTTCATTTCCTTGCCGGCACATTATATACTGTGGTGTTTAAAAAATAATAATTTAGAATAATAAAAAGCATCATTGTTTTAAAATATGTCTGTGGCCTTCTCCAACCTACATAATAGGCCATAGGTACTGGGGCCAGCTAGGGGATTCGACGGCGCGAATTACAAACCATCCTCGCCATTTATCCACCGTGCTGGTCCAATCACCCTTTTCACCCTATGCAGGCTCAGCAGGAAATGAAAAATGCCTTTATTTTGGCAATGAATCTTGATACAAAAAAATATACAATATGAAATTGCAAGAATATAAAATGAGACAAAAGGGAAAGGCAGGAATTCAACATTGACCGGCAAAGGCATTTGAGAATTCCATTTGTCCAACACTCCAACCATTCACATACAATGCCTCTCTACAATATCCCCACTATGAACTTCCTTTCCTCCTATTCCAAACAAACCCAGGCTCAACACTCCCTACCTCACTATAAAACCTGCCTCAATAGAGGCATGCTTCCCAAACCCACCCTCAACATCCCCAACCATGTATCAACATCAACATCCCCAACCATGTATCCATACTGCATGCACATTCTACATCCAGGGGGGAAGCCTTGTTTCATAGGACAGGGTTGCACTTACTGTTGCCACGTAATGGCGTGGTCTCAGCAATTGGGCGCACTTCACTGGGGCCTGGCTGATTGTCTTCCACATTTGGTGTCCCGGGGATGCCTTCAGGGCTCTCAGTCACTACCGTTTGTGGATGTGGAATGTCCTCATTGAAGAGTGGTGGTGATGATGGGGACTGGGCTGCTAGTGGCACGGGATTGGTTCTGGCCACTGTTTTATCAGCACAGGCCTGGGTTGCAAGTTGGCGGCTTTCTGCAACAGGTATGCTGGAGGACAATGCCAATTGAGTGGCAAGAGCTGAATGCCCAAACACACTCATGCATTGTTCTAAAAAGTTCCAAACGGGCAGCCCCACTTTACGGTTATGATCGTTCACTTGGTGGAACTTTCTCTTCAGAGACTATAACGCGTTGAGGGTGTTCCTGTCTTACGTGAACCGGTGGTCTGATCCCGCGGTGAAGCCTAGCAGATATCCGCGCTGCCTCACAAGCTTCTGATACCGTCTCTGGGGAATCCGAGTGTACCGAAATCCTTTGGATGCTGGTGACAAATATGCTGTTTTCTTTTAACCTATGTGTACGTGAGCTTTTATGATCTAGTAAAAATTGTCATATTTTATACTCACTCGCGCGCCTCCTCCCATTCCTTTTTTCGCATGTACCCAAATCTCTGAGGTTGGAGATAGCCTCTATCGTGGAGGAAAGGCTGCGCCACATGAAGGAGTCTCTATAAGAGTGACCACTCGCTACAAAATATTGACCGAGCGCTCTTCAGATTATTGGTTGCTTGCTCAATACCTGTTTGTATTTTGTCAGCTGTCCAGATGAGGAGCTATCTACTACTTAGTGTTAGGACGTCTTATAGTGATGTTTGGTATTGCTGTACAGTATTTCTTACTATATTGTATACATGAAGAAATTATTTATATTGTAATAACTTGTTTATTTTAATCGTTATAGACATTGAAAATTACTGATATATGAATGTAATAGAAATGATGGCAGGTAACCGCTGCATGATAACTGGGCAGACCCATAGATATGCTGATTCTACCTCATGGATGTAAACAAAATACCAAGCTACCTTCCAATCAGCTCCCAGTTATCTGGAATGATCTCAGGGAATGACCAATAGAAGACCCCTGAGGAGTGACATCATCACCTTTTGTCTATTTTTAATGAAACAAGATTACTCTGGGATGTTGTATTGTTTCTATAGATCAGTGCTGTTGTCAGTTGTGCCTTACAACCTTGTACTTTTGGACTAAATGCTACTTTTTTTTACTCCGGAAGTAAACCTTTATTGCTGGATATACATAAGCACTAAGAAAAACAAAGTACAGTATAATATACTGTACATATAACGGTAACTCTCCTTAAATCAAGGGATGTTGGTATTCTTTTCCAGAGTGATGTCTATTGTTTCCACTTTTATTTTCCATGCAGGTAATCCCATGTAAGAGAAGAAACATACAATGGTATAGTATGTACAAACTGGTGTTCAAAGGTTTCAGACGACTCCACAGTCATAAGTATGGTGGTTGCGTACCCCACTCACATCTGTGGGAGGTCAAGAAAACTCATGGACGTATAAATTTGCAGTATTATTACCCAGACACACAGCAAAGAAGTTGAGGTCAAACATTTATAGGTATCTTTAAAAAGTCACCCCTGGTGAAGAATGAGCTTACCCCAACTCAGAGTTAATCTGTGTGTTAAACTCCCATAAAGGTATCTTTCAAAAATATATGAGGCAGTGGGGGAATTTACTAAGTTGGCTATAAATAAGCCTATTTGTAGCCATTTGAGACTGTATACGGCCATAAATTCTTATTTTTAGAATTTACTATGGGCGATATATGGGCATTCATATTCGTATTCCTGGCACATTCATATTCATATTTCCGAATACCAATGAATACGCCATAGATAGAATACAAATACAAATCACCATTCATCCGATATATAAAAATTTAAATGGTAATACTTTGTCCAGTAAAATCAATGTATACAGAAGTCTCATAGAAAAAATATGTTTTTATTGTCCATAATTTGATCTTCCTAAATAGTTGATCAACAGAACTCTTCCTACAGAAAACAAAATAAAATATACAGTACCAATATTTTACCAAATTTATTACAAACCATTTTTACTGGTCTTATATTAAAAAATATGCTGCATTTCCTTTTTTAACAAAGTGCTTGCTAGATTTCTGTTGTGAATATCTGGATTAATAACCATTAACCCATTAAAGCACTACAATTTCAGCAGTCGAACATTTATGTACAGTTTTGAAATGGAGAGAGCAGGTGTTTCTAAGCCTTTTCTAATGTTACACAAATGCTCTCCTATCCTTATTTTAGAGGTTGGGAGGTTCTCCAATATAACATTTATTACAGGTACATTTGATTGCATATACCATGTTGTGGCTCTCACGTGTAATAAAGGGGCAGATGTATTAACCAGCGTTAAGTGCAAAAATGCACTTAACGCTGGTTAACTGGGGGGGATTACGTCTGTCCCTAATGTATTACTAGCGCACCTAACGTGCGCTAGTGACAGCCCGCCGAGTTACGCTCGGCGGGGCTGTCCCTGCAATCCCCCCCAGGGATTAACGGCCGGGGCGATGTATTAACAGCCTTCAAGGCCTTAATTCGCCCCGGCCGCTTCGCCAGCTCAGGGCTAGCGTTGTCCTATCCCCCACTATGGGGACAACGCTAGCCCTGCATCTGGCTTGGGCTGCACTGGAGATCTCGCGGTTTTTGCGAGATCTCGCGCATGCCCAGTAAGCCGGGCAGGGGGGGGCGACGGGGAGTGCGCATGTGCGGGGCAGCGAGGGAGCCGATAAGGAGAGCTGTTAATGCTGGGCATAACGGCTCTCCTTATCGGCTTGGGGGATGTTAGTACATCTCCCCATAACGTGTGCCCGCTTCTCCTCGTTATGCAGGAGAAGCGGGATGTTATGTCAGAAGCGCAAAGTGGGGGGGTTAGTACATCTGCTCCAATATCCTTTATGGTGTGATCTATTACATTAATATTAATGTTGCAGATTTGCTTCTAATGTTTCCTCTTATATATGCATACAGGCACATCCCAAATTAAGGTACCTGTTTTTTAGGTTGGTTTTAGTCTACTAGAAACTAGTTTGATTTTAATATTGAGTGCCTTTCTATAAATGCATAAATGATTCTTCGGGATTAGATCACCTACAATTGGATCCAGATGAAGTAAGAGTTTATTCAATATTTATTCTACATCCATAAATTGACTGTTGGACACCCATTCAAATAAACTGTTGTATGCCCATTCGAACCAAATGAACGCCCATTCGAATTTCTCCTTTTTGTTATTTTTGGGCCGTTCCTTTGTTTCTAATAGTGTGTCTTCTACTAATCTTTCAACTTCCTTCAAGGCCTGATCAAATGAATTTACATTGAAGACACAAGCTTTGAATTTGTTGTGCATTTCCAATGCCTGTGACTTGAAAATGTAATTTTCCATGCAATTTATTTTAAGATGTAAAAACTGGCCGATAGAAGTGGAATATAGACAGTTTTTATGTTGGCAACTTGTGGAAACAATATAGGTGTCAGAGTCTTTCAGTTTTGTAAAATTCTATGTATGGATGGATTTGTCTTTTATATAGATGTAATGTCCAAAAATGTATGGTACAGATGGAGCCCCTCTCTTTCATTGCTGGCAATCACCAGAAACACCCCGCTGGTGAATGCTGGTGGAGAGGGACTCCATAAGACTGTGATGGGCAAGCGTCTTACACACATGTGCGTCCCAGTCAGTTGGCGGCTGGCCGGCAGGACCCTACCTGTCTCCGCTTCAGGGAGATGGGCAGGGTTAGGGGGGTGCAGGGAGGTGGGGGCTAGTGTTGGGGACCAGCAGCGATGCGGTGGTGGGACCTGGGGGTGCTCCATTGGAACAGGGCACATGAGCATCTAGTGCATGCATGCCCCCTTCGGACGGCTGGTGGGGGCTGCAAGCATGACAGCAGCTCCTGTGGGCCAAATGTAATAGGGTGAGATTTTCAGAAAGTGAGAGATTTTGGGAGAGTTTTCCCATATTTTTTAAAGCACCAATCAATTACATGGCCAAATCAACCTGGTTTTGCAGTGTATCTGATTGCTGCTTTAAAAAAAGGGGAAAACTCTCCCAAAATCTCTCACTTTCTGAAACTCTCACACTATTACATTTGGCCCTGTATGTTCAACTTCTCTCTTCCTCCTCTTCCTCCTCTACACAAAGAAGATATCATCAATGTACCTAACATATGTCACCAGGTTTGCCCCAAAATATTTCTGGACCAGATGGTATCGGAAACCTGGTGCCCTGGTGCACAGCAATGTGCCTGTCTTCTGTAAAAGAGAACATCATCTTGAAGATGAAAAAGTTATTTTCTAAAATTAATTGGATGACGTCTAACGGTCTAAGAGGAACATTTGCATGTTATGTGGTATAATAGCTAAAGCCTCCTTGGCTGCTTAAATGCCCTGACTATGATTAATTATAGTGTATAAGGAGGAAACATCAGCAGTTCCTAACAGGTCACCTTTTTGCCACATGATGTCTTTCAGATGTTTGAGGAAGTGTTTAGTATCTCCCAGATGACATGTTTTTGAGTACCAGGAGCTGGAGGGGATAATCAATGAATTGAGAAAGATTTGCTGTAAGGAATCCCACCTCAGAAATTATAGGTCTTCCAGGTGGCTGGTTCATACTTTTAGGTAATTTTAGAAGAACATATATCACTGGTGTGATAGGTTGTTCCTTATGAACAAACTTTGCTTCTATTTCAAGCAAAATGCCCTTTGGAATTTTTTCTACAAGGATTTTTACTTTTTCTAGAGTGGATTCTGTTGGATCTTTCCTCATCTTCCTGTATACAGTATTCTCTCCAAGTTGTCTGTAGATTTTAGCCTCATAATCTTCCAAAATCCTAAAAAAAGTTTGTCACCTCTGTGGTAGAAGCCCAGAGAAAAGACTGCTCTTTAGGGGGTGGGGACTGATCTTGACATCAATTTGCCGGTCTACAAGCAACTTGCATCCTTTTAGTCCTGCCTTGTCATGAAGAGCTGAAAATATCAGTATTTAAACTGTGGAGCTGGGGAGAAGCGGGGTGGGGGGGGGGGGTGTTACAGGAAATGCATGTGGCCAACATCTCAGGGA
Source organism: Crinia signifera (assembly GCF_055691185.1). Classification (NCBI taxonomy): domain Eukaryota; kingdom Metazoa; phylum Chordata; class Amphibia; order Anura; family Myobatrachidae; genus Crinia; species Crinia signifera. Next base: position 145,736,151 of record NC_139218.1, on the reverse strand, counting down.
GTAGGGAAGGGGACACAATATTTTGAAGCCTCTCAGCCATCAAGGGAGGGTAGACAAGTATGGCACTGCCTGTGGCCCTCACACAGGCACACACACCTTCACCCAGTGTGGTTCCCATCACTCCAAGCCTATAGAAACCACATGCACCCATACTGTACAATCTGTGTGGCCACCATCACCCCCGTGTAACCCTCACACACCTTTCTGCACAATGTCTCCTTTGTCATCCACAGCCTGAGGTCCACAAACAACCGTCTACACTCAGTGTGGCCCTTGTCACGCCCCATCCTATTGCCCATACCCCCTGCACTTAGTGTATGCTACCCCTCTGCCCCCCATCACTCCTTATCAGCTGCGGATGGGCACTGCTCTCATTTTCACGACTCCTCCAGAGTCCTTGTGGGACACCACATTAAATGTATGTTATCTTATTTGTCTGGTACTCGGAAAGCCCAAGAATGCAATCCTCGAGCTACTCATATGTAAAGATGTACAATTTGTATTACTGATTCAAATAGTATAAGTTTTTATTAGTAGCAGTGTGCCCTGCTTCTATAATATTCAGTTTATTTGTGACAATGTGCAGTCAGCATTAGGCATCTGCTGCACCAGTGTATGGGGAGAAAATGCCGGATTCCCACATGCAGGGCCACAAGGACAGATGACAGAAGTAGACAGTTCAGTTCAATTCAGAACATGCGTGGGTGAAGTGTCCATTGAAATGCTTTGTAGTGCAGTACGTGGTTCGGTAATGGAGTGCAACCCCAGCACCTTTATTCTAAGTGAATTTTTTTAATTGAAGGCACTAATCGTGCTGGTGTAAAAAAATATATTTAATAACTCTAAGAAATGTCCTGTGCAGGATTAAAAAAAATAACATGTTTTCCAACAGTTTTGTGCACCCTAATTATACATACTGTATATATTGACTTATTTGTTACATTTCTCAATGTAAAGTGTAGCAGTCTTTCGCTAATCATTGCTTTTGGAGTATATGAGTAGTTGTACAGATCTGTAATTGTTATAGCTGGATGAAAGAGAGCATGTAAGCTCTTGCCAATGACCTTTTATTATAATAATGCCCAAAGGTACAAACAGCAAAAATAGGACCAACAGCTCATGTGGGAAAGATTCTGGTATGTACTACAGTGAAATGTAGAGAGACAGCTGGCTATAAATTAAGCCTGTCTTGGAAACTTGCTATATCAATATGTGATGGCAGAATGGGCTGAGCTCACTGCATTGGATTTCATTCAACTGAAAAGTGAGTTTTGTATCATACAATAAATATACTGTATGTACATCCAACTCTACTTTTGATTAGTAGAAAGTATAGAAGATACTAGCAGAAGGTCCAAATAAAGTTCATAAAGTTCACGATAAAAACATAAAAGTGTCTGGTTTATTATTTCCTTATCCCACCGGTCATGTGCGAGTTTAGGACCAACCGGAATGTGAATTCCAATGCTGCTTCCGCATGCCAAATAACCCCCTCACCTATTGGCCCACCAAAGTCCCATACATTATGCATCACACCACCTATATAAAGGGACACAGGTGCCATTTTGACCTTTGAAAGGTAGTAAGGAGCATGGAGAGGAGCAGTGTCAGTGAGCGGAGGTATGTCTGGGAGTGCAAGTGGCAGAGGCAGCAGGGTGCCAGTGACAGCCAGCACTAGCAGAGGAGCCAGGGGGAGAGCCAGCAGTGGCATGCTGAGAGGCAGCACTGTGAGAGGGAGAGGCAGCAGTGTGCCAGGCAGCATGGCCACAGCAAGGCCTGGCCCAGCCCAGACCCTGGTGGAGGAGGCAGAGCAAGAGGAGGTGGAGGACCCTCTTGCATCCTCATTCCATCCACTCACACAGTCCGAGGAGGAGCTGAAGGAGGGACACTTGTCTGATGCTGACTGGCCTGAGGTGTAGGAAGATGGAGGTGAGGAGGAGGAGGGTGAGATTGCCTTGGAGAAGGAGGGGGCATGGTTGCAGCAGAGGTGGAGGCAGAAAGTGTCCACACCCAAAGTGGCCATAAGGTGCGATTCTCATATGAGATGAAGGCCGCACTAGTCCGCACTATACTCCCTTTATATGACCAGCTGCTGGGCAAAAATTACAACAGCGCAGTGGAAGAGGGCCATGTGGGACTCTATTTCAGGGGCCGTGAACGCAGTAAGCAGCCACAAAAGGACAGTGAGGAATGTCAAGAAGAGATTTAACAACATAAAGAGGCAACTTAAAACCAAAATGGCCACCAAGGTCAAAGAGGCCAGCCGCACTGGAGGAGGAAGCCCCAAACCCGTGTCTTCCCCTGTCCTCCATGGGAGGGAATCCTCCAGCAGTCTAACAAACACATATACAAGCAGGTCTATATAGAAAGGTAGTGAAGTAGGAGATAACGATACAGTTTCCTACCAAACTACCGTAAATGCAACAATGCATGGAAGTGTTAAACATATACACAATACTTTTAGCTCTAGACCCATAAATGCAACAATGCAAGAAGATATTAATAATATTAGTAGAAAACTACCTATGCAGTGCGAATGACAACCTGAAGGTGAGCAAGAGAGACAATATAACTCCAATAGACAAACTGCATAAGAGACAACAGAGAAAAGGCTAAAGATGGTAAAGAGCACTTATCTCTTGTTCAGACAGGGTCAGGCGGAACCAGGAGTCAGGACCAAGATCCGGACAGGAACCCCGATGTCAGGGCCAGCGATGGACTGCAGGCGACCAGAGACACAGGCTGGACAAGCTGCATGAGACAGGGGCCTGAACTCAGGCTGGAGGCAGCACTCAAAGGACTACATGGTGACAAGCACATGCTCCCTTCACTGAGGACTAAACAGGAACAGGAAGTTTTACCAGCAGGGAGCAGCTGGTCAGAATCCCTAATAAAGGGTAACCAGTTAATGAGAAACTCAGTGCAGGTGTGCACAGAAAACCAGTCCAGGTTGCTTAGCAACAGCTTCATAACAAAACCAGCAGCAACATATATATATATATTTCTCATGCACCCTTGATAAGCTCATTTACCTGAAACCTGTGACAGCTGCCCCTTTAATTCTAATTCAGGTGCTGTGCTTGGGATTGTCTCACCTTATAAAAGCCATGTTACTTGGCAGTTGAGCATTAACCCAGAAAAAAAACACATGTTCATTTTAGCTATGATGTGTAAGCAGGTGCCAGGTTCTCAAGAAGAACAGTTGCTAGTGTAGGACTTGCAGTGAAATGGGGTCCCTTGGCGATGGGCTGCAAGCTTAAATGCATTGATCAATTCATGAACTAAAACCCCATTATTTATTTATTGATTATTTGAATGTTAAGGTGAGTTAGTTTGTTGTAGTGAGTGCTGGGCCCCCTGTGTTTGTATTTACTAGAGTGTGTGGTCACAGGCCACCGCACCCCACCCTGGGATGTGGGTGCTGTTTGCACCCCATTCCTAGGAATGGCGAGTGTGGTGGTACTTCTGTATCTATATATATATATATATATATATATATATATATATATATATATACACACATACATACCGTATGTGTGTTTCCATCACAGTACTTTCATGTTTAATATTCTTACGGTTTTCAGGTGAGGCTCATAATATCAGTATATATCTGTATAGTTACCATATTTCTCCCATGGCCGTGACCTGCCACTGTCTGCTATTTAGTATTAGGATGTCTTAGCATAGTCATGTTTAGTATCACATTATTTCGTATTAGATTGTATAAATTAAGTAATAATTTATATTATGAAAGCTTGTTTAGTTTAATAGTTATTGATATAGATAAACGGATAGTAACAAGTAATAGGAAATGAATGGTGGGCTGACCCCTGCCTAAATCTTGGCGAACCTGTTTCCAGCTTCATTATGTGAACAAAAGACCAAGCTGCCCTCCAACCAGCTTCCAGCTACATGAGATGGCTTGATGGGACTTACCAATAGAATACATCAGAGATATTACCTTATTAACTTTTGCCTATTATTAATATTGTTAATATGAGCTGATACTGGGACCCCTGAAGGGTGAGCTGTTGTGCATTTTTGTGGATTGGTATATGTGAGCTGTGTCTTACAACCTGTGTTTTTGGATTAACTCTTCATACTTTTTACCTGTGAGTAAACCTTTATTGTTCCTATCACCCTGCATTTGAACTTATCTTTATTTCTTTTAGCAATGACTATTTTGCCATAACTGAAGTGGGAACTGAGAGCTAGAGAGCTCAGAGAACAGTCCACTGCAAAAGGGTGCATTATTGGTAAGTAAATGTGTTTTACTACTTAGGATGTTTCTGTAAGTGGTAGGACAATGAAAATCTGCTAAAGTGTTGCGGTAATACTGATTGTACTTGGAGCATAGACAGCAAAGTAGTGGGATAAAGAGGTTTTAATGCAAAGTGTGTAAAGGTTAAAAAATTTTTAAAGGTGTTTTTGCTGGTTTTCCTTTGTTACAAACGCCATTAGTGCCAGGCACATGCAAACGTTCTCTCTCTCCGGGCACCAATTTAGCCAAGCAAGTTTAGTTTAGCAATCAATTATTAAGAGGATGTTACAAAACTGTTAGACTTTGGGGATTGTGTCTTAAGTGGTGTTTGCATGCTATTGCATTTTTCGGAAAGTGGTATATTAATGGCTGTTACTGTGCTACATTTCTAATCACTGTGTATTGTTGACCCAGGAATTGCGTGCACTGTTTCTAGTCCTAGATAATTTACCGGCACCTGGAAACTATCTGTTGTCTGTCTCTTTGATCGCGCTGGGGGCAGTGAGTCCCTCCTGCAGTGTATGTTAGATCAGTGGTGGGGTCACTGCAGCGGATGGGAACTGCGCTGCGCTGCCCAGGTAGGATCCGGGCTGTGGGGTTCGGGCACATAGCCTTCTAGTTTCCGGATGGCTGGCTGCTCTACCCCCTCTCCGTGTCCCCAACACCAGTGTCTTTATGGCCGGAGTGTCAGTGCTGCAGATAGCCGGCTCCTGCACCCAGCAGGGGGGGAGGCTGCCCGGGGGTCCTTCCGGCAAACTAATTTATGATTTATGGGGGGGGGGGGCAGTGAATAAGTTTTGCCAGGAGGCCCTCACTAATGTTTAGATGGCCCTGAGAGGGGGAGGGGTGCTGCCCAGAACGTACCGCTTTCACTGTATGGCTTTCACACCACAAACCTGCTTTAGACCAGGTACTTACATGCCATGTGCAAGGGGTTAAACTTGCTCTGATCCGTTTAAAAAAAAAAAATTTAAATACCTGGTCTAAGCAGGTTTTGCGGTGTGAAAGCAGCATAATTCATTACCCTGTGATACCTCATTAATAGTTGCTTGCTATCAAGCATTCCCCTTCTTAAACTTTATTCATTCATGTGAGTTTTACTTCTGTGTGTACCGGGGTGACTGCCTAGAAGCCTGTCGTCAAGTACCACCTCCCGGGAACATCCATCAATTCAAGCCTGCCTCATCTGGTTTTCTCAGGTACTCCCTCTCTGTATGATAACAGTATCACAGATGACAACTGTAGCATTGGAATTTTTAACGTAACATGGACCAGGCTCCACAGAAATTCTAGTACAGGAAGGTGGGTAACTGCGCTAGATGTATGACAATATATGGTATTCAGAAACTAATTTAATATTACATAAATGATAACATATTGACAGGACAATACACATAAAAAATCAATCAATAATTTTTTTTTTAAATGTCAATGGTGTATAAAATAGGTACAATGACCTTTGTTTGGATAGTCACCCGCTTATCCACCAGTACTGTGGATCCAAGTCCATCCAAGTTGTGCAAATGGGCTATGGAAATGCCAGAATCCTTGCGGAATTGAAGTTCCTCCCTTTACTTAGAAATTGAAGCCGGATCCTTAGGAGGTGGCGTTCCTCCAGAAGATCTCTTAGCCACGGCGAGTGAATGTGGGAAGCCGCCTCTGGTGCAATGTTGCCGAGGGTAGTAGCCGCTGGATAGTATTATGGCAGTTGTTTGATGCAGTGGGTGCTATATCCAAATATTAAAATTGAGGGTGCAAGTGCCTACGCGTTTCACCACTAAATGCGGCTTTTTCTTGTTCATTGTCCTTTAATTCCTGTTGTGCTGAGTCTCCCATGGTTGTAAGCTCATACTTCTATAATTACCTGGAGTACCAGGAATATTGTTTCTTGGGACACAAATGTTTTTCCAGAAGTTTGTCCAATCGTGTGGGGTCCACATTTCCAGTTCCCGAGGGGTTACCTACTCCATATCATTAATTCTCAGATGAGTTTTCTAAACAACTGATGGATTCATTGCCTCCCTATTGCTCTTATGATTGTGTAATTAAGCTTATGCCAGGTGCCAAGCTACCTAAAGGTAGGCTGTATGTGCTGTCCTTACCTGAAACTAAGGCAATGATGGAATATGTCAAAGAAAACCCGGATAAAGGGTTAATTCACCCTCCAAAATCCTCCATGGGGGCAGGGTTATTTTTCGTAGCTAAGAAGGACAGCTCTATTCGGCCCAGTATTGATTACAGGGGTCTTAATAAAATCATTGTAAAAAAATCTTATACTGATTCTGGTTCTTTTTGATCAATTAAGGGAGGCTGTGATTTGTTTTCTAATATTGACAATCGTGGGGTTTATAATCTTATTAGAATAAAACAAGGGAACAAGTGGAAACGGCCTTCAATACTCACTCCTGACATTATGAGTATTTGGTCATGCCTATCAGGATTGCTAATGCCCTGGCCATCTTCCAAAATCTTATCAATGATGGTTTCTGGAAGTTTTAAGGAAACTTTGTAGTTTATTTGGATGATATCTTGATTTACTCACAGTCTCTGTTAGACCATCATAATCTAGCTTGTCCTACAAAAACTCAGGGAGAATCGACGACCTCAGTACTGACAAATGGCCTTCTTTCGCCAATATTTCACCTGAACAATGGCACCCGACAGGGATGCCCCCTCTCGCCCTTGCTCTATGTCCTGAGCATCGAACCACTGGCCGCCAAGATAAGGAATAATCCTGACATTAAGGGAATCTCAGTACAAGGCACACAGTATAAGCTGTCACTCTTTGCAGACGACGTACTACTGACCTTGACCTCCCCCTCAACCTCACTCCCCCATCTGAAAGAGGAATTGCAGGCATATGGCGGATGCTCTGGGCATAAGGTCAACGGAACGAAATCGGAGGCTCTGGCATTGCATCTACCCAGGGCCGGTGCTAGGGTGTCTGGTGCCCTCCTGCAAACCATAAATTTTGCGCCCTTTCACATTGCCATTGCAACAAACTGCAGCCCGATTGTGGGAGCGTATGCAACATGCAATCCTATGGAGGATCTCGGGTGCATGTACATGTATCCATACACCATCTCAGTGCTGTGTCCACAAAATGTTGCAGGCACTAAAGGTACCCATACACAATGCAAGAATCGCATACGTTATGTGCTAGATCGCATCGCACGGCATGCATGCAATGTGTGTGCGCGTTGCGATCAGAAAGCAGTACAAAAAGTATGTGCAGCACATACTTTTTGTACTGTGCGATGCCTGCAGGAGCGCACATCGCATTGCCCGCTGCTGTTGCAGCGTGTATGGCCACCTTTGGGCACATAACCCAGCCCATTATTTAAAGAAGTCTCTAAATTAATATTAAAAAAATCTACAATTATTAAAAAATTTGTTATAAAAATGTATAATAAAATACTCACTGTTCTTTTGCTGTTTAACTCTTGTGCAGTCCCTCCTCTTCTATCTGTGTAGGCAGGACACTAAGGATGCCATTACACCCCTCTCCTGACTGAGGGGGAAAGGAGGGGAGAGAAGGAGGAGATGGAAGAAGAGGGCAGGAGATAGAGGGGGTGGAGTGTTGAGGGCTGCCACTGGCACTAGCAAAGCACACTGAGAAGAGGGAAGGAAGGGCAGCGCTGATGCCTGTTCGTAAATTTTTTGACAGCTGACAGGCGCAGGGAGCAATGGGTAGGGGGCGGATCCGGACATGACATGTCCGGCATTCACAGACAGTGCTTTATGCCTCAGCGCAAGTGTCCGTGAGGAAGAGGGGGCAGGTCGCAGGAGGAGAACAGTGCGCGGTGCAGGGAGCAGCTCTTTATACTGCCGCCTGACCGCTGTCAGACAGGCGCTGCAGGTGGCGTGCAGGACTGAGGCAGCTTTAGCAGAGCAGGGAGTGAGACAGCGCCTTTTCAGCATGGCGCCTCCCTGCTTTGCAGGAGCTGCTGAGTGGGTAGCGCCGGCCCTGCATCTACCCCCTGAAGTGCAGAGGTTCATAGAAATTAATTTTGACTATATGTGGAGACCACAAAGCATCAAATACTTAGGCATTCAAATTACTAAATCACTAGACCAATTGTACAAGGCCAACTACATCCCCCTTTTGCAAACCATTAAGAATGATCTAAATAGGTGGGCCCCTCTATATATATCCTGGATAGGACGTATTAACACTATTAAAATGAACATTCTGCCTAGGCTGCTCTATCTGTTTCAGACAATACCAATAGTGGTTCCCTACCCTTTCCTTCGCTCAGTTCAGTCTATATGCGGCGCTTTTGTGTGGGCAAATAAAAAACCTAGACTCCGCAGGACATGCCTGGCTAAGACGGCACTCAGCGGAGGCTTAGGCCTCCCTATTTTTGAGCATTATTATCACGCCTCCCAACTGAGCCACATTATGTCATGGCATGCAAAGGAGGGTTCCAAAAAATGGGTGACCCTTGAGAATGATCTGATCGGACTCCAAAAAGCTAGCTTTCTCCCATGGCTCCCCCCAGCTCTGAGACCAGCTACGATACACGATGTCCCATGTGTTAAAGCTATCCTCACCACATGGGATAAGCTTAACAAAAAAAGGGGTCTGGCGCCCTACCCATCCCCGATGACTCCCCTTTGGCGACACCCCCACTTTCAACTGGGCTGTATGAGTAGCTATATGCACCCATGGGCCACACGTGGGATTACACGATTCCTACACATATTGGGTGATTTCGCCCCTAAGAATTTCTCAGATTTATGTGAGAAGTACAATTTAGAGACAACACACAGCTTTGAATATATACAACTGAAAAGTTTCATCCAAACTTCCTATAAGACACAAAAGCCGAGGCCAATGACAACGTTTGAGCGAATCTGCAACTACAGCCCTGAGCGTGCAGGAGCCATTTCTGTTCTCTACTCTATATTAAACGCCCAACCTGACCAACACAAAGAACCTTTTGAAAGGGCCTGGGAAACTGATTTGGGGATTAATATAGAGGAAGAAGATTGGGCAGATATTAGACGACGGGTAGCTAAAACTTCTATTAACACAAATATTAAGGAAAACTCTTTTAAGATTTACTCGCGCTGGTACCTGGTCCCCGAGAAATGACATTCTATTTTCCCAACAACTCCAGACCTCTGCTGGCGGAACTGTGGAAATAAGGGCACCTTCATGCACATTTGGTGGGAATGCCCTCTGATCTCCACATATTGGGATGAGGTCCTATCTCTGGTCAGCAACGTGATCAATTTCACGTACCCTAAAGAGCCGATACACATTTTATTGTGCAAGCCATTGAGCGGGCTACCTAAACCACAGGATAAACTCTGTCTCCATATTTTTAACGCAGCTAAACTCCTCATTGCCACACAGTGGAAACAACCTTCTGCTCCTCCGATACCAGCTTTAATAAATAAAATCTGGTCCTTAGCATCAATGGAATACATTACCGCTCTTCTCCACGATAGAGTGGCCAAATACCATGGTATCTGGGGTCCCTGGTTTTCTCATTTCCACAGACAACTCCCTGGTGTGGTATGATTTCACCACTTCTTTAAGTGCATATCTGTAACCAATGCTATTCTGGTACTATTTTTTCTTTATTTTTCCTCAACTAAACTTGCGACTCAGTAGTTGTCAATCACAATCCCCCCCACCCCCCACCCCCCTTTATTCTTTTTGTATTGTTATTTTTACTGTTTAGACAAAAAAAAAAAAATTGCACCAACGGACATGGTTTCAAATTTGATTTTTATTGTCATGACTATGCATACAGATATTCATTGGTTTTGTATTCTGTTATTGATATAATAACATACTTGCATACTGTACCGTAATGTCCTCAATGTCAACCTTTCCTGCGGTGTTTATAAATAAAGAGATTTAAAAAAAAAAAACTCAGGGAGAATCATCTGTATGCTAAACCGGAAAAGTGAGAATTTGAGGTGGATAAAATTGCCTTCTTGGACTACATTATTACATCTAAAGGATTTTCTATGGATTCTAAGAAGCTATTGTAGACTGGGTGTGGCCCACGAGTCAAGGCTTCCTAGGTTTTTCCATTTATTACATGTAATTTATCTGCTCTTTTTCTACTATTGTGACACCCATTGTTGCCTTAACCAAGAAGGGGGCGGACCTCACTTGTTGGTCTCCATCAGCCTTGAAGGCTTTTGAGTCTTTAAATCAAGCTTTCATTCCTGCTCCAGTTCTACGGCATCTGAATCCAGATATACCTTTTATTGCAGAGGTGATGGTGTGGCATAATTAAAGGGGGTGTGGCCTATACTTGCGGCTCCCCCGCAAGGCAACGCCCCCATTTTGACGCTATGGGGGCATGACCCAGAGGCTCTGTGAGCCTCTAGCCATGCCCCCAGGCCGCCTGGCTGCGGGAATAGACGCTATGCGCATGCGCACAGCATTTATTCCCCGCTTCTCAGCAGCCGACAGGGGGGCTCCCAACAGCCTCCCCCTCGCCGCAGGACACTGCCGGCCGCGGGAGGGACGCGGGAATGTCCCCGAAAACCATGACATTCTCGCGGTAATCGGGACTGTTGGAAGGTATGTAGATGTTAGTTACCAATATTAGCCAGTCAGATATAGATTAGGGGTAGAGTGCAGAGTACTGTGTTGATTTGAGTTTTAGCTCACCAGCCTCACTCCTGCTGCAATAGTGTCCTCCGTCTAGATCGTGGTGACCCGGTTTCTGGTGCTTTTCTAGAATAAGCAGTCCTTTGGCTGGGGTGGCAGGTGGGTGGGCATCAGTGCGGTCGGTGCAGACGGCTGTAGTGTCAGTCCTTTTACCTGTTTCTCCTCCTAAATTGTCAGTGGTTTCCTTATAAAGGTGTCTCAAAAAATTCTAGGAGACTTGCTCCAGGGCATCAATAATATGTTGCGGAGAGGATCTTAGATTTTAAATATTTATGCAGCCAGGAACATTTCTTAGTTCATTGAAAAGGTTACAGTCCTGAGAAGAAATCATGGGTACCTAATATTTATTTTATTATTTATTTACAGTTTCTTATATAGCTCAGGATATTCTGTTGTGCTTTACAATTGGAGACAAATAGAGTAATAGACTCCTCTATGCTCCAGAACTTAAAAAATGTCTTTAAAAAGTTTCCACTGAAACCTTGGTCTAGGGGTTTCTTAACTCCACCTCAAGGGGGGTACTGTTAGAAGCTGCAGTGCAGCTCTCTGGGGACGCTGCTCCCTGTTGTTTTCTAGCAACCGGCATGCTGCTTCTCTTTCATATACGGCGGCTGGTGGCTTCCGGCTGGCATCTGACATTGGCAGACGCTGAAGCATCGGAGAGCTACTGGTCACCTAGCAACAGGGACGCTAGTGTCAGAGGGCGTTCACCATTGCTGAGTAATTGATTTGAACAGGTGTTTCTGTCAGGGTGTGCAGCAGGGCAGCTGCACACCATTAAGTTATCAGGCAGGTACTTCAGGGATTTGGTTTTCTCTACTTAAAATTACTTCCTGAACACAGAACTTTGCTGGTGATAATTCCTTCATGTCCCGAAGTTTCCAGTCCTGTGTGATGAATGTTTTATGTCTTGTTGAGAACCAGTCCTCCTGCTTATCTTCATGCCTGCAAATCATGTGTACAGTCCTTTACTCATTCTTTTTTTCTTATTATTTTATAGCATTATTATTAGGTCCTTGTACATTTGTGGCATACCTTGTTGTCTGAAATTGTCTTCAGTCTTTATTACTATCTCACATTATGATGCTAGTACCTGCTCACACGTCTTGCAACCCTGCAATCAGGGTCAGCACTACCCGCTCAGTAGATTCTGCAAAGCAGGGAGGCACCAGGCTGTGTAGGCACTCTCCCTGCTCTATGACTCTGCTGTGTCAGAATTGCCTAAACTCTCGATTTTTTACCAATTATCCCGCTGTCCCACAAATGGACATGCAGCTCCCAGTTTTCGACGCAGCTTCATAGAGAGCAAAACTGACCAAGTCTGGAAATAACAGGGTCGAGACTTTAAAGGGTAACTACTATGAGCCTATAGGAAGAAGCACAGCAGGTGGCCCGCTCCCTGTATCACATCACTCACCGTGTGCAAGAGTCTTCAGACAGCACGCCACCGTCAACTTTAGAGGCTCAGCAGCTTTGAGGAGCCTGTGGTGCTGATCTGGAACAGAAAGCTCGGTACTTCTTTACTTTCACGGCGCCAGCAAGGGGACTCTGACGCGCGGCGCCATGCTGGCGCCGTGAAAGTACAGAAGTACCGAAAGCTCTAACATCTGCAGAATCTAGGCAGCCTGTCCAGTGCCACAAAGACACGCAGCAGAGCCTCTGCACTTACAAAACAGGGTAAGCTCTGTATGCAGACTTTATTTCTTTTAAAGGGTCTTGCTTTCACTTTCTCCCCTTCCCCATCTACGGCATCCCCTCCCGCATCCATGGCACCTCGACACTCCCCCATCTGTGGCACCCCACACACAGGTTCCCATCTCCTGCTCACATCCATAGTAGCCCTCCCCTGCCCCTCCCCCACAGGCTGCCTTCCCCTGCTCACTCTCTCTTCACACACCCCTTCCCCATCCTGAGCACCCTCTCCCTCATCCATGTCACCTCCCATCCCCTGGCAATGTGTATGTAACTCCTGGCAATGAGCATGTAGGTAAGTGGCACTTATGTGGAATAATATGTAATAGGCATTATGGTGTGTGGTATTATGTGTAATTGGCATTAAGATGTGTGGTTTAATGTGTAACAATCACAATGATGTGTGGTCATTACAGTGTGTAACATAATGTGCAATAGGCATTACGTGGTATGTGATGTAATGGGCATTACGGTGTGACATAATGTGTACTGGCATTACAGCAAGTGGAACAATGTGCAATAAGCTTTAAATTGTGTGGCGTAAGGGGCATTACAGTGTAAATTTTTGACGTGAGCCTTCGGCATGCACTGTCCTTTTTTGGCACAGGGCAACAAAATATCTAGTTATAGCACTGCTGCTACTGGGCATATTGGGGGTGATTTTTTTTTTTTTTGCAAAAGTAAACTCCTTCTTAAATTGACAAAACCATGTGCACTGCAGGTGGGGCAGATATAACATTTACACAGAGAGTTACATCTGCCTGCTGTATAAGTCCAGGTGTGCTGCTAAGTCTACTGTATAAGCCATGTGGTGCTGCTAATTCTGGTTTATAAGCCCAGTAGTCCCCTGTTTGCTGTATAAGCACAGGCGTGCTGCTAAGTCTGTTGTATTAGACCATGGGTGACATTTATTAGAGATCGTTGTTGTGTTTTTGGCGATTTATATCGCAAAAACGGCCGTTTTTTTTTTTTTTTTTTTTTTCAAATCGACTACTTAATGGGTGGCGATTCGCGGCATAAATCGCACTTTTTGCCGCTAATTCGCACTTTCTGAAGTGGCGATTTCCAACATCGCATCCAGATGTTTTCCCATTGAAAAAGATACAAATCGCTAAATTAATGTCTGCCGCATTTGGAAATCGCCAGCAAAATGCGATTTTTGCCCCCAAAAAAAAAACAGACCAAGTACAGGGTGGCGATTTGCATAAAATCGCCAGCGTTTGAGCGTAGAAATGGTAAAATATCTCACAGGTGACCCACATACCACTTACTAACTCCCCTACATATACTCCCACATGATTAAGGACACCTGTGAGGCTGTTTGAGATGGACATTTTGCAGAGTGGACTGGAGGTGCTAGTGTGTGAGCTGGGGCGTTTGGAGGAGCTACGCAGGAGGGATGCTGCTGCTGCCCACCAGATCCAGGTACCCCGACCACTCCGTGCTTCTCGTCGGTACCGTGCTAGGGTGTACCTGGACTCCCTCTCTGATCAACAGGTGGTGGACATGTTTAGGTTGAACCGACAGAACCTGTTGAACTTATATGAGCAGGTGAGAGATGATTTGGACCCTTGTGGGGGGGCCAACTATGCAGTGTCTGGGCTGCAGAAATTAATGTGCGCCCTCCACTTGTTTGCCACAGGCTCCACTCAGTATGTGAGCTCATGGGCCTTGGGGGTGTCACAAGCCACTTTCTCTAAACATTTTTCTCAAGTGTTAAATGCATTAAAGAAGCTGTGGCGCACATATATCACATTCCCACGTTGTGAGTCCGAGTGGCAGGACCTGAAGGTGGCATTCTATCGGCTCTCAGCATTTCCAAATGTGCTGGGAGCCATAGACTGCACCCACATTGGGATTCGGGCCCCGCACGTGAGGGAGCATGTCTATGTTAATCGCAGGGGCAGACATTCCCTCAATGTGCAGGTGGTCTGCGATGCCAACCTCAGAATTCTCAGTGTGGTTGCAGGCTACCCCGGGAACTGCCATGATGCCTATATCCTGCGGCACTCAGCTCTCTGGGACCGTTTCCACAACAACACCATACCAGAGGGCTGGCTACTTGGTAAGTCACTTACCACTGTTTACATGCTGTTTGCTTACCTATGTCTTTACCTTTAACATCCATGTGTGGAACCTTCTAATCAAGAGTCATTTCTGTTGTAATTGTTTATACCAGGCCAAACAATGTAGTATAGGCTGCTACTATTATGTACCAATTAACCACATGATATGTGACCACACAAATCCCTTTACATGTAAGTGGAGGGTGGATCCGCACAGACTATGGTTCATATCAAGTAATTATGTTAGACTAATTTGAAAGACCAATATTTGAAACTATTGACGAAAAATCTCCTAGTCATCAATTGGTGGTGCGCCCAAACATTCAGAGAATACAACTGAATAGAAGGGGATTGACTTGCAAAGACGCAGGTCACAAAAAAGCAAAATGTGCTTTTTGGGCGCACTCTTTGTATATAATTATGTAATGTAGTATTGATTCATTAAAACATAACTTTTATTAAGACTTTACCTAAAAGAAGGATGACTATCTAACTCTTCTTTGAAAAGAAAAATTCTCACTTGAAAGAGAAAAAGATTAAAATGTCCGCAAATGCCAGTTTTTGCTCTGCTATGAATGAGTCAGAGCATAAATTGGTCAGGCATGCAGTTAACGTTACTGGTCATAGGCATTCCTTTTGTAACGCTGCCTATTTATTGAGGCGTTGTGTAACCGTGATTACTCACTCCCTGCATGCCTGACCAATTTATGCTCTGACTCATTCATAGCAGAGCAAAAACTGGCATTTGCGGACATTTTAATCTTTTTCTCTTTCAAGTGAGAATTTTTCTTTTCAAAGAAGAGTTAGATAGTCATCCTTCTTTTAGGTAAAGTCTTAATAAAAGTTATGTTTTAATGAATCAATACTACATTACATAATCATATACAAAGAGTGCGCCCAAAAAGCACATTTTGCTTTTTTGTGACCTGCGTCTTTGCAAGTCAATCCCCTTCTATTCAGTTGTATTCTCTGAATGTTTGGGCGCACCACCAATTGATGACTAGGAGATTTTTCGTCAATAGTTTCAAATATTGGTCTTTCAAATTAGTCTAACATAATTACTTGATATGAACCATAGTCTGTGCGGATCCACCCTCCACTTACATTACACTGCTATACCACCCTGCCAAAGTGGTTTTGGTTGTCCAGGCTTGCTGCATAACATAGCTTTGGGTCAACCAAATTATGTAGATGTGGCCCCTGCAGCAGTCGTGCAGGAAGCTCAAACTACTGATGTTGTAGTGCGAAGTACACGGAGGGGGGATGTGGTTCGTACACAGATGATCCTGCAGCATTTCACAGGTAATTTGTGTGTGTACAATGAATAGTAATGGGGAACCTGTAACACACATACATTGGTAACATTACATTTTTCCCTGTCCATGTTAATTGCCCAGAAGCAGACCAACAATAATGGCCAACACCTGAAAGCTACCCCACCACAGCATACTTTATGCCTGGCAACATGATAACACCTATAAAAATGTCAAGTAAGTACTGTACTTTTCAGTGTGTGCAAATGTTGGCAACTACAAATTAACATAGGCTTCATGGATGGAGGTGACATGGATCATTGATCTCAGGTGCTTGAAATGTTGCAAAACAAGTGGCGCCTACATACAGTATGCAATTCCTAATGCTTATCCCCTTCAAATGTGACTATTTCCTTAAAATCCCATTACAAATAAGCACACACAACCCAAAGTCCTGTGGCTGCTAAAATATCACTAGTTGACAATACATAATAGAACAGTGTGGGTAATCATTTGTAAAGAATGACAACAAGTTTGCTGGATGCAAATAATTTTTACTTGCAGAAAAATGTAGCCATAGGCCATAGCATATGAAACATTTGCAGGAACAATCACTGCAAGAGTGAATGAAAAAAAGAATGAACATGATACACATGTAAATGCAAAGAAGATTATTCATGTTTAAATACAGCCCGGGTATTAGCACCCTTACCAGTAGTGGCACCACCACCCCTAGTACGGACACTACGCCGTGGGGGACCCACTCATGGGTGTGGAGGATACACTACTGCTTTGGGTAGATGTGGTTTGGTGCTGACCTAACAAAGTAGTTGCACTGAGGCTGATTTGCGTTTGTAGGGACATCAACGCAGTTGTTTGCCCATTAATTGCTTGGGTCTGTTCAACCATATTGGCATTTAGACCTCTAAAATTAGTAGTTTGACCCTGAATGGCTTGGCCAATTTCTGCTAAGTGTGTGTCTAATGTAGAGACAAGACGAATTTGTGTCCCTACATTAGCCCGCACACTTTGAGAAATTCGTCTCATTTGCAGAGCTATGTTCCACACATACCCCTTCACCGTTTCTAGTTGGGTGGTCTGCACCTCCATAAAAGCGAGTTGTTTCCCCTTAAAAATATGGATGGATTGCGCCAACTCCTCCGCACTAGTGGGGGTGTTGGTGGCTGCAATGATTGGGGGCTGCTGCCTATGTTACTGCGTATAGGGGGCCTCATTGCCTGGGTGTGCTTGGTTTTGTGCAGGCTCCAACGATGGCACCGTCTCCAGGATGATTTCACTCATGTCGTCCATATTTTGCATGGGATCCGTTGGTTCAGGCATCAGTTGTGAAGGACCTACACACGAGAAAAGAGTGGTAAGTATGCTATGCAGATTGGTGTATGGTGGGTCATGTTACCTTAGTTGGAATGGGTAGGTGTTGCTCATGCATTATGCATTGGCACAGGCTACTGTGGTGGGGACAGCCATGTGTGGATTGTGCAATGTGTGTGTGTAACACTATGATATCTCACCCGCAGACTGGACAGTGTGACCAATCGGATGTGGCTGATGTTGGTCAACAGCAGGCTGGGACTCCAGGGCTGGAGCTGTTTGAAAGAAGAAGACATTCGCCATTATTATCATTTGCACCTAACTGGCACTTTTCGAAATATGCAGATAAAAACTTTACCTCAATCATACTTTTTGACCCTGATATGATTACATAAGGAATTTGAAGACTTTGAACTGAAGTGGTTATTTGAGTATTATGAGTATATTATGTGTCATAAGTATATGCTTTATATTAGTCTAATATTTTTTACCACATCACAGAGGCACAAATAGCGGTGCCTTCGACTGACCATGTTAAAGGACGGAATCAGGGGGAGGGCGGTGGGCAGAGCGAAGCAGCAAGCTACAAAAGACCATTAAAAAAAACAGCATAAGCGGCACTATAGAAATGCCTCAGTGACAGGGACGTGCTTTCTGTCTATATGAAAGCACCCCCCTGTCACTGAGGTAGATCTGTGATTGGTGTCTGCTGCTATGTACCTGCCTGTCAGTGCAGAGCCCGCAGCACCCCTCCCCTCCTCACAATGGGACCCACCAGCGGCTGCTTGTTCTGATGCCGACCGGATCTTTGCGTCGTCGCCCACCCTCCCCAAGCGGCAGGTACGGCACGCACGGGCCTCCGCACCCCAGCCCCCCTCCATGCCTGACAGCTGCACTGGGCACAGACCTCCGCACACCCCTTTCCCTACCCGGCGGGTGAATGCAGAGCTGTCCCTGACATCTACTAAAGACCCGGTGCACCCTCTTTGCTGGTCGGGCAGCCGGCTCTCACAGCGTCAGGTCTGCCCTGCCATGCCTATATGACTAGGCCATGCCCCTGATTTTGCGGTGATTTTTCGGAGATGACTGCGGTGTGTTGGTGACATACAGCGACAGACCTGGGGGAGCTAACTGGCAATGGTGGGTGTGTGTATGAGTATGTATGTGTGTGTGAGTGAGTCTGTAACTGTGGTAATGCTGGTTTGTGTGTGTGTGTGGGTGTGTGTATGTGTGTGCGTAGGGAACTGTGGTGCTGTGGCAATAGTGGTGTGTGTGTGTGTGTACTGGTAATGGTGGTGTGTGTGTATCAGTCAGTCTTGCAGGAGGGAACTGTGGTACTGCTGGTAATGTGGCAATAGTAGGGTGTGTGTATATTTACATATATATTTATATTTATTATACACACACACACACACACATATGAAGCTCAATAACAGGCAGCACCCACAGGGCTTGTAATGTGAAGATTTTTTATAATCTGAAGTATTTATATGGGTTGGTTATGAGATACAGGAGCTTGGGATGCCAGTGGTCAGAAAACTGACAGTGGTATCCCGAGGCGCACACTACTGACACCTCCCCACCCTCTACCCAACCGCTGGCTGCAAAGCGGATGACCTTCTCCAGGAAAAGGCTGGAGCCATAGAGGACCGTGGCAATAAGGCAGTGGTCTGGTGAGTAACGTAGGGGTGCGGAAGGGCATCCATAATCTTTGCAACATCTAATCTACACTCACTGCACAGGCCAGTCCACCTCTGAGAAATCCCCCTCTTGCAGCTCCTCCTCTGTGTGCCTGGCACTCTGTTCGTCCTGTGAGGACACCTGGCTTGTGCCTGCTTCCTCCTCATCCTCCATAGCCACCTGCTCAGCTTCCACCATGTGGCCTCTCCCTGGCGCAGCTCTTGCTGGGAGCATGCTGCCTCTCCCTGTCCTGCCTCTGGCAGTGCTGCCTCTCACTCCCCTACCTCTCCCAGTGGTTGGGGTGTTTGGGCCCAAGCTGCCTGTCCCTCTGCCTCCTCTGCACCTAACAAAACCTCCTCCTCTCCTCTCCATCTCATACGCCTTACTCCCTTTCAAAGGGTAAAATGGCGTCTGCGCCCCTTTATATAGGGGGTGTGATGCGTATTGCAAGGGACTAAGGTGGGCCAATAGGTTAGCATGTTGTATGGGCTGTTCAGGTGTATTGGTGTAAATCGCATTCCGGTTGGCCGCAAATACGCACATGACCTAACCCGGAAATCGCACTTTTATGGCCTATTACATCGACTCAATTCGCACCTTATCGCCGTCTATCGCCATGTATCGCACTTTTCAGGCGGCTTTGCGCCAGACATTCAATACGCGATTTCTGGAAAAAAATGCGATATTAAAAAAATGGCGATACACGGCGATTTTAGTTTAAATCGCATTTTGACAAAAACGGTCAACACAATAAATCTCGCCCCATGGGTGCTGCTAACTATAATGGATAGGGCCAGGGGTGCTGCTAAGTATGTTGTATAAGCCCAGTGGTGCTTCTAAGTCTATTATACTGTATAAGCTCAGGGGTGCTGCTAATTCTTTTGTATAAGCACAGGCGTGCTCTGTTTGCTGTATAAGCCCAGGGGTGCTGCTAAGTCGGGGGGGGGGGGGTATTTTTGTTAACTTTTAAAAATGCAAATCTAAAACCAATTTCTGTGGTTTGGCAAATTCAAATCCAAATTGAAAACCAGATGACAATTCAGCGCTAAATCCAAATACAGGAAAATGGTTCAAGCGCATATCTCTAATTTATACTAACCTAATTATAACCAGATTTAGTGTCATTATTCAAGAACATACCATTGTTTCGCACCAAAACAGTTTAACATACTTTGAAGAGGCTGCCTTGCTTACAAGATCCCCTGTTGGATGGGGAAATATGGAGTACAGTTGTCAGCTGGTGCCCCTTATGTTGAGCTTTACAGTTAGACCAATAGAACCTTATAATATCTTTTCCAATGCATACAGAATAAAGTCCATAAGTTCAAAATATTTATGAAAAAGTCTCTTATTTCAAGCATGAGCTCATTCATGCAGAGCTGCTGACCAGAGCACATCTCTAAAAAGGGAGAATGCCTCCTGGACAGTCTCTGACTCTGTATTGAATATATTGCATTTATATTTTAAGTAAGACAGAGAAAATTACCGTGAATATCCCCTGGATCTATCAAAACCGTATACCGGGTCTATTAAGATCATATGAAGCTGTCTATATTAGTATTTTAATATATTAAAGGTATGACAACATACGAAAAGTGAGAGGTCTCATTCACCAACTCACTGTCCAAACTAAGGACTTGAAGTGACATTGCACTTAAGAAAACTGCTTCCTGCCTAGTGGGCCCATTCAAACATCCAATAGGAGAAGAAAATAGGGGATACTATTCACATTTCCCCCTGTATATATGAAGGAGAAGTAATATTATACCTCAATACGTACTTCAGGCACCTCAAAAATCACCAGGATACAATTACCACCTTGTTGTGAATACACACTAGTGAAAGTGGTCTGAAATAATTATTGTAATTCGCAAAACCCCTGATGAAGTCCCGATAAGGGGCAAAACGTGTTGGAAATTCTTTTTCCAAGTGTTTGAAACTTCTCAAGGAACCTCAAAACAACCTGAAAAACTGCTATCAATGCTTGAAATAAGAGACTTTTTAATAAATATTTGAAACTTATGGACTTACTCTGTATGCTTTGGAAAATATATTATAAAACTCTATTTGTCTAATTGTAAAGATCAACATAAGGGGTGCCAGCTCGCAACTCTGTAATCATTATATACCTTGTATATACCTGTACTTGTATATAGACAGTTTATTCCAAAGGGGGAACGGCGGCACTCAGAGGACTGATAAATGAAGAGTCAATACCAGGCTGTGGTATTGACTCTTCATTTATCAGTCCTCTGAGTGCCGCCTTTCCCCTTGGGAATAAACTGTCTACATACAAGGTATTTCATACCCTGGAGGGCACCGGGGCAATTGGACTATCTGCAACAGTAAGGAGTGCCAGGCCTACCCCACAATTGTGTGTGTGTGTGTATATATATATATATATATATATATATATTATATACACACATATATATATATATATATATATATATATATATATATATATATATATGTATATATATAGCCACATTAATTTAGTATGACTTATGTTGTATTGTGTTTGTTAATGTATGTTGACTATAATAAGAGAGGTAAATCTGAGGCGTGTGACAGACATTTACTTTGTCTGGGCAAAGGAAAATAAATCTGCATTCCTGTCCCACAATAGTGCTCTGGATTAAAATGGCCAGCATTCTATTATCTGCATTGTTCTTGGAACAAGATATGCAGCAAATGGACAGGTGCAGAATAATCTGTTCTCCCCTTCCTCCCAAATTAAGGAAAGCTCTTATACAGAAATATTTGGCACTCTGTGAATTCATTGTGCTGTCACTCTGTTTAGTCAGGGGTCTTGATTAAAATCTGGACACAGCTCATATCTTTTCATACTGCCATAACAGCGCATCCAGTACAGATACTCCAGAGGTGAGTGTAAAGAAACTATACGTAGTAAGTTCTCTTGGTTAGGGATTTAAGCATATTTTGTTTGTTACTCCCACAGTCTGGCAGTACAGAGCTGCAGCACCGTTCAAATGGAGATTATATTACTTTTATCAATATGGGCTAAAGATCAACATGATAGACTTGAGATATTAATCATCATAGCCAACTTCTTCTAAAGTCACAGTTTATCATTTTAATACAAAACATAATGTTGCTTCATCTCATGTATTTATTTATATATTCTTGGGAAATATTTTATATATTATAGATTTTAATTTATTAATAGGTATGTACAAAATCAATATATGTACAACGAAAATCTTTACATATACATTTGGATGGTCAATAAGAAGCCATTTTGAAATTAGCTGTTAACTGGGACTACTCCCTCAAATTAGCTTTTATTGTTTCAGTCAGGAACATAGTTGCCTCTGTTTGGAGGCCATGTATATGGAGGGCACCTGCAGTCCAGGTCCAGTCCCTGGTGCGCTCTCAGGCTCTGTCCAGTGTTCTGCAGTGTGTGGCATGGCCCCAACACGCTGGTCACAGGCACCTGTAGGCTTTCCTGAGTGTTTGTATAGTGAGTAAATAAGGTAGTCCGGAATCTGCATTATTCGAGGCAGTGTATGACACCGACACAAGGGTTTAGGTCAATAGTAATGTTGAAAAAAACTTCCGGATAAACTGCTGCTCATCTACTGAAAAGTGCATAACAATCCGTCCTTGGGATTGCAAAATTACTCTATTCAGACAGACAGACAGACAGACGTGTTTTTGCTTTATACCATGTAAGGATGAATTAATTGCTGCAAATGGAATGCATACATTTTTCTTATGGTGAAAAGTAATACATTAGTGTCATGTGTGATCTGAATTATTGTTCAGAATGTCTTTGAAGCTGTGAGGGATGCACTGCCCTGAATGCAGCTACTGTATCTCTTTTGACATTTTGTATATTTCTGAAGACAATCTCACTACTGAAAGGGATTAAACTCAGCAGGGAGAAATAAGTAAAACCCGATGTGCATCCACAACAGTTTTTGGAAGGCACCACAGAATCTTTGCTTATTTTTCCTTGTATTATTTAGCAGGAAAATGAGAGAAACTTGCCTTTCATAACAAGCAGTAATGTGCACAGTCAGACATTGGGGGGGTTTTCAATGATTTTTGAAAGCTGACTGCTCGCTGTCACAGCTTTCAGGGTCAGTATTCAACTGACCCCCTGCACACGCCGTTCCCCCCTCACTAGGTTTTTGTAGCGAGAAGGAAACGGCGCGTGCGGCCACTAAAACAGCAAGGCTCGCGGGCTAAATGCAGCGGGTTCCCGGCATTAGCCACGAGCCTCGCGGTTTGGGAGAATCCTCGCCGTCCTGTGACAGTGAGGATTCCCCCGGAAAATAGAATAGGGTGAGCAGCCGGCGCAGGGGTTAAATGGTGAGGATCGCTGGCCGCATTGAATACAGCCCTTTGTGGTGATGTTCAGCAGCAAATCATAAACTGCATTACTCTTATTAATGCATAAGGAGAATGCTCTGCTTTTGTTTTAAGAACAAAATTTGCATTCGAGGGAAGAAGTCATAACCAATCTCCCTCGACCTTACTGGGAGGCAGGATTGCATGCGGTCCTTTTGCATGTGATATATTGCATGTGATCCCATTACCCGCTGCAGGATCTGACAGATCCTTGATGTAGCAGTGGCTCCAATCCAATGCACACGGGACCAGGCATAGGATCGTAATCAGAGGTTAAACACATGCTTGGCCCAATGTCTTTGAATTGGATAAAAAGGACCCAAATCACACTTGAAAGAAACTTATATTTGCCTGTTTTCTTTGTTTCTCAATATAATCCACTTTTATAACCCTTCACAATGCATCTTAAACCTGGGTCAATACTCGTTTTTTTAATCGAGTCCACCCAGATCGAGCTGTGGTGTGAAAGCACCAAACTGAATAACTCGTGTCAACCAACCCGGCAATTAGTCCTGAGTTATAAGAAGGATTAAACCTGGATTGCCCATTAGGATTAAACCCGTATTGCCTATTATACACCTGGGTTTAGTGTGAAAGAGTAGGACCCAAGTTGTAGCTGGGTCAAATGCAGGATCAAAATTCTGGGTTGGACCTGGCTTTGCTTGCTATGTGAAAGCTGTATTAGTATATACTATATAGCTTAATCAGTAATTTTTTAGATGTCAATTAGAAGAGAATATATACACATGTGCACTGACGCAGCGTTTTCCTTACAACCTTGTTAATAAAAGTTACTAAAAAAACATTACCCAGGCACTTTCACTGTTCCAATACACCAATACATTATTTCTTGGGCTTCAGGGAGCAATTAGCTTCCAAAACTTTACCAGTCCCTTGATGCACTATGTTCAGAACAAAACTAACAGAAAGGTGATTCATTTAGCTAATTTAAAAGAAAATGTATGGATGAAATAGTGGCACAATGTCATTGCTGCTTCAAAACACTGGGGACACCTGTCAAATTCTGATATTTGCATAATTTGTATGTACTACCTGAATACTGGGTTTATTTCATTTGCTCAGTATTCTTTACAAAGCCATACTGTACTGACCAAATAATAAGATACTAACACACTTAATGGTAGAGGATGTTGCACATGCCTGTTTTCATTAATATCCAGGACAGAGGTTCCCAAACTCAGTCACCCTAACAGTGCAGATTTTAAGGATAACCATGTTTAGGCACAAATTACTTAATTAGTATTTGATATACATTTTGATGCCCGAGTTTGGGAAACACTGATCCAGGAGACTCTCAAGTATTCTGCCATACTCCTGACTGAACGGTTTCACCCGAAAATTTTAAAAGATTCACGGGTGTAGCTAATTATTTAATTTGATTCTGTGAGGAGATCTGCAAAACATGTGTGGGGTCATTAGGACCAAGTTTTAGAGCCTGTGGTCTAGACTAACTTTTCCTGTGAATGGAGAAAACATCATTCAATGGTGAGCAAGCATCAAATGATTTTTTGCCCAGCCAAATGCAAGAGGATGGGTTCCCATACACATCCCCTTGCATGATAGCGAGGGGATTTGGGTGGCGGGGAGGGAAGGACATTCGACTGGGTGGCGGTTGGCACTTTTCTGTTTTCTAGGCTGCAAGTATACAAAGCCTAGCGAACAGTTTTGAATCAGGCCCAAAAAGCCTTTATTCAGATTTGGTAAAAATCAACTAAACCACACTAGACAGACAAGCACGTATAAGCACAAAATATTATTTAAAATTCTATGATAGATCGATATCATTATTTTTAGACATGTGCGATTTACCTTAAAAATGTAAAAAAAAAAATTCAAATCACACCCTAGAAAAAATAGACCAGCTTCTGGCAGGCGAGTTTGACAGAACCATGCACAGATCAGTGAGTTTTGTGCATGGTTCCGTCCAAAAAAGTGTGGAGAAATAAAAAAAGCCATGGGTCCACCCACCCAGAGCTAAGCCAGCCCTGGGCTTTGAGTTGGTCTTGGTTTCACAAGTGCAGAACAAAGTGTTGGGGTCCCCCCTTCCATATTTAAAAAACATGGTGGTAAAAAGACTTGTGTTCCCCTGTATTTTGGAACCAGTTGGAATTTGGAGAACCACAAGTCCCAGTATGTGGGGCATTAAAGGGCCTGCTGGGACTTGTAGTCCCATAGCATGACCAATGTTACAAAAAAAAAAAAAGCCTGAAATGTACAAGTTTATTATCATACATACATACAAACATATATAAACTTGCCTTACCACGCTCCCCCGCAGGTCTGTCCTCTTCTCCAGTAGGGTATCCAGGGGTTAAAATAACAAAATGAGGAACGCAGGACTTGGGGAGCCGCATATGCAGCTCCTCCCTGATAATGAGGGAAAACCTAGTGGGACCCCCCTCAACCAATTAGAGCTGAGCTCCTGAGGAGATCCGCACTTGATTGAATGTAGCGTCTTCTTTTCTCTTGGTCACATTGTTAAAGTATTGTAAGGAAAATGGATAGTTTGCTTATACTTTATGAAGCTCAGAAAAGAGATTGGCTATAGCCAGAAGGATTAAGCTTACAATCAAGCATTCATATAGTTCTTTGTTCACATAATAAAATGATTGAATTCATATAATGTTGTATTTTGTCTCTGCAGCTGGTCTATTCTGTCTTCATCATGCCTGAACCGTATGTATTTACTATTTATTCAATATTAGATGGCTATGCACAAAAAATAAAAATATAAATACATTTGATTTGACATGCTAATGTAGGGGGTTCCATTGGTCCCCTGCGTGTTCGCATGGGGGACTGATGGTAAACCTTTCCGCATGTGCATGTTCTCATATGCGCATGTGCAGGGCTTCTGCAAAGTCAGCATGGTGCTCGCACAGGTCAGGGGGCGGGGCAGTGGCGGCAGTGGGACATTGGAACACCCAGAGTTTCATGGGCGTTCCAATGCAAACGCCGTGACGCAGTGTGCCAGGGGGAGATGGGTGGCTGGCATCACATAACGTCAGCTGTCCATCCTGTCCTTGTCCCGGAGCCTGCAAATATAAGTCAATCTCTCCACTGACATATTTGCAAGCTCAGGAGAAATCATTTGATGGTCGCATGGTTGCAAGGAGATACGGCGGGGGGGGGGGGGGGGGGTAAAGATGCTCGGAAAGCTGTGAAGCTGTGTACTCCCAAGACAGATGCTGAGAATAAGGGTGCGTACTAAAGAAACAAGAAATAGAAGTTTTAATTTGTTTAGTCTGCTGAGGTGGAACTCCTTTATGAAGTTTTGCCAGAATCAGTTTCAGACAAACTAATCTTTTTATTACAGAATTAGTTATACAGATGGAAGACTAAAGGTTCATATACACTGTGCGATTAGGCCCAGCGTGTATGGACAGCGATGACCACTATCATCGCTGGGTGGGAAAGCGGCTCAGTGCATAAACACTGAATCACTTTCCCCCTGCCTGGCGCTGTCAGTGTGTGTGTGTGTGTGGGGGGGGGGGGGGGGGGAGGGCGGGTGGCTTTGCATAGCGCAGTGCTATGCAAAGCTGTCCATAAAGCCGCTCATCTGCTGGTAATACAAGTAGATGAGCGGCTTTCTCGGCAATGATGCGGGAGCGAGCATCACCGCTCACCACTCATCGCCGGGCCGTACACACTGGGCTGAAAGCTACTCAAAACACCAAGCTTCAGCAGCTTTCAGCTCAAAATTGCCAAGTGTGTATGGGCCTATAGGCAGTTTTTTCCAATTACTGTCAATTTAGGTGCCAGATAGAGGTACAGTAGTATAGAATAGAATCAACTTTATTGGCCATGTATGCTTGCGCACACTAGGATTTTTTTGTGGATTACAGTGCGGCATCAAGCAGGGGGATATGAAGATGAAGGGGAGGGATACATTACATACATTGCATTAAGAGCACAGACATTGCATTAATTTCATTAAGACATTACACACATTGCATAGCGCCTAGGCAGCCATCAGCGGCACCACTGGTCAATGCAGCAGCCAGAAAGGTAGCTATATAAGCAGGGACAGTATAGTTATAACACAGAGAACACATAACCGCCAAGCTGCACAAAGCCTAGGCAGCCATCCGCGGCACCACTGGTCATTGCAGCAGCCAGAAAGGTAGCAATATAAGCAGGGACAGTATAGTTATAACACAGAGAACACATACCCGCCAAGCTGCACAAAGCCTAGGCAGCCATCCGCGGCACCACTGGTCATTGCAGCAGTCAGGTAGGAAACAGCATGAGCAAAGACAGCACAGTTGTAGCAGGGACAGTACAGTTAACACACAGTAGACACGGGATACATATGATTGAGTGCACAGTTCCTAGGCAGCCATTTGCGGCACCATCTTGAAGGCCTCACCCGGCCATCCTCCTGTAGGGAGAGCCAGTGTGGGTAGCGTGGTCTGGGGGGGGGGGGGGGGTTGGAGAGTCAATGAGGCTGGGGGGCTGGGGGGGAAGAGTCAATGGTGTGTGGAGAACTTGTTAATGCAATTTTATGGGGTAATTCTTCTGTATATAATTTTGTAGCTGTTTTCCATGTCTTCTATTCATTCCCTTAATTATTACTTAGAACTTAAAAAGTTTATATGTAACAAATTAAGACATTCATTTGTTAACACACATTTCACTGTTCTTTCTCTTTGCATATACTCTAAACAATATCAACATCAATAACAGAGAGGTAAGGAAATGGCTAATATAATTTCCTTTTTTTCTTTTCTTACTTGGCATGCTCTACTAAGCTGCAGTATACAGTAGGTCCAAAAACAAACTTTTGTCTTATTAAAATATAAGATCTGCTAAATATATTTGCAGGAGGATAGCTGACCTGTTCTATTTACTTTTGAACATTCCTGCATAATGTGCAACTGTGCCTACAGGAAATAGTTTGCTTAATCTTGCTTTATAATACCATGTTGAATTGATTATTATTTTGTAAGTGCACCCAATTGGTAGCAGTGAAATATACTAGTGGGGAAGGCAAGGCTAGGTGTTACAGAGGCAAAGCTGTTACAATGAATGTAAAACCACACCCATGTCACAAAGTGGGGGTTATTCTGGTTGATTCACAAGACTGCAAATTCCCCAGATGCCACTCATCGGACCGCCTGACACCCCCCCCCCCCCCCCCCAATCGCACGCCAGGTCCCTTTGCACTGGCTGCGAATGGATATTTAACATAAACATCCATTTGCAGGCTATGTGGAATCACCCACATCATTTGATGGCCGCCAACCATCGAATGATGTGGTGAGTGCACATATCTAAAGTGACTCTCAGGCGTGTACATTTGCCAGGAAGTAGGTGGGCAGCTGCCCGTCCCCAGCACATACCTCACGGGCCGATCATCATGGGTATGACCAGCATTTTCATGGGACCATGAAAACGCTGGTCACCACCCCACGCCCGCAGTCTTGGGTGCATGCACTTGACGTATAGTCCGTTCACTGTGGCCGCACGCACCTAGCATATGCACATGCACAAAAATGCGCTTGTGCATGCGCATAATATCTGTCCCATGTGCGAATGAACTAGAATAACGCCCAGTGGCTCATGCAACCGGAAAGAAGTTTACAAAACTAAAAATAGGGACAGTGCGTGCCAAAGTTGTGCGCCAAAAATGTTCAGGTGTGGCTTCATAGGGAAGGGGCGTGGCCACATTTTAGCACTATTTCACATTACACCACACAGTAGTGTACATTATTCACATTACACCACACAGTAGTATCCGCTATTCACACTACAGCACACGGTGCAACTTGAACACATTACGCCAGGTAGAGCCCCTTAACCCTTTAGTGCCAATGATGCTGTGAATGATGCTCAAAATATCTGCTAAAAATGGCAGCAGCAACTGTTCTTTTAGTATAAATAAATACAAATATAGCCAAATCAATTAACTGAAGTTTAGTTAAATATTGTACCCAAAAGAAGAACGACCCTTTCATTTTTAACAGATTGCGCACAGCAACATTGGCACTCAAAGGGTTAAACACACTGTGCCAGGTAGAGCCCCTTAGACACATTGCGCCAGCTAGAGCCCCATAGACACACTGTGCCAGGTAGAGCTACATAGACACACTGTGCCAGGTAGAGCTACTTAGACACACTGCGCCAGGTAGAGCTTCTTAGACACACTGCGCCTGGAGGAGCCCCTTAGACACTGTGCCAGGTCCAGCCCTTTAGACACAATGTGCCAGGAATTGTCTATGGAGCTTCGGGAATTGCATATGGATTTGCGAGTAGATTGCGATTAGCAATCCATTCAAAATTTAGCAAGGGGTGATTTATCTTTCTGTCTGAGCAGCGGCTTTCTCCTCTCAGACCACTGCGAATTCTCAGCCCTGAGTCTGAATCAGGCCCTGAGTTGGCCAGATATTGGTCAGAATAATTTGTGTTGTGGTGGCCCATGGAACAACTTTGGATGCAGCTGCAATGTGAATAAAATACTAAATAAATTTAAAAAGAAAGTAAAAAAACTCCAGGAATCGCTACCCATGGTGAAGTATCTAAGTTCCCCCAAGAAATATAAGAATATGTGTATGAGGATACATCTGTATAGCATTGGGGGAATTACATTTTTCACCAGCTGGGCATATTACAGCTTAATAAGGGAGTACATTATTGCAGTGTTTCTATAATAACTGCCATAATCAATTTTAAACACTCACCTCTGAACATTCTGGGGGGTATGCAATCTCCGTCGAGCATCTCCCGTGGAGGAGATGCTCGACGGGCCCTATTTAATGCTGTCTTCCCCGACAGCATTGAACAGGGTTTCCTGGCAGAACGAGCCCGACATCTCTAGCTGTCAGGCTCGTTCTGCCGAGAACAGCCGGGAAGTGACGAGCTGCCGGCTGCAGCTCGTCACTTCCCGGCCGCAACTCGCGGCCACGCCCCCTTCTCGCCGCTCGGCGGCCGGGACATTGAATCCCGACTGCCGAGCTCCAGGCGAGCTAACCGAGAATGGGACAGGGGCACGGCTGTCGCGCTAGCTCGACAGCCGTGCCCCTGACATTGAATACCCCCCTCTGTATGGTAAACTTACCACTGGATACTTGCTCATTGCATCTTATCACAGTGCTGTAAGATGTGTTTCATAAGCGATAAGTGTGAGTCGAGAGATAAGTGGCAATCAGTCAATCAGCATCTAGATGTCGCAGCAGTATAAAACTTTTTTTTTTATTGTCTCTTTTTTTCCATATTTTATCTTTCTTTTCCTCATTTCTCTGTGGTATCACTGCTCACGTACTTGTATTTTCTTCCAGAGAAAATCAAAGATTTCAGCATCACGAAAACTGCTGTTAAAGGTAATCAACGTTATGAATAAAAAAAAGTCAAAAGCAATTAAAGAAGAAAAAATATCTGGTTTGGGACTAATGGAACAATATTAAGGCCTTGGGAGAAAGGAAAGCTTTCAGTGTTGCTGTTCGTACATTGCCCCTACTAATGGCGTGCTAATGATTAGATAGCAGTGCCGATAATGACAGGGTTGTATCCGCCCATGTCACTGAGCATGCTTGTCATCCTTCATACATGGGGGAGAAAATAACGGTGCTGATATTGCTTCTTCCCCATAATGAGACTTTGTACATTTACCACTATGTTTTAATTACTTCTCATTAAAGTGATTAACAATTAAATTAAATGGGCCAAGATAATTAATATTACCTACTTTAGGTTTAGTTAATTACATTAACAGTTTTTTAAAAATACTGTTAAGAGCATATTTAACAAGTGAGATTCGCTTTACGCTGGAAATAAGAAAAACAGCATGTGATCTTAATTTTTTTGTCTCTCCCTCATAGAGTTTGATGCTGGCAAAGGCAAAGGAGGCATGGGATCAAGAACATGTGAACAAACAGGAGGAAAAGCAGAGATACCTGAGTGAAAGGGTACCTCATTCCAACACGCATGGCCTGGCATTGGCTGCATTACAGGTGTTGTGTGTGCTGTAAAAAAACAAAACTTTTTTTTACTATCATGATAGGTGTCAATAACCTGATATATACGATTTTGCCATTTTTCAGGAGCTGTGTCGAGAACTACATGAGAAAGTTGGCATTGTTGATGAGGAAAGATATGACATTGAAGCAAAGGTTCTCCATAATACAAGAGAGGTAAATTAGCACCAAAACTGTCAAAAACATATTTTTTATACTGTATGATTAAGAAACTGACCACCCCATGCAGAATTCACACAAAAGCCATACGTGATGGTTGTTACTACTTTGTGGGTTTAGTTTGCATTTATTAAAATGTGCATTTGTTTGAGCAAAACATGGCCTGTTTTGTGACAGTGCTGCTATTTTCTCCCAGTGACTCAGGAAGGGGCAGAGGGAGTTGGGTACTCTTTACCTGAACTCGGGCCTGTTGGAGGGTTCTGCCACACCCCCCTTCCCTCATTGCACAGAGCTACTATGGAAAGGGAAAGAAAGGACTGCTGTGTGCTGCACTGGGAAGAGAGGGGGGGGGGGGGTGTCTTGCTACTTCTTTCCCCATTAGCCATGCCCTTCCAATTACCTCTACCCATCAAGACCATGGTTCCTGTCTCTTTATTAGGGTCACTTGTGCGCTGCAGGGAAGATTGGACTTAGACCTTAAGTTACAGATTCTATTTAAGAATTGTAAATTTTATTAAAATAGCATCATAAAAATAGGTTACACAAATATAATTTAAATATAATGAAATTATTAGTTTTATATATGTGCATTCATTTAAAATGAAAAAAATAAAATAAAAAAGTTTAAGTGTATGTATACAGCTTTTTTGCTTTACCAATACCCACCACCTCCAACCTGAGAGAGGTGTTAAATTGACAATATCCAGCATGTTGATGTAAAAATGCAGAAACTATTGTAGGAGATGGCTACCTAAAATAGCATTAATACATTAAATAGCAAAAAGTCCTGATGTAACTCTGGCAAGAGCAGACATTTTCACTGGAGATTGTTGCTTTTCTGGGCTTGCTATGAGAATTAATCTACAAAGCATTTGCATAAATCATGCAAAGGCTCTCCTACTTTGTAATCTGTTACCATTTGTGCAGCACACTTAGGACACCACAGGAGCATACTGAAACATTTAACCCCTTCACTGGTAATCCTGAGAATTTTCCGGGCTATGCCATACCCAGACTGGCAAGCCTGGACAGTTCTCGGGATTCCAGCAGCGCTGCTGCGCAGCTCATCGCTGAACTCAGCTTCTTTTAGCGCTGCCCAGCTCCGTCACTCCTGCTGCGTCTTCGGCTCACCCCACCACTGAAGGGGTTAATGCAAAGTGAACACTATAAATTTTGTCTGCAACATGAAAAAAATAGATTAGACAAATAGATTAGACAAATTAACAAATATCCTTAATGTTTAAATAAAATGTTCTTTTTAATGGAGTCATAGAGTAATTCATCCCCCATAAAATATTCATAAAATAATTTTGTCTTCATGAGCCTGTCACACATGGAACTATGCTCATTTATCCTGACAGTGTGCCTAGGCGAGGGTTTTGACGCAGCACATGCAATACACATCTCCACCACTGAGTGGGTAATGCTCACTAATCCAGCGGCGGATTGATATACAGATGGAACCACGCCATTTGCCAATGAAGGCATAGGTGCCGATTCTGTGGGTGCTTGAGGGCCCGAGCACCCACGGTAATTGATGAGCACCCACCCGCTCAGCAGCGGCCCACCCGCCCGTGTCCCACTGCACTCCCCCTCCCTCGTCGCTGGCACAGGTACTATGTGGGCAGTTATGTACCTGCACTGTGGGGGCATTTATGTATTTGGCACTGTGGGGGCATTTATGTATTTGGCACTGTGGGGGCATTTATGTATTTGGCACTGTGGGGGGGGGGGGTTGTACCTGCACTGTGTGGGCATTTATGTATTTGGCATTGTTGCCATAATTTGAATACTGGAGACAACTGTGCTGCGTAATATAAATCAGTATTATTTTGTGACCACGCCCCTTTCCCATGAAGCCACTCCCCTATATTTTTGGCTTAAGCACCCACCAGCAAAAACATAAATCACCTATGAATGAAGGGATGCTCTTGCATGTGAGACACTTTGCTGTGAATGGGGCGCACATGTGTCTCATTCTCAGCGAATGGCACTGCAGCTCCATTTGTACAGTAAAGTACAATACAAGCTCTGGCAAATGGACCAGGACAATGGGTACTTCTGTTCATGCGTTTTATTTCACTATTTAAAACACATAGGGGCTATCGGGAGCAAACATACAGTAACCAAACTGTCCATAGCAGGCCAGAACGAGCACTAAGCAGGTGAACAAAATGCCTATCAAGCATGAACCAGGGCTTTGTGGAAGCCCACATCTATGGAACGAGCAATGGCCACTATGCACTCTGATAGCTCCGGTTCTAGGCGTCCTAGAGGCTCGGGACCAGTACCATATGAAAGAGGATACTCTTGTCTTTAGGAAAAGACTACTAATTTATCCACTCCAATCGTCTGCCCTTCTTCCAGGGGCTTCTGGCTTCCTCTGCAGCCAGGGCACCATTGCCAGACTGTAGGGAGGTGACAGTGAGCAATCTTGCACTCAAATGGGTCAGCTCCTGCCAGGTGCTTATCTCCCTGTTGCACAGCAGGTGCGTCCAAACCTGGACAATGGTGCAGGTAGGGGAACGGAGCTGAGGGTTGATCATTGCAGCATCTTTGCCATTGTCAGCAGCCCCTGTGTGTTTTAATTAGCAAAATGAGACGCACCTTCAGCATTCCCCTTAAACATGTAAAACCTATGCCATTGCTCGCTCCATAGATGTGGGCTTTCACCCTCTGTAGCCATTTGTTAACCCATTCAGTGCTCAAGTCTGGCCTGCTCATAATGTACATGTCATACTGTAGCATAAATCTGTGTTTAACCAGTGTACGTAATGAGACGCACATACAGCAGTGCCCTTACACAAGTGTAAACTATGTGGTCATTAACTCCATAGATGTGTTCTCTAATAAAGTCCTGGTTGAATCATTTGTCTGGCCTGCTACAGTACGTACTTCGACCATACTGTATGCTCGCTCACTTCTCCCCATAGCCCATTATAAATTGTGCAATGAGATGCACGTCTATGCGATAGTATTTTCTGAGAATAATGTCTATTTAACATACTGTACAGTACAGTATTGTACAGTAAAGTAGTTCTTGCACTATAGTGCATTTCAATGGACACTTCACGCATGCACAATACGGATTATTTTGCTATAACATTGCATTAGACATTTGACGCATGTGCAGTGGTTCTAAAGTGACATCTGGTGAATGATCACTGGTATTGCACTCATCCGGTAATGCCATAGGCAACTTATTGTTCTGCCCTGTGACTAGGCAGTGGTGAGTTGGCAGGAAAAATGCCCCAGGCAGGCTAGATGACAGTGGCTCCATCTGTATATCCCTTAGTTAATATATACAAATTGGCATAAGAAGTCATAAGCATATTGTTATTATATAGCTATTATATAACTTTTATGCCTTTTTTTCGGAAATGTGGCTTAAATTGCTGGCAAGTTTCAATTCTTGAACACATTGCCAGTGATTTTAATTTTATCGCTTCAAACTGCTGCATACAGTAATAAATCTTTTTGAAGTCTAAAATAATTGGACTGGCGATGAGTAGAGCTACTATATGCAGGGTTTTCACCGCAGAGCAAAAAAGAACAACTTATGAAGGGAGGAGGCCTTGAGAAGTGTCCATTTGAGAATCACCCCTTACTGGCAAATGCACAGAATGCGCAACCTTGTCATAAGGCCCCATACACTATGCGATTTGGGCACGATTTCACCCGATTCGGATGAATCGGGCCACGAAATCGGGCCAAATCGCATGTTTAAACATCCCCTCCGATCCGATGCGCGGTCCTGTGCGCATCGGATCGGAGTCGGGCAGTTGGACCGGCTGCACATAAGATTTTCTAAATCTTATGTGCAGCCTCCGGGCAGCATGGTCAGCGGGCGGGGGACACTGCGAGGGCAGTGAGAGAGGCGGGCAGTAGCAGCGAGCGATGGATGCCGGAGAGCCGGGCAGAGTCAGCGGCGGCAGATGCTGGGGACCTGCAGGGGGGGGAGCCGGGCATGGTAAGCTGTCAAATAGACAGCGGGCGGGGGGGGGGGGCGCTGGAGAGCTGGGCAGGGGACACAGAGGCAGCGCGCGGGGGGACGCCGGTGAACCGACGAGGGAGCTGGGCAGGAGGATCGGGGACTCACTCTGCAGCTGCAAGGAAATAAAAACCAATACAAATGAATGGGCAGCCAGTGATTGGCTGAGAGCTCTCTCAGCCAATTGCTTATTGGCTGAGAGAGCTCTCAGCCAATCACTGGCTGCCCATTCATTTGTAATGGGCTTTTTTTCTCCCTTGCTGCAGAGTGAGTCCCCGATCCTCCTGCCCAGCTCCCTCGTCGGTTCACAGGCGTCCACCCCTGCGCGCTGCCTCTGTGTCCCCTGCCCGGCTCTCCAGCGCCCGCTGCCTATTTGACAGCTTACCATGCCCGGCTCCCCCCCCCTGCAGGTCCCCAGCATCTGCCGCCGCTGACTCGGCCCGGCTCTCCCCCTGCCCGCATCTCCCACTGCAGCTCCCCGGGAGTTGCATATGATAAATCGCATGGCGATTTATCATATGCAAAACTTGGCACATCAAATGCCTAATCGTGTGTTCCCCTCCTGGGGAGCTGCCGGGGAAATCAGGTCCGACTTGTCCCTAGGACAAGTCGGGCTAATGTATGGGGGCCTATAGAATGACCGTCTGGCTACGATTCCATCCCATCTGTCCATGCCAGTTGAGTGATTAAATTCAGCTTTATGTTGTATTAGAAACTCTGCCTAAAATGTGTTCATCTCCTCATATCTACGGTGTTTACAGTGTCAAACAATACTGTATCTGCTTGTAGTAATCTTAAATGTTTCTCTTTGCCAAGGGTTATCAAGTATGTAAACCTACAGGTGCCGATTTATGTTTTTGCTGGTGGGTGCTCAAGCCAAAAATATAGGGGAGTGGCTTCGGTACTTGTTTCCTAGCATGGCGCCCGTCGTGGGTCATCGCATACCTTAAGTTAAGGTATGCGATGGACGCGACCGACGCGATTTTAGGGCTTTTTTTAGCCTTTTCCCCGTCCATCGCATGCCTTAACTTAAGGTATGCGATGCGACCGATGCGATATAACATTAAATGCATTGTATTCAATGTTAAATTCCTATGTAAAATCGGGTCCATTGTATGCCATTATAATAGCATACAATGCGACCGATGCGATGGACCCAATAGGGAACAATGTTAAATGGCCCAATGGACCCGATTTTTGATTGTATACCCACCCTGATGGATAATTTGTATGTAAAATGCCCCCCCATCGTTAACGCCACCCCACGATGAACGCCAACACGAAGCGTGGCGAGCGAAGCGAGCCCGCGTCCTCCGACCTTTTCATACCCCCACTATCCACGTCGGCGTGGAGTTGATTTTATATAGTGTGGCGAGCCACCGAGCCCGAAGCGTGGAGTGCGCAGCGAGCCCCCCGAGGGGACGCGTAATACCTGTGAAGTAATGCGCGTCCGCTCGCCACGCTTCGGGCTCGGACTATATAGAATCAACTCCACGCCGACGTGGATAGTGGGGGTATGAAAAGGTCGGAGGACGCGTGCAGCCGCCCCTCGCGGGCTTGCTGCGCTCGCCACGCATCGGGTTGAAGTTAATCGTGGGGTGGCGTTAACAATGGGGGGCATTTTACCCATCATGGTGGGGATACAATGAAAATTGGGGTCGGGGGGCATTTAACATTGGGGCCAATGTAAAATCGGGTCTCAGGGACAATTTTACATTGGTTCCAATGTAAAAATCGCATCGCATGCGATTTGGTTGCATGCGATGCGGTCAACGCGATTTTTTAGGTCCCGGTGGATACAATTTTTATCGCTGGCCCCGTGCTAGGAAACAAGTACCGTGGCTTCAAGGGGAAGGGGCGTGGCCACAAAATAATATTAATTTATATTATGCAGCACAGACGCCGGCATCGCACAGAGCATGCACAGGCTGGCCCGCCCCACATCCGTGTATTACTCCGCGGACAGAATACACTCTTCCCACCATCCTGGCATACTGTTTCCCAGGTGGCGGGTCCGGTGATGCGGGTGCTGCAGCCGCAAATTAGCAAGTTAATGTGGCGGCCCAGTGGGAGTCGGGCCCATGGGTGCTCATCAATTTCCGTGGGTGCTCGGGCCCTTGAGCACCCACAGAATCGGCGCCCATGTGTAAACTATACTTACCCGCTTCTGAAAACTAGATTTAGGGAAATTATAGTAGAAAGCGCCATTTAAATCACGGGGAGCCATTAAGTGGATATATCATGTTCCACCGAAAGGACATATCTATCTCCAGACAAGAGTGTACTGTAAATCTGCACTTAAATGGCTGTTATGGGGGATACTGCTATTAACATTAGTAGCAATGTATTTTGTGAAATTATGCAATTATTGATACTAATATGTATCTATCTGCAGTACATCAGCATGCATGCATGCATTTGCTGTATTCTCACTCAACACAATATACATGCAGTGTCGGTGCCACTCACCTCCATCCGGGGGGGGGGGACCTGCTGCAAACTGCCACCCTCCAGCAAATGCCTAGAGCTGCCTAGTGGTGGCGCCGGCCCTGTATACATGTGCAATAAATCGCATACACTGGTGGCAGAAATATATGGTGAGATAAGGCCGAAGGCTAAAGAGCCTGGACAGAAGTCATACTACTGTAGTGACTGCAGCAAATCACTATCCTTGCCCAGAAATAACTTGGTGGTACCCTGGGTACAGTGGAGAATTATTTGGAATCAGCAGAAGATAAATAAGAGCTTCAAATGGGACTCTACCAAAGGATCCAAGAGGTTGGGCAACTATAATGTTAACAGACTTCATTAATTATATTGCTTGTGTTTCCACAACAGCAGCACGTTTTCCAGTACTCATTATTAAACAAAACAATATTTTAAAATAACATATTTTACATCACAGATTCAAGATCTGAGGATGAAGGTGTTGGATCTGCGTGGAAAGTTTAAAAGACCTCCACTACGGAGGGTGCGAGTATCCGCTGATGCTATGCTCCGCGCTCTTCTAGGTTCAAAACACAAAGTCTCTATGGATTTGCGCGCTAACTTGAAATCTGTAAAGAAGGAAGATACTGAGAAGGTATATATTGTTTTGTTTTATTGTAGGTCACGATAACAATTTATGACAACATGCTGTAATCTCTGCATGGGTAAATGCCTATTAGAGTCCATTTGGAAAAGTGGGGCTTGCCACTGGGTGTCGGTTTAACAAACTGATGGTATATCCGGTCCGTTCAGGCTGGTTTGGGCAGATGGAAAATCGCTAGTAATTGCTGGAGCTTGTAGTCCGCTTCTGCTGTAGAGTTAGTGTCCAGTGTAACATGGACGTCCATGTTACACTGGACACTAACTCTACAGCAGAAGCGGACCGGATATACCATCAGTTTGTTAAACCGACACCCAGTGGCAAGCCCCACTATTCCAAATGGACTCTCCATTATAAGGGACTTTGGACAGCACAAGAGAAATGTCTAATTCCATCAGGATCCATTCCTCCCTAAAATCAAGCAAGGTGGACGGTAACTATA
Organism: Crinia signifera; assembly: GCF_055691185.1. NCBI lineage: Eukaryota > Metazoa > Chordata > Amphibia > Anura > Myobatrachidae > Crinia > Crinia signifera. The sequence continues at coordinate 145,697,176 of NC_139218.1, read as the reverse complement.
ATTCACTCTGTTTACAGAGTCGGTCCTAATATTAATCCATCAGGCACCCTAGGAATGGACAGTTTATTAAACCTATCTGAGTTCTGCTTTTCTGCTTAATGCATTCTTTTAACTATTCATTGTACCATTTGTGTGGCCTATTAAATTGTTATATTTTTCAATTTTAAATTTTACTATAAATTCTGAAGTCAATCCAACAAGTTTTTATTTAGCGCTGCATAGCCTGTTTTTTTCTGTGTATCACTGGACTTTAATGGCAGTATTACTGGACTTATGCAGCAGTACCAATAGACTTAACGGTAGTGCCACTGGACTGGACTTATGCAGCAATATCACTAGATTGTGCAGCAGTACCAACTTTAAAGTCGTTGCCACTGGACTGGACTATACAGCACTTTCACTGGGCAGGTCTATACAGCTCTATCGCTGGACTGGACTGTAGAGCACTATTCCTGGACTGGCCTATACAGCACCATCAATGGGCTGGTCTATACAGCCCTATCACTGGACTGGACTATAGAGCACTATTCCTGGCCTGGCCTATACAGCACTATCACTAGACTGGCCTATACAGGACAGCACTATCACTGGACTGGCCTATATACAATATAAACAAAATAATGGAATATATGACCTATGAGGCGCTCTTTCTTTTCCTGTTAGTTGAATCAGTATGAGGTCACTCCACCATTAAAAAACTGTAATGTTTTAAAATCCACTAGCCAAAGAATAAAGTTCATACTTTTTCCATAAATTCATAAACATCGGTGGCAGTGGTGCATAATTCCCAGGTTCAATAGAACTGGGTTTAGTCAGCTCTTAAAAAGCTCAATTCAAATATGCAGGTCTTAAACTGCTGGATACAGGATTCCCCGGGCTGCTATCCTTGGTGTACAGCTTATCTCCTCCACTGCATCCGAATGGAACACAAAACTCACGACCAAGTCTTCACACATGGGGACTTTATCAAGGTGGCCTATATATATTACAGCACTGAGTGCTGTCTACCACTGGACAGCAGTATCACTGTATACTAGTAGTAAAAAGTGTCAGCGGGTGGGCGGGATGAGCAGAACACATGTTGCCTATTCACTATCCTAGACTGGAGTAATGATGGTGTCTGGCCACCCGCCCCCTTCATAGGGTCGGGATCTCGCAAGGACCGTAGATCCATGCTCTGAGTCTGGGTGGGAATACCCGAACAGGCTCGGAGAGCGAGTTCGGACTGGGGGTGTTTGGTTCCCCCAATCCGAACTCGCACATCCCTAATAAAAACTTTATTTTATTTTTTTTTGTCTTAATTGAGTGCTTGGTTTAACTTGTTCTTAATTTTTCTATTGTAATGTACTCTACCGGAATTAATTAATAAAAACTAACAGTAAAAAATGTATTTAACATATAAAATATAGTGGGCCTGTTGTAATAACGCCCAAGTTTGGAGTGAGGGATCCCAAGCAAACTGACTTTTTTTTAAAGGAGCAATCACTTACTAGCAGCGGCGGCTGCAGCACTGACCAAGCAGTGAGCTCTAAATAAACTGGGTGCCTTGCGGTTCCCTGGAATCAGCATATATCATTATACACTGTTAAATGCATATTTATATGATATTGAACACATCAATTTGTTTCATTTGTACTGGTACATACAATATGTTTTGTCTGGAGTTTGCCCGGCATCATGCACAGCCGTTGAACTCGGGTGTCAATACATTTTGCAATTGGTATAGTTATTTAATATGTGTCTGTAGCTTCATTTTTGTGCTTTTTTAAACTGTGGGACACTTTGTCAGGGTCATAATAATGTGTTGTTGATCATCATTGTAAATACACTGTATGTTTTCATCAAAAAGGAGCGTCCAGTTGAAGTCAGTGATTGGCGCAAGAATGTGGAAGCAATGTCTGGTATGGAGGGCAGGAAAAAGATGTTTGATGCAGCAAAGTCTCCTACAGCCCAATAAAAAGGTAACATTCTTAAAGGATCAAGAACAAATGTGTAGAATAAACATAGAATGAAGATTATTTATCCAATGTGAAACCTAAACTACTGTATAATTAAATGTTTCGTAGAAACACTGTGTTGCATATTGTATTTATAACAACTACTGTGTACTACATGGTATCCATCTTTGTAGGGACTGGGTATACAGTATTATTATTGTTTATTTATATATATTGAAATAAGAATTCCGCAGCACCCGACAATACATAGATAAGCGAAAAAAACAAGAAAATAACAAATTACAGTACAGGGCAAATTAGGTAAAGTATATGATAAATAAGGACAGTTGAAGAAGCAGACACTGACACAATTTCAGGATAGCAGAGGCCTGTTAAAGCTTACATTCATTAAAGCAGGGATATTAAAGCGTAGTTGCAATCAGATTCTGTTTATAATTTCTAGGATGCACTAGTGAAATGCTAGACGGAATTTGATGGTTTGCTAGTGGCAACATCAAGGGCGGAATGTAATGCTGCCCGAGTTCAATGACAGTGCAGATGCCGTCTGAACTTCAACATTTTTTGGGCAATCAGGCTGCGCTAAAAGATCAGTGTGCAGTGAATTTCACAGGAATAGATATTTAATCAGCACAATAAAACACCTAATAACATGAGTAATAATTTAAAACCTTTAGTATAGGTATGAAAAAGGCCCTATGTATAGTCACCCTTTATCCAAAGTTGTTCCGATTGTGTCCCTTTTGGTAAATGGAAGAAATGACAACCCCAGTTGAATACATGGGGTACCTGGATTGTGTCCGGCTTTAGAAAGGTGGCGTTCCTCCCAGAGTGGATTTCAGCCAGTCAGGGTAAAAGGTCCCTTGTGACGGTACAGTCAAGTACGGTGTCCTTCGTCAATCCGTTTGTAAATGTGAGACTGGTCACTGGTTCTGCAGGTTCCTGGTCAGGGTAATCACGGGTAATATTGCAACACCTATGATGGTCACTGGTTCTGCAGGTTCCTGGTCAGGGTAATCACGGGTAATATTGCAACACCTATGAAGCACACATGCATTTCGCTGGTCCTCAGCTTTATCAAGTATAGTCACCCTTCGTCCACAACAGTGGACTATACGTAGGGCCGTTTGCACATCTATACTATAGTTTTTTTTAATTATTACTCATGTTATTAAGTGTTTTATTGTGCTAATTAACTATAGATTCTTGCAAAATTCACTGCCCACTGTTCTTTTAGTGCAGCATATCCCTTCTTTTTGAAAGTATTGACCATGCCTGGCTCCTGGTGATAGCTTATTTTATCAGGAGCTGATTACTGTGCATATTTCTCCAGCTGTTTTGCTGGAGAAACTGGGGTTTCTAACTTTCTACCAACACAAATCCCAATTGCCTTATATATTAATGGGATTACTGCTCATGATAACCTAGCTAGGAAAATATAGGTATTAAGTCTTAAGATAAACCTCCTGGTTCTGTTAACATCATTCTCAGATGACATTGCCCAAATGGAAGTATTAAAAGTGCCCATACACAGTACAATATTCCTGTGCGTTTTGAACTAGATTGCATGTCATGCGATCAAATCACACGTGCACATGCCCAGCCTACCCCTGTCCACAAATGAATTGCCTAAAGCCCCACATTCTTACTCTAAACCGAATTTTTGTCTGTAATTTATATTGTTAACCCCTTCAGTGGTACTCCTGAGAATTTTCTGTGGTTTGCGCCAGTGTGCAGACTGGCATACCCAGAAAATTCTCGGGAGTACCACTACCTGCGCTCCCTCTTGCCGGACAGTGCTGAGATCAGCGCCACACTCAGCTGCCCGGCCCTGCCTCCCTCCCCCTTCTGTGTGCGGCATGACTTGGTAACGTTACGCCGCACACAGCCACGTTGCCGGGGCAGGGCGGGGCAGCGTCTGATAGCCAGTTCAGCGGCGCTGCCCGGACCCGGGAACACAGTGGTGTTTTTTTTAAGGGAGTGCTCCCCAGAAAAAAACTCGCCCAGTGGGGAGCGCTCCCTAAAAAATAACCCACCACTGAAGGGGGTTAGTGCACAAATATGACACATGAAATAAAACAAAGTATACCATTATTATAAGTTATATGGTCATGTATAGACTACTATGATGATTAAACTAATCAGTTCTGATTCAATCTAATCTTTCTTTTCATTTTTTTTTTTTTTTTTTACAGAACCACATGAATCTTCAATTGCTTCCATCTTTACTGTACTCTAGTCTGCATGTGCAATACGTCATTTAACCAGTTTTTCTTACAGTAAATTGTTTTCTTCTAAAGTTGACATTGTAACTCCCAAGTGAACAGGGCAATCAAATTAGCTTTTTATCAGAATCACTGATTTGGACTTAAAGTGTCATATTAATAACTAATTTCTTCACAAAATGAAAGAAATGTGTTTTTATTATAAAAAATTGTAAAGTAATATTTAATATCTAATTTAAAGCTTAGATATTAAATATCATCAACATATCTCTAATGTTAATTAAATGCATTCTGTCTCATTTTACTGATGGTACACAACTTATTTTAAATTGAGTTGCTTTGGCCTACTCAAAGATGGGCAAATTGATTTAGATAACTAACACCCACAAATAAACCATGCCAATATGAGCACTTGGAATGTAAATTGGCCAATCAGTTAGCATGAATATATCTGATATATAAATATCCTAAAATCACTAAGGTTACTAGATAAATATATATATATAGGCACCATTTCTGAGGGTGCTCCTGGGCTCAAGCACCCACGGAAAATGATAACCACCCACGGTCGGTCCCGGCAGGTACCAAGGGGCCCGTGAAGTGGATCCAGAAAATCTGTCCCTGGCCCTCACACAAGGCTACACTGCATTGCATGTCCAGCGTGTGTTGCTTCATGACGTCACGTGGCGCCACAGATCAGCTTGCACTCAGAGAAATAGGTAAAGGACAGCCGGAGCCGCGTCAGCCAGCCCTAGCAGCCCAACAGCCACACACACAGCAGAGAGGGAATGCCGGCACGGCAGCAGAGACAGGTAGGCGGTATCCCTCTTTCCCCTAATCCTAGGGCTGGGGACCCCAGCTGCACCCCCCTCTGCATCCAGCAGTTGAAACGGCTGTCAGGTCGGCAGCTGTCACCTTGTGCAATGCTGCACTCCTAAATAAACCACATTTTCTTCACTTACATCCGTGTGCCGGTTCCATCCTTTCCATGAGGGGGTAAGTGCTATATATATATATATATATATATATATATATATATATATATATATATATATATATATATATATATATATATATATAGAAGGAGGGTTCAGTGAAGCGCTCCGCCCCTTCGGTGTGATGACACAATTATAAGCCGGTTTGTGTTGCTTAAATTGCCTTCTATCCGGTACATTGGGCAATGCTGTCCCGCTGTCCCGCTGTCCCGCTTCACTGAACCCTCCTTCTACTGCTTACCTTCGATTGGCCTAGTCACCCAATAAGTGAAGCAGCTAACCCCGACCACTGGGAACAGTGCGCAGGAACAAAAAAGACCCAATATATATATATATATATATATATATATATATATATATATATATATATATATATATATATATATATATATATATATATATACACACACACACACACATATATTAATTTTTTTTAATAAAAAAATATAAAGGGGGGGGGGGACAAAACACAGTGTCATGACTATGAGTTTTGTGAACCCGGCGTATGTGTGAAGTCTGTGCGAGAGGGTGGAAGCAGAGAGGCGAAGAGACTTAGAGCAATTCCTGACCGGGGATCGAACCTGGGGTTCAGCAGAGAGAGATGTATACTGACCACTGGATCACCAGGGAGTTGGTTGATAGCAGAATGATGAATGTATGACTGAACTGTACTGGTTGTCAGTGTTGTATGGACAAGACTGGATATTAAGTAGAACTGGAACGGACCGGATACAACGGAACTGGGTTGAATGCTGGATACGAATAGGACTGGTCCGGCTGGAAACTGGAATAAGACTGGACCGGGCTGGATATGAACAGGATTGGACCAAACTGGATATGAACAGGACTGAAAACTGGATACAACTGGACTGGGCTGGATGTAAGATAATAGGTAGGAGCTGCTGGACAGGAGCAGAGGCTTGCATGATCCAGGGCAGTCAGTATGACTTACACAGGAGGCTCAGCCACTAAGCTTGTGACTTGAGGATCTGACAGCCTTGGAGTCCCAGGTCTCTATTTATACATAGTTAATGGATGACTGGAGACAGGTGATTCAGAGAGAGTCAGGCTGACACAGAATTGGATAGTTCATGGTCAGATGATCAGACCCTGTGATGTCAGTACTCCAGGTAGGCTTTGAAGAAGAGAGAGGCCTAGTAGGCTGTAAAATACTGAAGCCTAACTCCTAAAATGCACAGGGAATGCTGGCTTTCAGATCCAGATACAAAAAGCTGATTTGCAGAGATAATCAAGGGCTGCACCAAGGTTGTACTAATTACTCATAGAGGAATTCAATGAGAGTTCAAATGGAGAAATGCTGAACTACTGCTAGCAGTGATCTAAGGGGTTACAACTGTCAGAACCCGGGCTAAAGTCTTTCAGGTGTGTAATTAGTGAGAGCTGACCATAGTCTCACACAAAGTGATTGCAGCCTAGGTGCAGGCTGAATGAATCCAGGCAGAATACACCGAAATACCATGTAGAAACTGGGGAACAGAAGAACAAACACCCAGGTTCATGACACACAGGCAGCAACTGGAATGTGCTTGCACTTGTGAGGAGTCCCCCTCCCACTGCATATAAAAATAAAACCATGTGGACTGTGGAGAAACCCAGCACCCCTGCATGCCTCCCTCAGGTCTGTCTTTTCCCCTCCCAAACTGTCCTAGCCACCTGCTGTATTGATCTGGGACAGCAGGAAGCAAAGGTGGGTGGATGACGGGAGACACAGGTGGGCAGGCGGACAATGAGAGCCATCGGCGGGGAGGCGCCATTACTGTGACGGCTCCAACCTGCATAATGAGCCAACCAGCCCTACAGAGGATGCAGGCTTTCCAGTACGGTGCCGGGTGCCCTGGTCCCTCACTCACGGTGCGCGAGTGACACCATGACTTCACCGTGCACCTGCTCACTGCATGCTGGGAATGCGGAAGCCTCTGAGAGCCTCCCAAAGGTTTCAGAAGCTGTTTCCATGGTACATTAGGGCACTTGATCGCGGTCTTCCATTGGGAGCTCCGCATTTGATGGGTAGATCATGATCGACCTATTGGCCAGCTCTGCATTAGCGGGAAACCCAGACAGTACACAGGCAACACAATTCCTGACCACACACTACTCCTCAATATAAGGACACTGCTCAATTCCACTCCAATCAAAAGTACTGTGGATATTTCAAATTGAGAGGAGGGGGTAATCATAAATGAAAAGCCTAATCAAGGTGTACAGGAGAGAAAAAAGGTTGGGAACCACTGCTCTAATCAATGTCTCTGTGAAGATGCTAATAATACATCCTGAGGATCAAAGGATAGGATTTAGTATACATATCACTCTATCCAGGAGAAAGCATAACCATGCAGTATGCATCAAAAATAATAATATTGACCTCCCTCTAAATTTGTCTCAAATAATACAGGATCCTAACTATGTGACTTTTTGAATCAACACTTTTTTTTTTTTTTTTAACAAATCATTAGTGTTTTTCAGTGTGTCTTTCAATAAATGACAGCGTTTGCTGCCATTCATAGCCAAATATAAATTAGATTTTAGTGGCCCCAGACTTTATCATAATCAGTAGCCTTATCTGTTAACCCAGTAATAATATACATATAAATTAAATTAACATGATCACATAGGTATAGAGAATAGAGTGGGACAGCTTGTGGCAGGGGAGATAGAGGCAGTACAGTGCGGATGTTCAGGGTGACTTCTACTGCCCTGTATTCAAAGAGCAGGTGGGGATGAGAGAGACTCCGATGATATGTTGATAGAAAGGCAGATAAGTGTGAGTGGTTCCTGGCTCCTGTGAGTGGTGTTATGTGTGCCCTGTTACACCTGAATTGCAGAGATCAGAGGTGGCAGCACCCTCACCAGAAGGATACCTGTGTCAGGAGAGGATGAGGGTAAGATCACGGCATGTAGCTGAAGTGGTTTCCCCCTGCAGTGGAGAGTGTCTGTATTGAAGGCATGATGTGCGTTTCCACCAGTACCTTGTGGAAGCCAGCCACATCTTTGGAGCAAGCAACAACATAGGATTTTTCCTGTATCAGGGCATTGCTGCTAATGCATCTCATTACACCATTCACAACACACAGGAGCTATGGGGATAAGCAAGTTCCAGTATGAGTGACATACATAGCAGGTCAGACTCGAGCACCAAACAGGTTCACAAGAAGAACCAGCACCTTGTGGACGACACTTCACCACTTGACCAAGAAGCCTGGTGATAGTGACACCAGCTCATGTGTAAATGTAAGCAGCGATCCCTACCCAATTGTTTTGCTTAGACTGTATTGGCTATGGGACTTGGAAGCTAGCACAACCCTAACGTGAATGGACAATTGCTTTAACATGTTCATTTGCATTAGCATATGCTATTTTTATTTATTGATTTGTCTATGGGCTTAGACGCTTACACAGCCATAACATCAACCGATCATTGCTTTAACACATTTGTACGGTTTCACTCGACAGTACAGGATTAGTGGAGCACTAGCCACCCAGTGTTGAAGATGTGAATTGCATGCTGTGTATGAGGTCTTCTCCATCTCCGATGGACAGCATTTGCGCGTGTACATGCGCAAACCCTGGGAGCGACCATCTTTGGCAAGTTTCACACTCAGCCATTCGCTGCAGGAGGGGCGAGAGGGGGTCGAGCAAGGGGCAGAAGCAGGGGAACACCCAGCGTTTTATGGGCATGCCAATAAAAATGTGGGGCATACCCCTGCAGATGCAGGCTTGTCAATGCCTGCTTGGGGTGGACGGCTGATGTCACATGATGTTGGTGCCCACCCTAAATTCAGAGGACAGCATTCAAATGAAAAGTAAGTCCTGGCTTTCTTTTTATTGCGAATGGAGGGAAAATCATTCGATGGCGAGTGACCATCAAATTATTTTTCCTTTGTGCGGCTGCATGCGAGGGGATGTGTTAGTGTACACATCCCCTCACATGCTAGAGAGGGGAGTCGAATGGCGGGAGCAGGCATTCCGTGGGGCGATAGGCGGCTAAGCTATGAACATACGCAGCCTAACAAACAGGTCTGAATCACGCCCATTATGTATTAAAATAGTGGATCATCACCCTATGTGGATTAAATAATAGTTGGAATAATAAGATATATTGAATCAATAAAATACAATAAATGAAACAACAAGGCATTACATTATTTATAAATAACTGGAGGGGGAGCAACAACATGGAACACAATTTCAAAATATTTAATCATTCACTAAGGAATATGCACTTTGTTATTTTTAATGCAATTTAACCATTGCAACTAGTACCCCAGTCATCCTTTTGTATTGCGTACATCGGGACTGACAGTCCCGATGCGCTCCAGCATATTTCCTGGTGCGTTCCACAGCGCTATATATAAAAGGCTGCTTCCGGCAACACACGGGGCCTTATTCTGATCGGTGCGGCCGGAGCCGATTATGCGGCCAGGACCGTGCGTGCGAAAACCCGCCTTCCATACGGATCGCCAACTCCGTCCGTATGCGGTAAGAAGGTGGCCGAACGGACCGCACGTGTATTTTTCACGGAATACGCCTCTTCCATCTAAGGGAACCTCCCCCATCATTCGATGGTCGCAGACCATCGAATGCAGGACCGAGTGCTCCACCAGCACCCGCAACCTCAGACCACACGGACATTTTTCCGTGCAAAAGCAGGGATCTGGGCGGGCAGCTGACATCCGGCGATGTCATATGTCCGCCCCCTACACGTGCGTCACGGCCGCATTACCATACGTACGCCCAGCGTTTTCATGGGAACTCCCATGAAACGCGGGGCGTATGCATATGGTAATGAGCCCAAATAGCCCTTCACGCCCCTCTCCACCCCCTGTTCGGAGTGTTCACATATCATGCGGGATTTGGCCGTACGCCCCGCTCGCACATGCGCAGAGACGCCTCTGCACATGCGCAGACACAAAACATCGGCGGCCCGAACGCACGCGGATATATCCGCACCGATCAGAATAAGGGCCACAATCCGGAAGTCGTCATGCGGGTCAGTAGCCGACTCCGGTGCGCTCCACGGCGCCCGGAGGACTGTGCTGCGAGATGTAAACAATACAGTCTCTTCCGGAAGTGACGCACCGGAAGTGACTATGCGTTCCAGCGGCCGGCTCCGATGCGTTCCATGGGACACGGAGAACGGCGCTGGACGCTTATATTGAGGATACTGACACTACCTTTATGTATATTTTTATCTGTTCAAGTATGGGCATTATTACAAACATGCCTTGGGTTAATTCCCCTATTTTGTGGAACTTCCGCCCAGTACTGCATTTCCGGCGGAAGTTGTCATATTCGGCTTAATGTGCATGTGTATAAATATGGTCTTCCTAGCACTCCTAGCACTCCTCTCCAAGCCTTGAAAAAGACAGGTTATCCTGTTGAAACGCGTTGGCAGGAGAGGAGCGCACTTGCTGTTTGCACTGGGATACGCGGCGTGATGGCGGAGAATGCCGCACACGTTGAGAATTCTCTCCTCAATCCTTTTTACACACATCATGCAGTCAGCCTAAAGTTTTATTACAACTAGAGGTGTGCACCGCCCACTTTTCAGGTTTTGGGTCTGGATTTCCTTCGGGCTTTGCGTTCTAATGGCTTTTGCCAAAACCATCCTTCCGGATTTTGGATTCTGGGTGTGGATTTTTTTGAAAACAGCATAAAAAATTTTTTTTTTTTTGTTCCTACACTATTATTAACTTCAATAACATTAATTTCCACTCATTTCCAGTCTATTATGAACCCCACACTCCTCACAATATTGTTTTTAGGCCAAAAGGTTGCTGGATGACTATGATAAGTGACACAAGTGGGCGGCAAAAACATGTGGCCCATCTAGGAGTGCCAATATAGTGGCAGACAGGATGGCAGTTTGAAAAACTAGGAGCCAAAGAGCATATAATGGTACCCTTATGTTGTATAACCAGGACACGCATGGTTTAACAAACCAATAATTTCAGCGCCAGGGTCTGCCACACGACTGTGGCTGAAATTATTGGGTTTTTTTTCGGGCCCCAACAAAAAAATAAGCAATTATTCTCTCCCTCTAATTAGGCAAGATGTCATCCTCATCCTCACCCCATGTGATGTACTTCCTCATCCTCACAGATTATCAATTTGTCCCCAATGGACTCCACAATCACAGGTCCCTCTGTAGTCTCTGGAGGCAATCGCTGGTTTTCAGTGAAGAACTGATAATTCACTTTGATGAACATCATCTTCTTCATATTTTGTGGAAGCAACCTCCTACACTGCTCGAGGACCAGGTTCCCGGCTGTACTAAAAATTCTTTTCTGGGTACACACTGGAGGGGGGACAACTCAGGTAAAATAGAACCAGTTTGTAGAGGAGCCTAGAAACTGCCTTTTTTTTGCCAGTACAGGTACTGACTATCTGACATGTCTACTTGGATGCTGTCACCATTTTTTCAATGGTGACAGCATCAAATGCAGGGACAGCAGATATGTCAGCAATCATTGGCAGGTCCTTCAGTCTGGACCAGATGTCCAAACTCGCTCCTGCCTGCCCTGCAAGCGGGTCAGGTAGGAAATTTGAGTGGTTTCCTCGCAGCCACAGGTGTGGGAGAAAATGAAGGAATAGCTGTTGCCATGTCGCAGTCCACTTCTGATGACAATCTCTGCACCGCTGTAGACTTGTGTCCGCTCGGTGAAGTGATAAAGTGTCTGGTTTTTATCACCGGCCAATCAGCTCCTACCTGTCATGGAATAAGTGAGCTGCTTTTAAGACAGAACCAGCGTTATCAATCTGGGATAAGACCGCATATAGAATTGCACCAGTGGTCGGAGAAGATGGTTGGTGACTGCAAGCCAGATCCCATTTGTTATTCCTGGACATTCACTTAAGTATAAACCACTATAATGTGCACATGAAGTGGGGACTGTTAATCCTAAATTGCAAAAACTAACTATACTACCCAGTTTAACAAAGGACAATCCGTTTAAATGCATGCATCTACTAATTAACAATAATATTTCTATGAAAGAGATGTGGAGCATAAAATCTCTTAATTTGTGTTTTTAAGTCATGTCTGTCTAATTGTTGACCACAATATTTGTTCATTTTAATAAATATTAATACTATTCAGCACGGTGCTGTTCCACTTTTGTTCTTTTGACCACCCTCATATCCTGGCAAAAGGTATGTAGGGCTTCATTCATAAGAGCTACATGGTTTGCGGAATCGCAGTGCTTTGGCTCCTCCAATTTCTCCAGCTGCTTCTGCAACAGCCTGATCAGGGGAATGACCTGACTCAAGCTGGCAGTTTCAGAACTGACTTCACGTGTGGCAAGTTCAAACGGCTGGAGAACCTTCCACAACACGGAAATCAGCCTCCACTGCACTTGAGTCAGGTGCATTCCCGCTCCTTGTCTTATGTCGTAGGTGGCTGTGTAGGCTTGAATGGCCTTTTGCTGCTCCTCCATTCAATCTTTTGTTTCAGGTGATGGCAGGGCAGGTTGAGGAGTTTTTGATGCTGCTCCAGCCTTCGGCAGGCAGTGGCAGGATGTTGAAAGTGTCCTGCAATTTTGTGGGCCACCGCAAGCATCTCTTGTACGCTCCTGATGCTTTTCAGGAAATGCTGCACCACCAAATTTATTGTGTGGGCAAAACATGGCATGTGTTTGAAATTTCCTATATGTAATGTCCACACAATATTACTGGCGTTGTCAGACACCACAAATCCCCAGGAGAGTCTAAGTGGAGTACGCACTGCGAGATGATTTCCCTCAGTTTCTTGGAGGTTGTCGGCATTGTGCCTCCTACTGAAACTGGTGATACATAGTGTAGCCTGCCTTGGAAGGAGCTGGCGTTTCGGAGATGATGCTGCTGCTGTTGCTGTGGAAGGCGATGCATCTACCCAGTGGGCTGTCACAGTCATATAGTCCTTAGTTTACCCCAGTGGTTCCCAAACATTTTGAATCACGGCACCCTAAAGTAACAGAATATTTTTCAAGGCACCCCTAGGCCAAAAGTTGGTTACTAATTTCAGGAAACATATTAAATAAGTTGTGATTTAAATGTTTTCCTTAGGTCCACTTATGTGGTGAGAAACATGATTCAATTCTGTTTACCTACATGTTTTTAATTGGAAGCCACAAGCACTGATTTTACCCATTTCATTGGCCATAAATAACTTGAACTGATTCTGGACCACCAACCTGAGGCACCCCTACAAGTGCTCCAAGGCACCCCATGGAGCCTAGGCGCACAGTTTGGGAACCACTGGTTTACCCTGAACCACTTGTCCATATGTCCGTGGTTAAGTGGACAGTGGGTAACACTGCATTTTTCAGGGCACCGAGGACACTTTTTCAGACGTCTCTGTACATCCTGGGTATCGCCTGCCTAGTGTAGTGGAATCTAGATGGGATTTGGTACCAGGGACACAATACCTTAATCAATCATCTAAATCCACGGTGTCCACTGCTGGCGGACACCGGACACACGTCTAACACCAACATAGCTGTCAAGGCGGCAGTTATTCGCTTTGTCATAGGATGACCACTGTCATACTTCATCCTCATCACAAATGACTGTTGGACAGTCAATTGCTTAGTGAAACACGTAACGGTGTTCCGACTTCCCCTCTGGGATGATAAATGACTCCCAGCAGCAACAGCAGTAGGTGTAGTGCTGCAGGATCCTGCTGAGAAATCCCGGATAGAAGAGGAGTCAGTCATGCCAGTGACATGGCCTGCAGGACTACTTCCGATCCGGATTGAGGAGGAAATTGACAAGGAGGGAGTTGCTGGTGTGGTTTTCAGGTGCTTGGATACAACAGGACCAAGGGATTTAGGTGTCACTGGACTGCTTATGGTCATAGCCACAGTTCCTGAACTAAACAGTGAATTATGAATGCACTTCAGGTGATGTATAAGGGAGGATTTCCCTAGGTGACCAACATCCTTACCCTTGCTTATTGCAGCTTTACATAAGATACATATGGCAATACATTTGTTTTTTGGATAAAAAGGGATTTTTGTAAGAACTTACCATTCAAATCCCTTTCTCTGATTCCATCCTGGTGACGCAGCTGACCTTGGGATGTAGTAGGGTCCAATAGGATCCAGGCACCTATGCTAAACATTTGAAGACGGCAGGCTCCTCCCTCACTGCATTCCATCATGCCTCAGTTCAACTTCCAGAGCACACTAGGATACAACAACTCAGCACAATGCCACAATACTATATGCACAATCAATTAACATAACCATTATAACATGATGATACATGAAAACGGTATTACTTACTGAGCGTAAGGGAGGGATCGCTGCGTCACCAGGATAGAATCAGCGAAAGGGATTCGAACGGTAAGTTCTTACAAATCCCTTTTTCTTCTTCATCTATCCTGGAGCCGGTCCTTTGGGAGGGTACGCTCAGGTTTGCAGTTTTCATCACTGCTCGCCCGAATGATGCGTCCTCCGATGCAAACTCATGGAACCTGTAAAATTTGGTAAAGGTGTAAACAGATGACTAATTGGCAGCCCTGTATATTTACTCAGCCGTAGCCCCATGGCGCACCGCCCAAGATGCAGCCACTGACCTGTTGGTATGAGCATTGATCCTGGAAGGCAATGTCCTGCCCACTTTTGTATAGGCAAAAGCAATAACCGATCTCAACCACCTAGCAATGGTCTGCTTAGAAGCAGGCCAGCACAATTTGTGTACATCGTACAACACCAAGAGAGAATCCGTTTTTCGGATACCCTTCACTCTGTCCACATAAATGCGCAAGGCGCGCACCACATACAAATTCTTCAATCTGTCCCTTTTCCTGGTTTCTTCCTCAGGACTAAACACTGGAAGAACAATTTCCTGGTTTAAGTGAAATGAAGAAACAACTTTTGGCAAGAATTTTGGAACTGTTCTAAGCACAGCTCGGTCATCATGAAAAACTAAAGACGGAGACTTACAGGATAACGCTCCTAACTCTGAAACACGCCTAGCTGAGGCGATTGCCAACAAAAAAGTTAATTTCCAAATAAGAAATTTAAGGTCAGCAGACCTCAACGGTTCAAAAGGAGGTTTCTGTAAGACCGACAACACCAAGTACAAGTCCCATGGCGCCACCGGCTGCTTATAAGGAGACTTCAATCTAGTAACCCCTTGCAAAAATGTCTGTCCCTCCAGAATCAGAGCCACTTTCTTTTGAAAGTAAATGGACAAGGCCGAAACTTGGACCTTTAAAGACTGAAGACTTAGTCCCAACGAAAATCCATCTTGTAAGAATTCCAACAATCTAGAAACTTTAAACCGGTAAGTGTGAACCCTCTGGCGTTCACACCATCTAATGTAGATCTTCCAGACCCTGTGTTAGTTCTTTGATGCACTGGTTTTCTGGCACTGATCATGGTTGAAATGACCTGCCTCTGAAAACCCTTTCTTCCTTAAAAACAAGCCGCCACACTCAGCTGAGCAAGGTCCTGATGATAAAACGGACCTTCACGAGGAGGTCTGGTCACAGAGGAAGACGCCACGACTGTGTCGACATCCTCTGAATGCTGGAATACCAAGATCTCCTTGGCCAATCCGGCACTATCAATATCACATGGTCCCCTGTGACCGTACCCTCCGTAACACACGGGGAATCATTGTAAACGGGGGAACACATAAGCCATGTCAAAATGCCAAGGAATCGTCATGGCATCCACCGCCCAAGCCAGAGGATTATTGGACCAAGCACAAAACCTGGGAACCTGGTCATTGTGTCTGGACGCAATCAAATCCACGTCCGGGAGCCCCATCGAGCCACAATCTCCTGAAAATCTTGGGGATGTAAAGCCCATTCTCCTTCCAGGAGCTTCTCCCCGCTCAGGAAATCCGCCTCCACGTTCCTGACTCCTGGGATGAATACAGCAGATATGGCTGGAACATGGACCTCTGCCCACTGAAAAACCTTGACACCACGTCATTGCCAACTGACTGCGCGTGCCCCATTTGGTGGTTCAAGTATGCCACAGCCATGGCATTGTCCGACTGAATGCGAATCGGAAATCCTCTCTTCTGCCTGTGTCAGCGTCTGCCACACAGCCCGCAACTCCAGCACATTTATCGGAAGTACCGATTCCTCTACTGACCACAAGCCTTGCAATCTCAAGTCCAGTACTACTGCTCCCCAGCCCCTGAGACTGGCATCGGTGGTAACCACCAGCCAATCCCACAACTGGAGAGAGCGACCCCACTGGAGCGATCCGTCCACCAAAGTAACGCCAATCTCGTTTCCTACTTTCTCTGACTTCATGGTCTGTGTGTCTCCCAACCAACAGGCCAGAATGTGCCATTGAAACTGACGCGAGTGCATTCTCAACAACCCGACGGGCCATAGAAAGTCGGTAGTTGAATATGCGCCTATCGTGGTTGACGACTCTTTGTGGGTACGGCTTCATTATGTGTTAGGCCTTCCCATGTGTATGGGAAGGCCTCGTCTGCCACGAAAACAAAACCCAGGCCATTCTATGTCTGCTCAGCAGGCGGCAGATGAATGGAGTTAGTGGTGAGCCTCTCTAAGAACCAGGTATTCCTTAGTGACCCGCCATCTGAGCATCAGACATTTTTCACAACATCCATGAAAATAAATTAATAGTTTGCGTTGACCACCACCAGGAGAACAATGCTGAAGTAGCCCTTATAATTAAAGTAGTCAGAGCCGCATTTGGTGTTTTGGTGATGCGCACACATTTCCCATCTATCACACCGCTGCAGTTTGGGAAATTCCAGCAACTGAAAAAAATTTTTTTGTTATAGCTTGCCATTCTTCCACACTTGTAGGGAACTGTAAAAAAAAAAAAAAAAAAGTGAAAATGTTTTAAAATGTAATAAAAATTTTCTTTTTACACTACAGTCACAAGACTTCAGCTGTACCCGTATCTCCACCGCAACAGCTTGTCAGGAGAGAGCCAAGGAAAACTAAATTTGTGGAAGACTCGTTACTATTGTGGACACCTTCACAACTGCTCCGGAAACCGGATGAATTTGATGACTTTGCGTCGTATGTTGTGAAAAACATGCAGAAACTTTCCCAGCAACAGCAAGTAGAGTGCCAGCGCCTGGTGTCAGAGGTTTGGTATAAGACACTCACAGGACAAGTGACACCACAATGGAGCGTTCACTGGCCACAACCTCAAGCACCTGCTCATGTCCCTTTTACCTACAACTCACCACCTGCTACCTACCCTTCCACCAGTACCCATCCTCATCTACCTTTCTGGTTATGCACAATCACCGGAATCTACTTACCAACCTCCTTCTCAGACCCCTCTTCAAAAACAACCACCCTACCTGTGACTGTCAACACTCACCCCCATCCACCCACCCATCCACCCACCCTTCCAACACTCTGCAGTCTCCTCCTAAATTACAATATACTCCCCGATTCACCTACCCTCCCCAAGACAGCTACATATCCACCATCCCCTCTGCAAATTTATACCTCATTGATAGCAGACAAAGATCAGCAGGAGGTGGAGGAGACAAGTCTTTTAAATTTAGGGTGATTTTAATAAAGTCTACAGCACCAGAATTCCCTATTTAAAGTAATACTGTTGTAAAGTTTGTAAAAGTTTGGCCATGTTGGCCGTATATTTATCAAAAGCAAATTTATTTTAAGAGATCTATTTTTGGCTTCACAAATGTATGCATGCCCTGAAATATTGCAGCAGATGTGCTGCATTCTGCTACTATGATGTTGAGTGTCCACACTTTCAGGTGGACAATGCACACATGCAGCGAGGGGCAGGTAGATGATGGTATTTGGGACCCATCTTCCTATCCCAAGCTGCATGTGTGCATTGTGCCTCTGAAAGAGGCGACACTCAACGCCATAGCAGCAGAATGCACATCTGTTGATAATTTGAATTGATGTTGCACTTGGTATATAGATAGATCTGCTGCACTGTGATATATGGCATTTCAGTGACATTGCTTTCAGGTGGACAATGCACACATACAGCGCGGGGCAGGTAGATGGTATCGGGGACCCATCTTCCTACCCCAAGCCGTATGTGTGCATTGCACCCCTGAAAGCAAAGTCACTACAAAAACATGTACATCATAGTGCACTAGTTTTACGAGGAATATTCACATTTAAAAAACAATACTATAGTGATTGAAAAAGTTCGGCCTTGTTGACCGCATATTTTGAAAAAAAATATTCTTTAAAATATATACCATTTCTATATGGTTCACAAATACATGCTCTTATATATTGCAGCAGATGTGCTGCATTCTGCTACTATGTATTTGAGTGTCCCCACCACGAGGGCCACAATGCACACATGCAGCAAAGGACAGGTTGATGTATTGGGGACACATTTTCCTACCTCAAGCTGCATGTCTGCGGGGCCACTCAATGTCATAGTAGCAGAATGCACCACATCTGTTGTTATATTGTTTGCTAAAGTTCAGCTATGTTGGCCACATATTTATAAGAAAGTGATGTTTTAAAATTAAAAATAAAAAATGGTCTACAAAATGCAATTTAAAAATAATACTTTTTTAAAATGGCAAGCAATGTGTGGTCTGATTTTCTTACCTTACAATACTTGTACTGAAGCGCCTTGCAGGTTTCAGGGATGATGTGTTCCAAAGCCTGCACAGAGATGCGTGTCCCACACTTGAGGTCCTCAAATGACTGCCCAGTAGCCAGGTACCGCAAGGTAGCCACAAGCCTCTCCTGAGCAGAGACAGGGACCCGCCATCTGGTCTCCAGCTTCTCAATATAGGGGGGTCACGAGAACCAGCAACTTCTGGAAGGTCTCGCCATCCTTACACAGGAAGTTGCAGAAATCATCAGGATTACTTTGGCATATATGAGCCAGGAGGGGCATGTAGGAGCAATTAGACCTTTGCAGCAACCAGGCCCTCATCCAGCAGGTCCTCTCTCTCCTCCTGAGCTGTGCTCTCTCCCTGTCTCCCCTCACCTTGAGCACCCTGTAGCACAACTGAGCCTGAAAGCGAGCAGAATCCATCTCTACACACAGCAGGATAGAAGCACTTTGTAATGCCAGCTAGCAATGTAGACCGAACAGTAAGTATAAACCAAACTTCTCTATTCACAAAGCAAACAGTGCAAGGAGTTAAAATGGCTGTCTGTTTATATATCCCCCAGATAGCCCAGCCCTCTATTTACATTTTTCAATATCTACTCAATAATCTGGTGTTTTTTACAGCATTTGATGCAATCGCATTTTATCGACCAATTTTTTTATCGCAAGGGGCATTTGATAAATCGCATGATTGTATGCACAATTGTATGCCAAAAAAAGCATTTTTGATGCGATTTATCGAAAGGTGAACTTCAAGGAAAATCAAACCCGATATCGTGTTAAATGCTATCGCACAGGTATGGGTAGCATTAGCCGCCCACCCCCGGCAGGCAGGTTGCTGTCTGCATTTGCATGGGGACACCCATCATTTTCCTGGGTGCACCCAGCGTTTTAATGGGTACACTCAGGAAAAACAGGGCATTTGCATGCAAACGCCCCCTACCCCCCTCTGTTACCCCCCTCTGGTGCAAGTGCCATGGAGACTATGCAAATCTTCGAAGGCGCCCGCACAGAAGCCCTGCACATGCGCATATGCAGGGCTTCAACGTCCGTCCCCTGTGCGAACACGCAGAGGAACAATCAGAGCCAAGACCCACTCTGTCTCTGAGTAATATGTACTGTAAATGAACAATGAGAGACAGCACTGAAGAAATCAGGTCTGTAGGATTGTAACAAAACAAGTTTCACAGTATAAAATTCCAGTTACTCTCTGTCTGTTTAAACAAAAATCATAGCAATAAAGTTTTCTCTTTCAAAAAAACCCATAGTTTTATTATCGCTGATTCGACATGGAGCGTGATCCCTAAAACCGAATAAGATAATCAGGTATTAGCGCTGTTTAATACGTACAGTAGTTGCAGTTTCTGTTAGGTCACGCTGCTCGCAAAGTGCCGTACCTCGTTCCTCTGCTGAGGACGTGCACAGTGCGGCGTACATGGAATCTGCTGATACGGACCGGCTCATATCGTCATCCAGGAGCTGAGGGCGGGGTCCGTTTGCTATGTACGACACTGTCCGCTTGTGACTGAGTTCCAGCAGCAGCGCTGCGAGCAGTGGCGGAGATGGCGCGTCTGGTGGCCGTGTGCAGGGACGGAGAGGAGGAATTTCCCTTTGATAGGCGGCAGATCCCGCTGTACATTGACGACACGCTAACGGTGAGCGTCCCTGTCCCTCCGCTCCGTGCAGGGCTGCCGCCTTTCCTGACCTGACACTGAGGCAGAGGCTGGGAAGGGAGGGCAGGGCTGCGGGCGGGCCTGAGCTTCCCGGCCAGTTTATTTCCTGACAGGAGGCCTCACACTAGGAGCTAGGCCACAGCCCGCTGTTCCCGCACTATATGGCGGCTCTCGCTCCGCTGCAGGCAGTTATTGTCCTCTCGCTAGTTTGTAGGACAGAACCAGTATGCCATTTTTGCAGTGAACCGTCTCTCTAACTCTCTCTGCAGCCTAATCTCAAAACACATTTAAATGTAGTGTTCTTAATTTTTATGTGCGCGGATTTAAGATTATTTTATTTCCTTAAACATCAGCTTTATGAAGCAGTTTGTACATGGAGTCATCCATTTCAGCAGGATGTACTTTGCTAATGTTCAACTGTTTATGTTTTAAATAGTAATAGTTCCTCACCTAAAAGGGAATTTGCATATGCGTGATGTGTTGTATGTTCTCACCACAATTCCTGGCTGCTACATTCCTTAATGCCTACTTACGGTAATTTTGACATTGCAAATGAAAGTCCAAACTTAAGCCTCATACACACTAATGATAGGGGCCACGGCTGATATACTTAACAATATCGGCCTGGGCTCCCAATATTGTGCATGCATACCGATTGATATCGGTAAGTGATATCTTCAGTGTGATGTCACTGGGACCTGCTGAACGTGCGGGTTGTTAAGTTATAGAGCCAAATTGACCTGCATGTTCTGTAGATATCCCTCATCGTTAACAATATTAAGTGTACACACTAGACCAGGGGTGGCCAACCAGTCAGAGACCAAGTGACAAAAAATATGTTTAGCGATGCTTAAAAGACAACATGATTCGTGTGCCAAAAATCGTCCGCTAGGCCATGCCCCTGGTATAAAATACACTGAAAAGGCCATGTCCAAAATAAAATAAATCGAAAGGGGAAGATTCCCATAGTAAACATCAGTTCCAGCAATAGACCAACCACATGTGTCATTATAGCGGGATGCAGTTAAAATCCCGGCGTTCAGAATCCCGACGCCGGAATCCCGACCGCCGAAATGCCGACACATTCTCCCTCCTGGGGTGTCCACGACACCCCTGGAGGGAGAATAAATTAGTGTGCCGAGCGTAGCGAGGCACCGTGCCCGCTGCGTGGCGAGCGCAGCGAGCCCGCAAGGGGGGGCGATCCACGTCCCCCCCTTGTCGGCATTTCGGCTGTCGGGATTCTGAACGCCGGGATCCCGACCGCCGGGATTCAATACTGAATCCATTATAGCAGCCCTTCATATTGTCAATGCAGCCCTTCATGTGTTTCTGTCCCCTTAATCGTAATGAGCTCAGTATAGTCAGAAATCACTGCAGTGTTATAAGTCTTATGGGCCCTACACACATAGCGATGTGTGCAGGGCTACTTAGCTATGCTAGGTTGGGCTGTGCTGCGCCGCTATCGCATAGCACACAGAGCGAGCTGTCAGCTCTGTGTGCTAAGCGAGCAGACAGCGCCCTGCCGATGCCGAGATTGATGGACACTGTCCAACAATCTCGGCCAGCGATAAAGACGCGCGGGGATGCGCACTGCTGCCGATATAGCCCGCACACATACACCGATGTGAGGGCATTTGCTAAGCGACTTTGCCAAACTAAGCAAAATCGCTTAGAAAATGCCTTAATATCGGCATGTGTGTAGGCCGTATAAAGGTCCATACACACTGGGTGACTATGCCCAGTGTGTATGGACAGCGATGATAGCAAGCGGCTTTCCCAGTGCCCGTGGAGGACGGCGTTGCATAGCGTAGCGCTATGCAAAGGCATCCTGAAAGCCGCTCATCTGCTGGTATAACCAGCAGATGAACGGCTTTCCCGGCAATGTTTTGCGGGAGCGCGCAGCAGCGTTCACCGCCGGGCCATACACACTGGGGGCTTTGAGCTGAAAGCCGCTCAAACCTGCTGTTTTGAGCGACATTTAGCTCAGTTGCCCAGTGTGTATGGGCCTTTAGGACCTCCAGAAGCCTCTTAAAATGGAACTAGTCACAGGAACCAACTAATTACATGGTACACCTGGCAGGCGGACAAAAGCTATAAATGGGAGATTGCTGCATGCCGTGTTTTGCTGATATTCACGGCTGCTAGTTTTATGACACTGGAGGGTAAAGATGGGGCACACCGTTGTGTTGCTCACCCCAACCATTCAGCACACGGGGTAATTGAGACTTGAAAGCTTGGCTGCTAATTTGTAGAGCCACCCAGTCAGAGTGAAAGCCAGCAAAAAAATATTGCAGCCCTGTGATTAGCTGCAAATCCATTTGCAGCCGTGGACCATCGAATGATTTCCCCAGTATGTGCAGTCTGCGTAGCCCAGGACTTACTTGGCCAGTGCGATAGAAACAGGCTGATAGTGGACAGAGCTGATGTCACACACCCTCCTTGAAAATGGTTGGGTATGCCTGCGTTTTCCCAGACGCTCACAGAAAATGCCGGGTGGCCACCACAAACGCCGACTTCCTGTCAATCATCTTGCTTATGGCTTGCGATTAAAAAAAGTTGCAGGATTTTATTACTGGGTGGCCTTGCGTATGATACACAGTTGTTTGATCGCACGGCCTGCAAAATTGCAGCCCAGCAATCAGGTCTAAATAACCCCCACAGTACCAGTTTTCTTTCCAGCGGTTAAAAAAGACATTGGATTTTATCGCAAGATAGCCTCAGGCATGCGTACTGCCAGTGATCAGGTCTGAATAATCCCCACTACCAGGTACACTGCTCAAAAGGAAGGATACGCAGAGGCTGTCAGTATTGGGAGGCACGTGTGAATAAAGAAAGAGCCACAGGTTGGCCACCGCTGCACTAGACATGTTTGGAAGAAATTTGCTTAGAAGCCCTTTTCTGAGTGACCTTTCACCATATCCAACAATGGGTTTGTGTATCAAAATATTGGCATTTAGGAGCAGCAAATTACATCCATCGCAGTGAATTGTATTCCATTCACCTAGTTTCCCAATAACCCTAATTTCCATTTGATATTAAGGGTGGATTTTAATTGCTGGCAACAAGGACGAGTTGCTATGGTGTTTAAATGTCATCAACAGCAGCCGGATGTTCCTCCTTCAACCCAGTGATGCGCGCACACACCCTAAGGGCAGTATTCAATTAGAGTCGGATCTATTCAGACATGCATTTGTCCGAATGGATCCAACATGCCCTATTTAATGAGCGGTCAAATCCGACTGTCGGATTTGACTGTTCCTGGTGTCTGCTTCCAGAGGTTAGATAGCCAGGGAGCTGCCCATACCAGGCACGGGGGTCAGGCAGCCTTGTGCTTTCCACTGCCCCCTACATCCAGGAGCTAGGGGAGCACGGGGTTCCCGGTGTATGAATGAGCCGGCAGCGGAAAGAGCTATAAGGTGAGCGCAGCTTAGAGCCCTGGCACTACAGCCTCCTCGTTGCTGCTTCTCACCCAACACTGCCCTTCCCGCCTCATTTCCTAAATCCGACTTTAAGAGTCGGATTGTTGGAAACGGTCCAAAACCTGTTGAATTTGGCCCTGTTTCCGATGAAAGCACGTGTATTGACTGCTATTCAGCCAATCCACCTGTTTTCTGACAGGTCGCAGCATTCCGACCTGTCGGAAAAAAATTGAATAGGGCGAATCATGGATTAGACTAAAAAAAGTCTGAAACTGCCGTTTTCAGGCAAACAGCAGCTTCTGACTCGAATTGAATACTGCCCTATGGGGTAGCGAACACCTTTAGTTGAAATCCCCACTGCCTTACCCACTGCCTTAAAGTGTGACCATATTGGGTGTATTCACTGAGGGATATAATCTGCTATTATGGGGGGAAAGCGGTATCAGCACACGTTATTTGCACTGATACTGCTTTTCACCCCATGTAAGAAGCAGCTGGGGTGGGCTAAATGACAGGGGAGCCTAAATGATAGCAGGCTGATCTGCAGGACAAATCTATGAATGGTCAGCATCACTGACCGTTCTGCCTCCTACTGCTATCAACTTCGACAGCTGCAGGTGGTGATGCCCTATCCCCACAGCACGGACAGCGCTGTTCCTGCTTCTGGCTCCAGGCTGTGCAGGAGATCTCCCGTGAGTAAAGAGACCGCATGTCAGTGTGAACTGAGGCGCTGTCTCTAGGAGGGCAATATGTTAATACATCTTGTCTGTCTCCCCTTCTGCTTCACCTTGTTAATGAGGCGAAGCAGGAAGTGTTAGTGGCGTGATAAGCGCCACTATAATACATATATCCCTGTGTGTTCTCAGCTGGCACATATTTAAATGCCCTTTCTGTAAGTTTGACTTATTTTTGTTTTTTACCATTTATTCCAATGCTAAGCAACTAACATTTATTGGAATCCGTACATCTGTCAGAATGAACTTAGGTCTACAGTCATTAGGTCGACCCCACTAGGTCGACAGGCAGGAAGGTCGGCCTGATTTAAGGTCGACATGGGCCAAGGTCGACGTGACTTAAGGTCGAATTTGCATAAAGGTCGACTGGTCATAAGGTCGACATGGGTTTTCACTGTTTTTTGATCCGTATGTCGACAGTCGACATGGACACAGTTGGCAATGAGAATCGTACCCTCGCTTCGCTCACAATGCTTCGGGTGCGGTGGCTCGCTTCGCTCGCCACAGCTTTAATAACCTCCTCCACGCCCTAGTGGATGGTAGGGCATGAAATACCGCCTGTTGGCTCAAAAAACAGTGAAAAACCCTATGTCGACCTTATGACCAGTCGACCTTTATGCAAATTCGACCTTAAGTCAGGTCGACCTTGGCCCATGTCGACCTTAAGTCAGGTCGACCTTCCTGCCAGTTGACCTAGTGGGGTCGACCTAATGACTGTAGACCTAAGTTCATTCTAATAGATGACCGCTTCCCCATTTATTGACGTTGCTTGTAAATGTTGAAATTTCAATATAGAATGTATTGCATGTTTGGACAGTTATAAATATATACTGGAAAATATTATTTTTATTTTTTTATCAAACTTCCTCTAAAATTGGGGAATCAATTGTTAGCACCAGCCGATATGGCTCATGCGCCACTGATTATTCATTTGCTGCTCCTGTTGGTCACATTTAGCTCCTGGAGCAAGCATTTTAACTTGCACCCTTTAGGGGTGGCGAGCTGAAATGTGCAAAAAGTTACCCATATCAATGCTAAAACGGAATGTTTCGCATCATGCCCATTATGCAGCTGAACCTGACTATATCCCGGCGGAGGCCGGGGATATTCACATGCACGTGGAGCTCCGTTCTCCCGTCTACAGAGCTCCACCACCCCCGGCCTCTGGAGCAGCATGGCGGAGGCAGGGTAGGAGAGGGAGAAAGTGAAGGAAGGAGGCAGGTGAAAGGAGCGTCGAGTGGAGAGGACTGCGGGCAGCGCTCCAGAGCACCCCCTCAGGGTACATCTAGCATATATATACCTGTATGTGTTTATATATCTGTCACTGTTTTATCTCTACCTAACTGGCTGTTGCACAGCAATCCAAACCAAATTCCTAGTATATGCAAGCATACATGGCCAATAAAGTTGATTCTGATTCTATAATAAGCGTAATAATCAGCATTGCACAAGTACTTGAGATGCCCACTTTCAGGCTCCGTGGTCTGTAAATACTTCCAACATCGATCGCACCATGAACAATTAAGGCAGGCATGTGCTACTTCCCTGAAAACCAAATACACCTGATCTCTGTAATGGTGCGTACACACGGAGCAATATGATCGCTGGCAATATATTTCTCAGTATCCCGTTTTCATAAGTGAACAGAGATGGTCGCTGATGAAAATGACACACTGCTGGGAGAAGAGACGGGGGAAGTTGGTGGAGCAAGCTCCTCCGACCAGCGACTATTAGGGGCTGAGATTGGGAGCGCGCGTGATTTATCGCCGGTGCACACTCCAATCGCTGGCAATATGGTCGCTCAGCGATTTTCATGCTGAAATTGCCCCCGCTTTACAGTGGATTTGTACTTGGAAGCAGTGCTTCCCTGTGACGCTCCTATAGCATGCCCATGAAATGGACCTTTTTTGCTCCCTTTAGGTCACCTCCAAGTCTCCTCCCTGAAATGAATTGTTTGCAAATGCCAGTGGACACTTGGGTCTGCGCTTGCACAGTAAAGTTTTTACAGGACTTTTACCACATGCACAGTAGCAAACAGCTTAACTCTGGGAACATCTATCATGTCCCTATGAATCAGGCCTTTAGTCTACATAACTGTTGATGACTTTGGTGACCATGTGTCATTGAACACGCAGCAGCTACACCTTTTCAGTGATTGACAGTCTGCTTTTATTTGGGAAATGAGGCAGCATTGAAGATGTAGATTTCCTGGCTTCTTGATAGGAACTGTGGCTGACTTACGAAATCCTATGGGTCACACACATGGTAGATTTGATGCTGCATCATAGGACACGGCATGGATCACTTGTGATCTAAGTAATTGCCTCCTGATTGCATATGTCTTGCTGCATTACCATACTAGTGTATTGCTGCTGCTTCCAAGTCTGCAGGAGCCATGTACTCTCCGATCAATCTGGTCCTGTGATTTCTCCCTAATGATTATATTCTTATATATCCTGTATCTGGCTAGATTTTTGATTTATTAATTGATAATAAACACTACTTTATTGAGAATCAACGTTCCTCTTTTGAAGTATTGCATAGCTCTTAAGGTGGCCATACACACGCAGATTTATCTGCAGATCTGTCTGGTTGGGACAAAAACCTGGTTATGGATGAGAGCAAATGACAGTTGACCATTTGCTTGGAAATGCTGGAAAACTGACAAACGCAGATTTATCTGCAGATCTGTCTGGTTGGGACAAAAACCTGGTTATGGATGAGAGCAAATGACAGTTGACCATTTGCTTGGAAATGCTGGAAAACTGACAAACTGTCACTCATCCATAACCATGTTTTTGTTCCAACCAGCCAGATCTGCAGATAAATCTTACTAGTGTATGGGCACCTTTAGTGTACATAGAACACTATCGGCCAGGTCTTAAGTGTAGTGAGACTTTTTTTTTTTTTATTTTTTTTTTTTTTCAGTCTCAACTTGCATATTTATTTTTACAGTAGTTCTATCTAATGTCTACCTTGAGACTCCCTGTGACTGATGCATGAAGTGTTTGAATGTAAATGCAGCAGGCATGCATTGCAGTATGGTCCTGTAGTCTTGCATGGCTTGCAAAACTCTGAAACTTTGTTACTTGGAAGGTTCTGGATCGTGTCTTCTCTGACCCTGCTATAAGTAACATTGATATTGGACTATCAATTTGCAGTTGGCTGCAATCTGTGAAACCACACCAATTGCTTTCTGGCACACAAATGTTGTAACCTTTGAGCACCCAAACTGCATTTTCCTTGTGTCACCCAGCACTTTTAGATGGGTTTAGCCACTTCAAGTGGCTAAACCCAGTGCATTTGGGTGTCATCATCTTGATCAATAATAGGGCCCAAAAAATAATTGAATAGCTCTGTGCACATTGATTACTGGTACTAAAAAAACAAAGAACTCACCAAAAGGGCAATTCAAATGCGGTTTGGTCACCCTTTGTGTGACTTTTAAAATCAGTTGTTTCTCTGATTGTGCTCCCATTATTTCTTTATGCCCATACCCCCCCCCCCCCCCTGTTTTTCTTGCGCCCAGTGCTGCGACCTGCCCCAGAAAAAACCTTTGCATATTGCCCCATCTTAAGTGATGGTCAGTATGCAAATACATGCTCCTTTTTAGAGCACGTTTGTGTCCAGCTCTGAATAAGGTGCAATATTCTCACAAAATCTTACCACAATATTTATATTGCACTACAGCTCAGTCCAATTGCAGTATTAATGTTTACTTCTCTCTCTAGGCTGGGGGACACTGCAATTTTAATGAGCCCAGTGTGTTTTAAATAGTCATAAAAGTTGGGCATGCTTCTGGGGGGCTGCTGTTGAAGCCCCATGTGTAGCTTTTTTGGCCTCCGGAGACACCCAGAGATAGTGGCAGCTATTTCAGCTCTCAGCCAATCACTGGCTGCCCATACGTTTGTATTGGGGTTTTTCTTCCTTGCGGCTGCCTGATCCTCCTTCCCAGCTCGTGACCCTTTCCCCTCGCTGGTTCACTGGCTTCCCCCCGCCCGCTGCCTATGTGTCCGCTGCCCCTGCCAGCCTCTCCCCATGCCCGGCTCACCGACGTCCCCCCGCCTGCTGACTATTTGCCAGCTCACCCTGCCCAACTCTTCCCTGCAGCTCCCTGGGAGTTGCATATGATAAATCACATGTGATTTATCATATGCAAAACTTGGCATATCAACTGCCTAATCGTGTGTCCCCCTCCTGGGGAGCTGCAGGGGAAATCAGGTCCAACTTGTCCCTAGGACAGGGGTTCCCAAACTTTTTTGAATCACGGCGCCCTAGAGCATCAAAATATTTTCAAGGCACCCCTAGGCCAAATGCTTCTTATCGAGAAATTCAGAAAAAATTAAGTGCATTGTGTTTGTCAGTTCTCTGGTGAGGGACAGGATTTGCTTCTGTTTGTCCACATATATTATGATTGGCAGCCACAAGCACTGGTTTTGCCTGGTACATTGACCATAAATAATATGAATTGATCCTGGTCCACCAGCCCAAGGCACCCCTGCAAGTGTCCTGAGGCACCCCAGGGTGCCTAGGCACACAGCCTTAAGTACAAAAAAATTCACTTCGAACAGCACCAATTCTTCAAGAGTACTGACGATTACAAAATGAAGTCCATTCATCATGTTAAGGCTGTTCTAGAAACCGATACTGTGTCATGCTATACTAACTTTAAACTATTCCGCTTTTGGTGAATGCATCTCATGAGCCTATTCTCTTCAATGATATGTAGCAAGTTGTAGTGGACATTTACCACAAAAACTTGTGTTGAATATTGTAGTGTATCTTTTCTCCCTTGACTTATTTCTACTTTTGTTGAGCGTTGTATTTTACAAACCTTTCAAAATAATACAAACTATCCATGGAATCAGCCTAAGGGGGAGATTCTCTAAACTAAAAATGCGGTAAAAACCCCGTTATCGGGTTTTTACCGCATTTTTGGGATGCTCTAAACATCCCCTGCCAGGTTGAATAATGGTCTTATGGTTTCATTGTTTCTAATGTTAAGATTTGTTTATTGATCATGAGGAAAAAGGTGAGTGTGCATTGTATAATTATGTGCAAGTAGAAGTAAAACATTTTATTTATTATTATTTATTCTTATATATGCAATAATAATTGTACATGCCTCAATGTTTATACAAATAATATAAACACTGCAGTGTAATGAATTTTTCCAGCTTGCTGTGTTGGGAAATTTGGACAATCTGTGTAGTCAGTTTGCCAAAATACAGTATGTTCACAGCCTAAAGTCACCACCTAATGTTAGGGTTGGACTGCTTTTTGTTTGGCTTGGAGCAAGCTTCAACAGGAAATCCAAATGTAGAAAAAACATATTTAAATTGGTGGCTGATGGGAATCCTTTGGCCATCTTGTCTGCCCTTTATTTGCCTGGGAATAAATTTACTGCCCACTATAGCCTTGAAAGCCTAGCTAGTTTATACAGGACTGAGCACCCCACAACTTGGAAAAACCACTTATTTTGTATGTGAATGCAGATGTTTCTGCAAACAAATGCTATAGTAAATATGCATATTTATTTTAATCGGCAAAGTTGGCATAGCAGTGCGAACAAAACCCATTTTGGAGAGCAGAATAAAGTTTGGTGTTGACGGTCAAATGGGATCTGGAAGCTTTAATTCTGTACAGAGGATAGATGAGGAAGGATGTACCTCCTGTATGTTTTTATTTATTAATAAAATATTTAACGTATGTACTGTAAGTCTGTATGGAAACTAATCCAGATATCCATTAACTTAATTTTCAGATGGTGATGGAGTTTTCGGACAACATGTTGACACTTGATAAACAGATTGACGCCTTGCAACTGAAGCAGTTTATACAGGTACTGATATTTCAATGAATCTGCTGTCCTCCGCAATGTGTTTGAAGTGGACTGATAGGTTGGCATAGTGAATAGAAAATATGCTCCGTATATTTGAACGGCACTGTACTTTGTCATTTTAGCAACACTAGCGCAATGTAGGCTGCGTCTACAAATTGCGGTTTAGCGGATGGCAGCATGACCGGATCTTAAGGTGAACACATACATTTCGACGTATGTGTTTACACAGTGTGTAGGCGCCTCACGGTGTTAAGCTTAAAATCTGGTCCTGCCAGTCCTGGTCCCCAATTAGCACGTGCTTGTGTTTTTACTTTAATATTAATATTTCCTTTAAAGAGGGGCTATAGGTACCTGCTGGTACCTGTGGTACTTAAAAGTACCAGCATGTGGGGTAGGCTTGTTGGGACCTGTAGTCCCTACTGTAAAGGACAATATTGCTTTATAAACCAGCTATCAACCCCTCACCACAGCCCAGGGATGCAGAAGACAGCAACAGGTCGGCATGAGTTCATCATGATTTATTTTTTATTTTTTTTGTGTGCCCCAAATTTCGACATGGATATGGTATTGGAGTACTTCGTCCCCTTGCATGGTTCGCTCCACTTGCAATGCTTGTGCGGTGCCTTGTTGCGCTCAGCACAATATTGTATTGTCCCTCCATGCTCTAGTAGATAATAGGGTATGAATTTCTGCTGGTTTAAAAAAAAAATGTGAAAAACTCATGTTGCCCTTTTGACTGGTGACCTTCCTATAATAGTAATCTGCAGAAGCATTTATTTACGCTATATGGTTTTTTTTTTTTTTTATTATTTACCAATCGGAATCCACGTTGGTGCTTGTATTTCATAAAAAAAGAAAAAGTGAAGATGTTAGCACAAAGTGAGGATCTCAATCTAACCTTTGTGGTTTTTTCACAGCGCCATGGAATGCTAAAAGAGCAAGATTTGAGTATTGCAATGATGGTAACATCGCGAGAAGTCTTTAATGCTCTGTCTCAGCTCGTCCCATGTGTTGGTTGTCGGAGAAGTGTTGAGCGTCTCTTCACTCAGCTTGTGGAATCTGGAAATCCAGCAGTGGACCCTCTTTCTGTGGGTGCTAAGGGTGTACTTACTCTTTCACACAGTTGCATGACTGATGCAACAAAGTTGTACACACTTTTTTATGTGTGTGGGTAAGTTGATAATTTGCTTTAATTAACCTTTAAACCACCTTATCACATCTGATTTGATGCTTTTAATTCTTAATGATCTCTTCCACAAAACACTGTTAATAACTCTGGGGCAGAGAAAAGTAAATGAATAAAAGTATATAGATTGGTAAAAAATAAAGAATCAAATACTATGTAAGTGGTATATCTTAGATGGGATGGTATGCCTTATACCAGGGGTCTTCAACCCATGGCCCGCGGGCCACAAGTGGCCCACTGAGTTGTTTTGAGTGGCCCTCCACCTGCCGCCTCTCATTGCTGTGTAAAAAAAAAAAAAAAAAAAACTTCCGCGCTAGTCCCCTTTGCATGTGGGAGAGGTGGATGTGCAGTGGCTGGGGTGGTCGGGACTGTGCGCGGACATGCGCGTTGTGTATTTCCTGATACCGCGCACCTGTCCCCCCCTGCGCCCTTTCAGTGCGCAGTGACAGCCGCCGCCAGTCCTCTGATGAAGCTGTTGTTTCCTGAGACCTCTGCCAGGGACATGGAGCATCTTGTGACATTGCAGAAGATTCAGGCAGGTTTCTTAGGGAAGGGGGAAGCTGGCTAAATGCAGTGCTAACTTCGGGGGGCTGGCTGCAACGCGGTGCTGAGTATGGGGGGTGGGCTGGCTGCAATGCTTTGCTGACTATGGGGGGGGGGCGTGAGCTGGCTGCAATGTTGTGCTGAACATGGGGGGGGTGAATGGGCTGCAATGCAGTGCTGACTATGAGGGGGGGCTACCTGGCTGTGTGGTGTTGACTATGGGAGGGCTGGCAGGCTGTGCAATGTGGTGCGGACTATGGGGGGCAATACTGGGGCACTTTGTGAGGGACACTTCTGGTGGCATTTTGTGAGGGACACTACTGGTGGCATTTTGTGAGGGACACTACTGGTGGCATTTTGTGAGGGACACTACTGGTGGCATTTTGTGAGGGACACTACTGGTGGCATTTTATAAGAGGCACTGCTGGGGGCATAATATGTATAAGCAGGAGTATTGGGGGCATTATAGTACAAGGTGCAATGGGCATCATGGTGTGTGGCATAATGTGTAATGGGCATTATGGTGTGTGGCACAATGTGTAATGGACATTACAGATAAACCGTGTATATTAATTTAAGTAGCCTGTCATTGTTTGGGCTTGATTTGTGAGGCGAGCTAGGTCACTGTGTGGACCTTAATGTTTATATGTCACTGTGTGGCCTTTAGCCAGCCAACTTAAGCGTGGAAGGACAACAACTATTCCTGCTGTAACCAATGTCTGGTCATGCAGGTTGCAAAAGTGAGATGTCAGGTAATGGTTTTCCTGCTAGTTCACACTCTTATAATTAGACCACGCCCCTTAGAATTAGGCCACACCCATTTTTGGGAGCGCGTCTACACCGCGTGCAATTTCATCAATATAATATTATGTATGGGGAGCTGCATATTTTTCTGTTCGCACTGGGACCCTAATTGTCTAGAAATAGTCCTGGTGCTGACTATATATTGGGGATGGGGTTTATGTGTATGGGCAGCTGTGCCAACTATGTATGCAGGGGCTGTGCTATCTATAAAGGGCTGTGCTTTATGGGGGCTGCGATGTCTATCTATGAAGGACTGTGCTAATTACCACAGTAGAGATTAGTGGCCCTCAGGCTTCATTGAATTTTTTAATGTGGCCCACACAGTCGTAAAGGTTGAAGACCCCTGCCTTATACAGTGACCAATAGTGAGACAGTACTTGTTTAGTTTCATGGCAGCAGATAAATCACATGTGATGCAATTTGATGCGATTTTTTTTTATTTTATTTTTTTATTACTGCATAATGGCTGCCACACGTGTGTGGTCAGTAGAGTGCACATGCATGACAACATTGTGGAGGCGCTAAGCAGAAGTGAAGTGACCACTAATGCGATTAATTAATTTCTTACTCCATTGTAGAGACCAGTTCCTTTAAGAGTCCCTGCCTTCTATGTGGTTTTTAAAATTTTCATGTGAATGTTTAAGCTTATACCTGCTGTTAAGGCTTTTGGGGTGGTAGGGAGACAGTCGATAACAAGGGGAGGCAGAGGATGGCAAGGCGCCTGCCTTAGGACTCCTCAGACCTCTAAGCCAGTGAAATGATTCAACTGATTTTTCAGACTCCTTGTCTCACTGACTGAGAGATCAAAGAAGTCCTTAGCCTGACTGTCAGCAACATGAAGTCACAACCCAAAGCTGAGATGGTCTGGATCCATTTTTGGGTCAGGAATCCCCATTTGAGAACTGCTGAAGTAGACCATGAAGAGTCAGTTATAAATTAAAAAAAAAATAATTATATTGTAGGAAACAAGTATACAATGTAAACCATTGTTTCACTCAGTTGTAACCAGACTTGTAGCAACACTTGTTTGCAAAGATCTAAATGAACCATTTTTTTTTCTCTCCTTATCTAATGGATTAAATGTCCTGAGGAAAATTTTTAATATCCCGGTATGCAATAGGGGGTCCCAAAAGTAGACCAGTTGTTTTGAAAGCATTCTGATAAAGGATCAGTCCTATGATCATAGATGTGTGGGTTCTGAGACGTGTCCAGCCTGCTGGAAGCTAGCAATGCTCCCTTGTGCAGACGGAGATGAACGATTTGCAATGTACGACTCCTAAATCTCAAATGTGAGCGGAAATTTGTGTATCGGTCAGAACTTTAAGGAGGGAGTTCTACCAGCATGTGTTGGTCAGACTCTGAGATAGTGGCACTGACAGGCTAAAAAGCAGCAAATCCAGCCCCGGTGCCAGAAGAAACAAGCAAATGGAAGTCCAAATCCCAAAAGATAAATCAGCACTCAGGAGACTGTCATCCATTTCATCTAAACTATATTTTATATGCAATTGATGACCATCTCCTGAGTGCTGATTTATCCTTTGCCATTTGGATATATATATATATATCATTTTTTTTTTATTTTATTTTTTGTGCAGGGTGAATACTGGACTTTATCTTTACACTGCAGTTCAGTTTAAACATATCCCACCCAAATTTTAATATCTCTGCACTTGTCATATCTGCACCATCTGCAGTGCAACATGGCATTAAGCCTAGTGTGCTTTTTTTGCTTTGCT
Source organism: Crinia signifera (assembly GCF_055691185.1). NCBI lineage: Eukaryota > Metazoa > Chordata > Amphibia > Anura > Myobatrachidae > Crinia > Crinia signifera. Next base: position 145,662,490 of record NC_139218.1, on the reverse strand, counting down.
TACAAAAGGTGAATCAGGCCCAATTATAATACTACTGCTGGCTGGTGTTTGCTGTGAACAGAATGCTGAGTGACAGGAGACACTGACAGAGGCAGGAAGCACAGCCAGCATCAAGTAAACTAAAAGACAACCGTCCTGATGACAGATGGAGGCTGACATCAGAGAGGTATTATAGTGTATGGTCTCCATTTATGTACCTTGCCTGACTACTAAATCTAATGCTTTTTGGGTAGAGAGCTGGCATAAGATGTTTGGCACCGTATTTTCAATGGCTGTCATCACATTTTTAATAGGCATGTCTAGCCTTCTAAACTAAAGATTTAGTTATCACAATTGTCTGAAGACTTATCAACTTAATTTCTTGTCCTAGGAGTAAACTGAGCAATATGATTGAAGCAATCCCAAAAAGCAAGAAGAATAAAAGGTGCCAGTTACATTCTCTTGATACACACAAACCAAAGCCTTTAGGGTAAGTAGAAATTATCACAGACTAAACTGAATATATGGTGACGCTTGATGTGTTTAAAATAATTGCTGATGCTCTGTTGTCCTTTTTTGCATATTTTTTGAACAAAACATAACATGTATTGATAGATGTTCCGTATTGTTGTATTGAATTCTTTTAAATAATTAGGCCGTCTATGATCATGGGTCATATAAAAAAAAAATATATATATATATATATATATATATATATATATATATATATATATATATATATATATATATATATATATATATATATATATATATATATATATATATATGTGTTGCACATTACTATGCCTTTTGATAATGTAATGGCATTTAGCAATGCACCCAGCCTTTCTAGGGATTGCTTGTTTGGTCCCAAACTGGGTAATAATCTTTCCCAGACCAGAAGGTTAAAAAAAAATACATTCAATGTTAATGTCCCAAGGTTTTACTACTTACGGGGTAGCAATGATGCAGACCATAAGGGGGTAGTTGTATAGTCCCAGTGGAGAGTTGCAGAGAGGTGAATAAACCAAACAGTGGTCATGACAGTCATGGAACTGTAGTGAAAACTGGCGTTTTACTTTGATATATTTGTAGTCCAGAAACCGGACTTTTTTTTTTTTTTTCTGACGAAGGTGGGCAGTTTTAAGATTGAGTCCTTGCAGTCAGGATGGTCTGTAGATATAACAATGGTGATTTCGCACTGGATCACTACCTAGTGTATAATGTACGTGGTTAGAAATAAGTAGGTAGTGTGGACTCCTATATCCCAATTAGTTAGCTTGTGAAGGCTAGGGAATATTAAAGGATAGGAGGTGCTCCCCTAAGTCAGAAATGACCTGAAAATACACATAGAGAAAAGAAGACTTGTGTTGGGGGCACTAAAGATGAAAAGAAGGATGTATTGGGTATATTAAAACTTAGCCTTTTAGATAAATTAGAAAATTGCCCTATAGAACCCCTTCAGTTGTAATTCTGAACCGGGTGTAGGTGCTAAGTCAGGATGGTCTGTCAGGTGTCGACCTACCCCATGGTTAACAGTGGGTAGGTGGACATACTCAATGTTGACATTGGTAAATGGTCGACATACTCAATGTTGTTGTTGGGTTGTTTTTTTTTAGACCGATATTCTACCATCCAAGTGGAAATAGGTTGAGAATAGAACACTGCCCGAAGCATGGCGAGCCCAGCGTTACACTTATACTTTGTCTTTGACATAGACACCAGATAACATGAAAAACCCATGTCGACCTTTTCACGGTTGACCATGTTTTTGTTGACCTCTCAATGTCGACCTTGATTATGTCGCCCATTTAAAGGTGTCAACCATTAGTGGTCGACCAAGAGTCAAGCTATCATTTATACTAGAACCAGATGCGATAGCTTGGCAGTGTAGACAGCCTTTATGCAAACCGGGTGGGTGAATCTGATAGGATGCTATGGGCAGCATCTCTCACTTCTAAAAACCCACACTTCTGTAAATGTAAAAACCCACACTTCTGTAAATGTAAAGGCCCCCATCCACTCTTGCGATATGTCCTGTTCTCCTGTGATTGCGACTAATTGCATGAAAACGGTCACATCGCAGGTACTTTCTGTGTGATCACATCTCAATCGCAGATCTCACAGGTTGCCATGAATATCTATTGCAATCACATCTGAATAGGTGATGCGAAAGTTAATAGCCCATCCCACCTGAGTTGTGTACATCGCAGATGAGATGGATCACAGATTGCATGTGATAAATCTCACGTTAAAAAAAAAAAAAAGCACTCCAGTACCAAATCACAATTGCAAGCCTCCCAGAAAGGTCCCGCCCACATTGTAGGGAAATTGGATACAACCAATTGCTGAGAGATATCTTGCTAGTGGATGGGGGCCTTAAGTTTGATGCTTATATCTGGAAATGCAATAACTCCTAGAATCTGAGAATATAAAGCGATGTATCAAACCTTTGAAATGGGAGAAGTTGCCAAGAGCAAGCAAACGCCTTCTAGTTATCATTTCTCAGGTGCTTTCTACTAATTAAATGGTAGAATCTGATTTCTTGTTATGGGCAACTTGTCGTCTTGAAGATATTTGTCTGAAACATGAGGACAATGCATACGATTTTCATGTACCTACAGGGGGAACTGGATGGATATTTGGGAAGTAATGTCCCAGGAATGCCGCGATGAAGTTGTTTTAATTGATTCCAGTTGTCTTTTGGAAACTTTGGAAAACTACCTTCGAAAGCACAGGTGAGTGTCTCTGCAATTTGTATTCAACTTCTTAAGAATTATATTTCTTTACCCAGTAACCATTATATTTCTTTACCCAGTAACCATAAAAATCTAAGTATAAAAGATTGTTACTTGTGTTTACATTTACTAGTGCAAATAGGCATTTGTTATTTTTGTCACTGTGCAGTTCACAAAAGATCGGAAATAATAACCTGAAGATTATTTAATGGTTTTTAAGGGTCAGAATTTTTTTGTAATGTACCTCTTTTAATCCATTCAGTGGTGAGATTAAAAAAAAAAAAACCTCCATGTTTTTTTATTTTTTATTTCTCTATCATTCTTATGGGATACAGGGAGTCGTTCATAACGATGGGGAAAAGAGCTTATCCGAAGGAGACAGGCACATATAAAAATTTATACAGGGTGTACTGGCTCCTCCCCTCTGCTCCCCTCCCTCTAGCTTCAGTTTGAGAACTGTGCCTCAGGAGAAGCACGCATCAGGAAGAGCTCCAGAGAGTTTTTCTTCTGTTTTATTTTCTTTATTATTTTGGGGCTGCTGTTTGGACTTACAAGCAGTCCTGCGTCGTGGGAGACTAGGGGAAGGGTTCAGCTGCTGGCCACTTCAAGGTACCGAGCTGTCCCTGCCACAGGACCACCGTCCTGAGTGGGTGATGTTACCGCGGGCATTGCGCTGCAGCGCGCACACCCCTGGCACGCCGCACACCCCTAGTCCAGTCTGAAGACGTCAGTGGTGAGTATTACCCCGGGGTCCCCCGCCGTGGGGTCCCCGGGTTATTGTGCGGCAAGATGGCGGCGGTATGGCGGTGCCCTGCACAGGGACCGCGTAACCCCCTGCCTACACTGAGACAGGGTACAGTTCCTGTTTTGTCCAGGGCAGTTACCAAAGAGGATTTGGACATTCCCCAATGTCAGTCTCAGTATAAAACGCAGGTAAGCTCCGGCGCCATTACGCTGGGCGGAGCTTACCCAGAGTGAGACCAGCTCTGTGAGGGCGCCAAAACCTGCTTCCTGCTTCTTCCCTGGCTGCTGGAAACGCCATTATACTGCTCCAGACACTCCTCAGCGGTGTGGATCAGAGGGAATCTGCTTGCAGAGACAGCTTCAGGTTTTCAGCGCTTGTGTACTTGTGCACTTGCCTGCTTACACTGTAAAGTACTGTTATTGATTACTGTACTGTATTACCAGCTCTTCTAATCGGAGAGCTAAGGTTATCAGGTGTATTGGTCTCCTCCATTATCCTCTGTACACCACCCCACTGGCTTGTTAAGCTGTACAGATCAGATAAGGCTACACATAGTATTTATCTGGCTAATTTCACACTGCATATCCACTGTGTGTGTGCGCGCTGTGTGAGGGGAGACGGTTTGTTTGTCACAATGGTGAGGAAACTTACATGTATGGTGTGCAGTGATAAGTTTGTGCCAGCATCTTCATCACAGGTTACTTGTGAGCCATGCATGTCCCCTCAAAGTACTGGGGTCCCCCCACAACTAACTGGGCAGCAAAGTAGCACACAGGACAGCTCACAGGAGCCAGCCTGGGCTACAGGTATAAAAACCATGCTTGAAACTGTGACTACACAGTTAACTGCTACTGCAGCACAGACCCAGAGAGTACAAAGGGAGCTGGCTATCCTCTCTGCCAGAGTGGATGTAATTACCCCCACCCCTGGGGATACTCGTAAGAGAAAGGCCCCCTCTCAAACCCCTGATTCTGGGGCTGACGATGGGGATGATGATGATGATGATGTGGAGGATGCAGACGCAGGTGATGACGAGCCTGATGCTTCACAGTCACTACTGCGGGGCACAGAGCCATTGATTATGGCAATCAGGGAGGTGTTGGACCTTCCCTTGGCTGAATCCACAGCAGGGGATGCCTTCTTTGCTACTCAGAAAAAGCAACAGGTAGTTTTCCCTGAGCAGGCTGACCTGGAAAGTACATTCAAGTCAGCGTGGAATAACCCAGAAATGAGGTTTAAAGTGGCTAAAAAGTTTAAGTCCACGTTTCCCTTTGATCCTGAGGGACGTAAGGTGTGGGAGGAGCCACCAGAGGTTGATTCTTCTGTGTCTCGCTTAGCCAAAAAGATGGTACTCCCAGTACCAGGGTCGTCTTCATTAAAAGACACCACGGACAGAAAGGTTGAAAACACTTTGAAGTCCATTTTTACTGCTAGTGGCGCGTGTCAGCGTCCTGTATTAGCTAGTTGCTATATGGCCAAGTCCATATACACGTGGGCCTCCCAGATCCAGGAAGGTCTTCTGGGCGACATGACAGTAGCACAGGTGTCTGAAAAATTACACCATATTCAGGACACTGCTAAAGTTCTGTGTGAAGCGCAGAAGGAGTTAGGAGCCATTAACGGCCGTAACTCAGCCATGGCAGTGTCAGGGCGCAGGTCCCTCTGGCTCCGGCAGTGGGTAGCTGACGCTGACTCCAAAAGGAGTGTAGAAAGCCTCCCCTTCACAGGTGGCAGGTTATTTGGGAGTGATTTAGACGATTTAATCTCTAAAGCCACGGCGGGAAAAGTCCACTTTCCTACCATCCACTCCACAGGCGCCGAAGCGTCCTTTTCAGGCTCACTCCCAGCAGTCCTTTCGGGCAAGCAAATTCCGCCCTAAAGCCAGGGGTGGTTCAAACGCTGCTAGAGGCTCCCGTGGTAAATTCAGGAAGCCATCCGCTTCAGCCACCGCAGAGCGGCCATCCGGGGCAGCTGCAGGGAAACCAGCAGCATGACGGTGGGGCTCCACCATTAGCTCCGGCAGAGGTGGGAGCCAGACTGGCGTTCTTCGGCCAGGTTTGGGAAGCCTCGTGCCTCAATTCTTGGGTGCAGGCTCTTATTACGCACGGCTACAAGCTGGAGTTTGCAGTTCAGCCACCTCAGAGGTTCTTCAAATCAGGCCTCCCAGCGTCCCCAGAGGACCAAGTGGTGTTGCAGCAAGCAATCCAAAAGCTGGTACAGGCCAAGGTAATAACCAGGGTCCCTCCCCTAGAGAGGGGGCAGGGTTATTACTCGAACCTATTTGTAGTTCCGAAACCGGACGGGTCAGTACGCCCAATTTTGAACTTAAAATCCCTGAATCCCTTCTTGAAAGTAACCAAATTCAAGATGGAGTCCTTGCGGGCCGTGATAGCGGCACTGGAGGAGGGGGAGTTCTTGGCGTCCTTAGATGTGAAGGACGCCTACCTTCACATCCCAATATGGCCCCCTCATCAGAAATATCTGAGGTTTGCGCTGCTAAACGAGCATTATCAGTTTCGCGCACTGCCATTCGGCTTGTCCTCAGCCCCACGCATATTCACCAAGGTGATGGCGGAGATGATGGTGGTCTTAAGAAAAAAGGGTATCTGTGTGATACCATACCTGGACGACCTGTTAGTAAAGGCGCGGTCGCCACAGGAACTACAGACAGCCTTACAAGTTACCATACAGACCCTGTCGGGCCATGGTTGGCTCCTGAATCTGGCAAAGTCTTCTCTGATCCCTTCACAGAGACTCCAGTTCCTGGGCATGGTGATGGACACAGCTCTCATGAGAGTGTCCCTGCCACAGGACAAGGTGTTGGACATCCAGCGGCTGGTCACAGACTTGCTAAGGACCCCCCAGGTGACGGTGCACCAGTGCATTGTCCTATTGGTATGCAATAGGGGGAGTGGGGAAAGGGGAGTTAGGAGTCCGCACACACTTTCTATTTGATATGTCCCCTGTATTTTATTTAGGGGTTGGCCTTTAAATGCTGTTTGTTAGGCAGCGGGTGCTATCCGGGCAAAAGGATTGGAGTACAGGTTCAAGAAGAAAAAGAATTGCACTGTGGATGCACACCTAAAGAAAAGAATATTTCAAAAAGAGTAGAAATATTCTATTTTAATTTTAAAATATTTAACTTTATTGGTTTAATTCAAGGTAAAAAAGGGGAGATAGACCTGTCGGGATTTTTTAGCATATAGAATCCGTGTGGTCATCTTCCCTTGGTACTTGTGATATTTTCAAAAAGAGATTAAAATACACATACAAACATACAACACATAGTGTACTGTGCTAATGCACAAAAAGGTAGAAATGGTGAGTAAAGGGATTAAAAGAGTTCCCCTTTTGCTGGCTTTACAGAAAGATGTTGTGTCTGAGTTAGGTTCTTTTCCTGAGATACTCAGGTATTTTATATGTCACCCTTTTTCGGGGTTTTGTACCTCCTAGGTTTACTAGCCCCCTCTCACAGGGTTTTGTAAATCCTTTTCATAGGATTATGGCCTCCTAGATTCACTAACCCCCTCTCACCGGGTTTTGTGAATACTGGGAGTGATTTTTAAGGTTTTTATGTCCCCTTAGTCGGAGTATTATTTCCCAGACAGTTTTATTACTGTATTCCTGGTCTCCTTTAAGGTGATTGACTACCATCTGATTATATATTATTTAGTATACTGTTTGTTTCCGGAGAGATTTATCTCTGATTTCAAAACGATGCAGATTTTATATCCAATGGTTGCATAGGTCACACAAAGATTCTGTTGTTTATACGGTAATTTTATATGCAGGTTTATATACAGTGCAGCTCTCTCTCACTGAGCTGTATACTGTTTATATTTTTCTATCTGCGCTATAATGCCCTTAGGAGGGTTATTTTATGTGGATTATGGTGACTCCAATATTTATCTGTTGTGATGCCCCTCACTCTCACTGAGTAGCATTCATTAGTATTTGCAATACCGGGGTTGAATTCCCTTAATTGGAGCTGATGTGGTGGTTCTATCTCAAAGGTGCTGCTCACTCTCACTGAGTTGCACTTCCTACTGTTCTGATATTGGGGTTAATTCCCTTTTTCTCAGTAGGTTACCACCATGGTGTACTTTTATCGATTCGGTCATATAGTGGTCCAATCTGCAATACCGGGGTTGAATTCCCTTAATTGGAGCTGATGTGGTGGTTCTAATTGGAGCTGATGTGGTGGTTCTATCTCAAAGGTGCTGCTCACTCTCACTGAGTTGCACCTCCTACTGTTCTGATATTGGGGTTAATTCCCTTTTTCTCAGTAGGTTACCACTATAGTGTACTTTTATCGACTTAGTCATATAGTGGTCCAATCTGAACCACATATTGGGGTTAAAATTCCCTTGGTTGTTTTTATTGGTCACACAAATATCCACTTTTTTTATATAAATATAACACTTTTTTCTGTGCAGGTTTTTGAGTGCAATATAGCTCTCTCTCACTGAGCTTATTTGCTACTCAAATAACTGCACCCTCTGGGCTGGTATGCTCTTATGGCTTATACCTGCTACCGTTTTTAATATTGAGGTTTTAATTCCTCCAATTTAGAATATTTTTACAGTATGACCCTCTCTCACAGAGCCATTACTGTAATATATGTGGAATATCAATATTGATCATATAATATTATTTTGAGTGTAAATACAAGTGCAGGATAGCTCCCTCTCACTGAGCTACTTGCTACTTATATTTAACATATAATCTGGGCTACTGCGCCTTTTGATATTCACTTTGTGTGTAGGTGATGGCAGATGAAGTGTTGGCACTATGACTCTCTCTCACTGAGTCAAAAAATTGCTAAGATTATATTTTATTGGTAATGTAGTATAACTCTCTCTCACTGAGTTATAGCTACTAATAATGTGATTCAGTAGTTGAAATTTGTATCTCTAAGTACTCCCAGTTGATAATGGCTTATATTTGCCCTGAGTTCAGGATATACAGTTATACTGTTTCACATTAGTTTGTACCAATCTATTATAAATGGTTATTTATTGCCATCTAGTGGTGTTTCTCTGCATTCATTATGCTCTCAGTATACTATAAACTAAATCTCTAACATCAGACACATTTAAATCATAAGTACATTATTGATACATTTCATATGTCATTGTAGCTAATATGTAGCCAGCAAATAGGCTAACACGCGTTTCACAAGTCTGCTTCCTCAGAGCTCTGAGGAAGCAGACTTGTGAAACGCGTGTTAGCCTATTTGCTGGCTACATATTAGCTACAATGACATATGAAATGTATCAATAATGTACTTATGATTTAAATGTGTCTGATGTTAGAGATTTAGTTTATAGTATACTGAGAGCATAATGAATGCAGAGAAACACCACTAGATGGCAATAAATAACCATTTATAATAGATTGGTACAAACTAATGTGAAACAGTATAACTGTATATCCTGAACTCAGGGCAAATATAAGCCATTATCAACTGGGAGTACTTAGAGATACAAATTTCAACTACTGAATCACATTATTAGTAGCTATAACTCAGTGAGAGAGAGTTATACTACATTACCAATAAAATATAATCTTAGCAATTTTTTGACTCAGTGAGAGAGAGTCATAGTGCCAACACTTCATCTGCCATCACCTACACACAAAGTGAATATCAAAAGGCGCAGTAGCCCAGATTATATGTTAAATATAAGTAGCAAGTAGCTCAGTGAGAGGGAGCTATCCTGCACTTGTATTTACACTCAAAATAATATTATATGATCAATATTGATATTCCACATATATTACAGTAATGGCTCTGTGAGAGAGGGTCATACTGTAAAAATATTCTAAATTGGAGGAATTAAAACCTCAATATTAAAAACGGTAGCAGGTATAAGCCATAAGAGCATACCAGCCCAGAGGGTGCAGTTATTTGAGTAGCAAATAAGCTCAGTGAGAGAGAGCTATATTGCACTCAAAAACCTGCACAGAAAAAAGTGTTATTTATATAAAAAAAGTGGATATTTGTGTGACCAATAAAAACAACCAAGGGAATTTTAACCCCAATATGTGGTTCAGATTGGACCACTATATGACTAAGTCGATAAAAGTACACTATAGTGGTAACCTACTGAGAAAAAGGGAATTAACCCCAATATCAGAACAGTAGGAGGTGCAACTCAGTGAGAGTGAGCAGCACCTTTGAGATAGAACCACCACATCAGCTCCAATTAAGGGAATTCAACCCCGGTATTGCAGATTGGACCACTATATGACCGAATCGATAAAAGTACACCATGGTGGTAACCTACTGAGAAAAAGGGAATTAACCCCAATATCAGAACAGTAGGAAGTGCAACTCAGTGAGAGTGAGCAGCACCTTTGAGATAGAACCACCACATCAGCTCCAATTAAGGGAATTCAACCCCGGTATTGCAAATACTAATGAATGCTACTCAGTGAGAGTGAGGGGCATCACAACAGATAAATATTGGAGTCACCATAATCCACATAAAATAACCCTCCTAAGGGCATTATAGCGCAGATAGAAAAATATAAACAGTATACAGCTCAGTGAGAGAGAGCTGCACTGTATATAAACCTGCATATAAAATTACCGTATAAACAACAGAATCTTTGTGTGACCTATGCAACCATTGGATATAAAATCTGCATCGTTTTGAAATCAGAGATAAATCTCTCCGGAAACAAACAGTATACTAAATAATATATAATCAGATGGTAGTCAATCACCTTAAAGGAGACCAGGAATACAGTAATAAAACTGTCTGGGAAATAATACTCCGACTAAGGGGACATAAAAACCTTAAAAATCACTCCCAGTATTCACAAAACCCGGTGAGAGGGGGTTAGTGAATCTAGGAGGCCATAATCCTATGAAAAGGATTTACAAAACCCTGTGAGAGGGGGCTAGTAAACCTAGGAGGTACAAAACCCCGAAAAAGGGTGACATATAAAATACCTGAGTATCTCAGGAAAAGAACCTAACTCAGACACAACATCTTTCTGTAAAGCCAGCAAAAGGGGAACTCTTTTAATCCCTTTACTCACCATTTCTACCTTTTTGTGCATTAGCACAGTACACTATGTGTTGTATGTTTGTATGTGTATTTTAATCTCTTTTTGAAAATATCACAAGTACCAAGGGAAGATGACCACACGGATTCTATATGCTAAAAAATCCCGACAGGTCTATCTCCCCTTTTTTACCTTGAATTAAACCAATAAAGTTAAATATTTTAAAATTAAAATAGAATATTTCTACTCTTTTTGAAATATTCTTTTCTTTAGGTGTGCATCCACAGTGCAATTCTTTTTCTTCTTGAACCCATTGTCCTATTGGGAAAGATGGTCGCCTCTTTCGAGGCTCTCCAATTCGGGAGGTTTCACAGCAGGATTTTCCAGCTCGATCTCCTAGGGAAGTGGTCCGGTTCACACCACCAGATGCACCGGCGTATTGCGTTGTCATCTCGGACCAGACTGTCACTACAATGGTGGCTCCACACGCCCAACCTGCTGGCAGGGCGTCGGATTGGCATCCAGGATTGGGTCTTAGTCACCACGGATGCAAGCCTCACGGGATGGGGGGCAGTGACCATGGGTCAGTCCTTTCAGGGCAAGTGGACCCTATGGGAAACACGCCTCCATATCAACAACCTGGAGTTACGTGCTGTGTATTACGCACTTCTGAAGGCGGGCCCTCTCCTCAGCGGTCAGGCGGTCCGTATACAATCAGACAACGCCACCACTGTGGCATTCCTGAACAGACAGGGCGGGACCAAGAGCAGGCCCTGTATGAGGGAAGCATCGAAGATCCTGTCCTGGGCAGAGAGTCATTGCCAAGCGCTCTCGGCCATTTTCATACCCGGGGTGGACAACTGGGAAGCAGACTTCCTCAGTCGCCACGAGCTCCACCCCGGGGAATGGAGTCTACACCACCAGGTATTCAATTCTCTGGTGGCTCGGTGGGGGACCCCACTGGTAGACTTGATGGCATCAAGAAACAACTGGAAAGTATCCAGGTACTTCTCGAGGGCAAGAGACCCTCAGGCAGAAGGAGTGGACGCCCTCTCCATACCGTGGACGTTCAACAGCCTGGTCTATGTCTTCCCACCGATTCCCCTAGTGGCTCGGGTGCTAAGGAAGATAAGAAGAGACGGAACCGAGGTGATTCTGGTGGCCCCAGACTGGCCACGAAGAACGTGGTACCCGGAACTTCTAAGTCTGCAAAGGGACTCGTGGCGCCTACCCCTGCAAAGAGATTTACTCATGCAAGGACCGTGCGTCTTCCAGGCCTTGGAACAGCTGCGTTTGACGGCCTGGAAGTTGAACGGCAGATCCTGACTCAGAAGGGGTTTCACACTTCGGTCATCAGAACTATGACAAGTGCAAGGAAATCGGTAACAGCTGCACATTACCACCATATCTGGAAAAGATATGTGGGTTGGTGCGAACAGGGAAAGTTTTCTCCATCAGAGTTCCTTAAATCCTCCTGGTTTGAACCCTTGGAGGAAATTGACCTGAAATATTTAACCTGGAAGACAGTGGTCTTACTGGCCCTAGCTTCGGCTAGGAGGGTCTCGGAGCTAGGGGCGTTGACTTGCAAAAGTCCTTATTTGATATACTTTGAGGACAGGGCAGAATTACGCACTAACCCGCGTTTTCTACCCAAAGTGGTGTCTGCGTTCCATGTGAACCAGCCAATTGTGGTTCCTGCTGGTGGGCCTCATTCTGAGGTGCCGACGTCCTTGGATGTAGTAAGGATTCTCCGTGTCTACATCAGGAGAACAGCAAGGATTCGAAAAACTGATGCACTTTTCGTCCTCTATGACGCCCAAAAGATTGGACGTCCTGCTTCCAAGCAGTCTATTGCACGATGGATATGTGCAACCATTAAACAGGCTTATGCGGTAGCAAAGCTGCCTATGCCTGTTGGGGTGAAAGCTCACTCTACTCGTTCCGTGGGGACATCCTGGGCGGCTGCCCGAGGAGTTTCGGCCTTACAATTGTGTAGAGCAGCCACATGGTCTGGCCAACACACTTTTGTCAAATTTTATAAGTTTGATGCTCTGGCCACTGAGGATACTCAGTTTGGGCAAGCGGTGCTGCGGCAATAGGCTCCGCACAATCCCGCCCGTTCTGATATCTTTGGTATATCCCCATCGTTATGAACGACTCCCTGTATCCCATAAGAATGATAGAGAAAATAGGATTTTAATACCTACCGGTAAATCCTTTTCTCGAAGTTCTTATGGGATACAGGGCACCCGCCTCTGTGCGGAGGTTTGCCTTGCTCACTTTGTGAGATATGGACCAATACTGGGTCCTTCTGCTACCCTTCTTGTTCCTGGCGGACATAGGGTGTAGGTTACCTAGGTAACTTAAATCTTACATAGTGTACCTTAAAGGTCCACGAATGTAAATTGTCACTTAGGTGATAATTCTATACATTGTTCCAGTTGGAACACAGTTCAAAATAGTTGTCATGTTGACATGTTCTTAGGCCCTTAGACTTCCCAGGTTATGGGGTTGCTAATGTGGTCTGTTACGTTGAATGTTGGGTGTGCTGGATGAATCTCACCACGGTAAATATACACATATTCCTCTCATATTGTTCTTCTCCTTCGGCACAGTTCACTTAACTGAAGCTAGAGGGAGGGGAGCAGAGGGGAGGAGCCAGTACACCCTGTATAAATTTTTATATGTGCCTGTCTCCTTCGGATAAGCTCTTTTCCCCATCGTTATGAACGACTCCCTGTATCCCATAAGAACTTCGAGAAAAGGATTTACCGGTAGGTATTAAAATCCTATTTTCCTGGCTACCTTGCCTATATTTACTAAGCAATGAATCTTAAAAGTTTCTCACCCCAATCATTTTTGAAACTTTAACAATGTTAACTGCAAAGCCAGTAAGGTTTTGTATTTAACCCCTAACTGCCTGAAATGTTCTATTTTGTTACAAAAATTCAGAGACTGCAAACTTTGCATTGATACTAGGAAAATACTTAAGTTTTTTTTATTTGCAATAAAACCTGATTTTATTGACAAAAATATGGCGTGTGCCATCTGTGGCACACCATGCCTCATCAGTACCTCAGTCTTGATCAAAAATAGACTTTACTGCACAGTGGATCATATTTGGCGTAAACAACATTTTTAATCTTATAAACAACTTATTATTGTGAAATTGGTAAAGGCAATTACACTGCTTATTTAAACACAATGAAACATTACATTTGGCAAAAAAATAAGACTTTTGCGTCCATACAGCGGGACCAATTGTCACCCCAGACTGGAATGTGTTCAACTCCATCACGCCTAACTTCTGCCTGCGGTAGATCTGCTATTGGGCCCTTTTTTCCTTCATGACAATTTGGGTCGACTCCATTCATTCCAACCCTTCCAAGCTTTGCATAAGGCATCTGCAATAGCTAGCTTGAAACTTACTAGGGACATATAAATTTCATTATTCCTTCCCCAAAACAGCCTACAAGATCAAGATCTAGCTGTATACTATAATAAAAAGAATAAAGTTTACTTCAATATTTAGCTGCAGTTAGTTAATATAAACAGCGTAAAATAGCAAGAAAAATACTTTCTGTACATCGGACTACAATGCATGGTGGTTCATACCATCTTTTTGTTGATGCCTACTTTTGTTGATAAATAATGATTATTTATTAGTCAACATTCTTTTTTTGGTTTGTGTATGGTAAACCGTGGAAAAATTTGAAAGCATTTTATTTACTTGTTTAAGACATAAAAAATTATGAAGAGGTCATTCTTTTTTAAACACATTTTGGCATTTGACAATTCTAAATATCATAACGGTCATATTCAGAATTTTCTGTAAATACACAGTTCTCATCACTAGAGTGTGTATGTTATGTTGTAAAGAAATTCATAATTAAATTTTATGGAATAGTTCATGCTAAAAGAATAAATTTGGTTTGTGCCATTTTATGGAACAAAATTCAGTCAAAAGTTAATATTCTTGTTTTTCCATTTTTGGTCAAATCCACTACTCTAGTCCTTAGTATTTGAGCATAGAAATTTGTATATGAATAGATTTTCCATTCAATGTCGCAGATTTTATGTGGATTTATCAATCACTGAACGATTTCCTTTCTTTGCAGGTTTTGTATAGATTGCAAGAATAAAGTCCTTAGAGCATATAACATTTTAATTGGAGAACTGGATTGTAGTAAAGAAAAAGGCTACTGTGCTGCACTTTACGAAGGTCTTCGCTGCTGTCCACATGAACGACACATTCATGTCTGCTGTGAGACAGACTTCATTGCTCATCTTTTGGGTAGAGCTGAGCCAGAGTTCGCCGGAGGGTATGAGTATGTAACTTGCTAGACTTGGCTTTCTAGCACTTTTTTGCTTATTTATATATAAATTAAATATATTTATTTTTTGTTCATTTTTTAATACTAAACTGTTAATAGACTGAATGCCCCCCCCCCCCCCTCCCCTGCAGCTTCTCTTGCAACTGCCTTAAACAAAATCAATGGTGTTACATATTTGAGAACAAACGTAATTACACAAAGGAGGCAGTTTTATTGTTTGTCGCTCCCATCTAAATTGAACAGTAGCTATTCAATTCTTTTGGGTGACCAGCCCTCCACTGCTTGCGATGGCTGCTTTCTCATGCCAAGATAAAGTGGCTTGTTCCACTGCAGTTAAATTGCACCCACCAATTGGTCGCAGCCCAAAGACCCTACTTCTTTTAATTAAATTTCTGCTTTCACCTCAGAACTGTGTGGGCAGAAATTCCCGATAACTGTAGCATTTTTGACTGGGCATACAATTTAATTAGCTACGGAAGCACAAACCATTGAGTAGCCCCAATGGTTTATTGATAAATTAAGTTTGTTCCTAAATCTTTGGAACAAAAATTTCACTTTGGTTTGAAGTCTTTAAATTGCTATTTATACACTAAATCAGTGGTTCCCAAACTTTTTCGAATCACAGCGCCCTAGAGTTTTAGAAAAAGTCTTGTAGCACCCCTAGCCCAAAAGTTTCCTATTGAGTACTTTAGAAAAATATAATAAATTAAATAAATCATGGTAATATGTCATCCATTAGGCTCAGTTATGTGGTGAGGGACAGGATTCACATATTTTATGATTGGAAGCCACAAACACTGGTTTTGCTTATTACATTGACCATAAATAATTTGAATTGGTCCAGGACCACCAACCCAGGGCACCCCTGCAAGGGCACCCCAGGGTGCCATGGCACAAATTATGTTATGCTTGTATACTGAAGCAAATTAAACCCTATAGTTCAACTACTAATTTAGATATATTTATTCCTTCATGCTTGTGTGCATGTATTTCATATTTATTTCTTTTTTTGTCTCTATCAAGACGTAGAGAAAGGCATGCTAAGACAATAGACATAGCGCAAGAAGAAGTTTTAATATGCCTTGGGATCCATCTGTATGAGAGACTTCACCGAATTTGGCAGAAATTGCGGGCTGAGGAGCAAACCTGGCAAATGCTTTTCTATCTTGGAGTTGATGCACTGCGCAAAAGTTTTGAGGTAATTCCCAACAATCTATATAAATGGTACAAATGACGGTACTTGTGTATTATCACGGCGCCCACGAAATCGGCCGCTAATCGCATGGAAAAATCGGATGCGATTTTGCGGGTGATTTTCGATTTATTTATTTATTTATTTCACTTTTTCCGGCCGATTTGCATGCTGTTCCATCACTGCACACCTTGCACACCCCCCGATTTCCATCGTAGTGCATCGCATGCAATATAGTGGCATGTGATGCATGCCATGCGATGCATGTGAAGCGATTCGATTTGTAATTGTACAATCACCCTGATGGGTGCTTACAATGTTAAATGCACCCCCATTGTTAACGCCACCCCCACTATCAACGCCAACCCGAAGCGTGGCGAGCGGCGGCGGTACGCGTCCTCCAACCTTTTCATCCCCCCCACTATCCACGTCGGCGTGGAGTTGATTTTAGATAGTGTGGCGAGAGCAGCGAGCCACCGAGCCCGAAGCGTAGCGAGCCCGCGGATTATTTTACATGTATTCCGCGTCCGCTCGCCACACTATCTAAAATCAACTCCACGCCGATGTGGATAGTGGTGGCATGAAAAGGTCGGAGGACGCGTACCGAAGCCAACGCTTCGGGTTGGCGTTGATAGTGGGGGTGGCGTTAACACTATCAACGCCAACCCGAAGTGTGGCGAGCGGCGGCGGTACGCGTCCTCCGACCTTTTCATACCCCCACTATCCACGTCGGCGTGGAGTTGATTTTAGATAGTGTGGCGAGAGCAGCGAGCCACCGAGCCCGAAGCGTAGCGAGCCCGCGGATTATTTTACATGTATTCCGCGTCCGCTCGCCACACTATCTAAAATCAACTCCACGCCGATGTGGATAGTGGTGGCATGAAAAGGTCGGAGGACGCGTACCGAAGCCAACGCTTCGGGTTGGCGTTGATAGTGGGGGTGGCGTTAACACTATCAACGCCAACCCGAAGTGTGGCGAGCGGCGGCGGTACGCGTCCTCCGACCTTTTCATACCCCCACTATCCACGTCGGCGTGGAGTTGATTTTAGATAGTGTGGCGAGAGCAGCGAGCCACCGAGCCCGAAGCGTAGCGAGCCCGCGGATTATTTTACATGTATTCCGCGTCCGCTCGCCACACTATCTAAAATCAACTTCACGCCGATGTGGATAGTGGTGGCATGAAAAGGTCGGAGGACGCGTACCGAAGCCAACGCTTCGGGTTGGCGTTGATAGTGGGGGTGGCGTTAACACTATCAACGCCAACCCGAAGTGTGGCGAGCGGCGGCGGTACGCGTCCTCCGACCTTTTCATACCCCCACTATCCACGTCGGCGTGGAGTTGATTTTAGATAGTGTGGCGAGCGCAGCGAGCCCGAATCGTGGCGAGCGGACGCGGAATACATGTAAAGTAATCCGCGGGCGCGCTGCGCTCGCCACGCTTCGGTGGCACACTATCTAAAATCAACTCCATGTGGATAGTGGGGGTATGAAAAGGTCGGAGGACGCGTACCGCCGCCCCTCGCAGGCTCGCTGCGCTCACCACGCATCGGTGTTGATAGTGGGGGTGGCGTTAAAAATGGGGGTGCATTTAACATTGCGCATCGCATGCCACTTGCTGGCATGCGTTGCTATGCGATATTTAATTGTACAATCAGGGGAATTTTCCTGAAAATCACATCTCATAGTACCTGGGGGTGTGCAAGGATGGAATAACATGCAAATCAGCAGGAAATGGCCGAAAATCGGACACAAATCGGACGCAGCATCGCAGATCAAATCGCCCAAAAAATTGTCCGATATATCGGATGCGATATCTGATGCGATTTAGATGAAATCGGCGCCTCGATAATACACAAGTACCCAAATGAAAAAGAGAAATGTTAGTAAACTTATTTTCTTGTGATCTGTTATGCTTTTTTTTTTTTGCACTGAGACGCAGGTTATTTGGAAACCAAGAATTGCCTTGTTTTTATCTGACTTGTTTCCTAGAGTTGCTTAACATCTCTGAACACTCATTGCTCAACCAAGAAGTTTCTGGTATTTAGATAGGTTCGGCTCGACATTGACTTAATTGCATCTTGACTCAACACAAAGCTTGTTCGGTACAGAGCTCACACCAGAGATCCTTGGGCAGCTTTTGTGGACGTCATTCTGGGCCCTTGGCAGTTTCTTCTCTGGTACCAGTTTCCACCTTTGGCCATGAGTGAATCAGCGGCGAAGCTCTTACAGTCATTCTAATTGCTCTGGATTGGCAACACTTGTTTGCTTAGATTCAGGACATGGTGGCTGAATCCCCATATCGACTTTTGCTTCAACCCGATCTTTCTCCAAGAACCATGTCAACACCACAATTTGCCCATTTGACCACCCGTTTCTTGAAACCAGAATTTTAAGGTCAAAAGGATTGTTGTCTTCATGGGAATACAGTGCTTCATGCAGGGAAGACCGTCCCCTCCAAGAGTTACTACCGGATTTGGCGTTTTTTGCTCACACCAAGCAATTCAGAGTATCAGCTGCATCTTTTCGCCTCACGCTCTTTTTTATCACTTTTTGTCCAAGACTTAATTTTGACTTACTTATTTCAAAGTAGAGGTCTATGCTTTTAGCTCTCCTTTCGCAGAGACTGTTGGCCAACCTTTCGTTTGTCCGCAGTTTTTCTTCAGGGAATTCCAAATTTTAGCAATCAAGGTTAATTTTGAACAGTAAGAAGTACTTTGGTGACCAATTTAACCGTAATGGCTGTGTCTGTTAAGTGAGGTTCATAAAAGCAATAAAGATTTTTTTTACTGTGCCATATTCTAACAAGAGTAGAGCACATCAATAACTAGAAACTTAGGTTTCATGCACAGATGTGCATTGCTCTCCTCCCCACCACAACAGGACTGCATTTTGAAAAGACAGAAGTAGAATATTGCTATGGTAGACTGAAAACTGCTGTACAAAATTGTTCTGTCTTCACAAACTCACCTGTATTGAGCCAAGTTAATGAACTCATTTGTTGTATAAAACAAATTTGTTTTTTTCCTATTTTGCAGGTGACTGTTGAGAAAGTGCAAGGAATTAGCAGATTAGAACAGCTGTGTGAAGAGTTTTTGGAAGAGGAGAGAGTTCAAGAACTGAAGCAAGAAAAGAAGCGTCAAAAGAAGAAAAATAGGAGGAAAAATAAGTGCCCTTGTGATCTGCCAGCTTCACAAGAAATAACGGAAACTGCAGTTACAAGTTCACAAAATGTAAGTGTATTGCAATTGCATGCTCTTGCGCTCAATGCGTTTTTATATTCTCATTAATTTGCTATGTGTTTTGAGTGTTAACACTGAGTGCCAAGCAAGTGAATTTGTCAGAATTGGTGTGAAAATTGCCAAGCAAACATTTTTAGTCATCATAATGACCTGTAATGTTTACCTTTTTTATATAGGAAATATAAACTGTTTTTACACCACCTTTTTTATGTTTGAACTTCTACAACAAATGTGAGCGACGCTGGCATTTTTAGCGGATATTTTGCACATTGCTCACAGATGTTTACTGTTTTTTTGTGCATCTCAGAGATGGTAGTTAATGTACATGGATCCTCAATCATCCTGCATTATTCTTTCACAAACTCCACAAGTTCTTGTTCAACAATCTCCTGTAAGTTTAATTTCTTTTCCTGGGGGTTATTGTATAGCTCCTACCCAGCATGGTTACTGAAAATAGATAGGCAAGGTTATAAAGGCTCAAGAAATGTGTTCTGTCACAAGTCGGCACATGATTTTTAACTACGGTTTGCTCTTATACCTATGGTCAGGATGCAAATCTAACCTCAATCCACAAATACCTACTACTACCAGCTCTCCTGCTTCCTAGGACTTGCTTACAGTATTGATTACAATTGTGTTCGCACAGTGGAAACACACTTGTCATTGGTAGGTAATGTGTGGAACTACACATCCCAGCGTGCCCTGCCACAGTTTTTCTGTTACAGTTCGCTACAGTTCCCCATCAGCTAGAGTACCACACATTGCCTGTATTGTACTGTCAATTTCATTCTGAACAATAATCCATGTAGCTAGTGAAATATTTGACCGGGACTCATTTAAATGGCAGTAGAAGTCATTATCTACCTGTAACTGTGTTTTTTGGGTTTTGTTTTTACTCATTTATAGGAGCCTTCAGGCTTCATAGAAATTGGTTGCACTTCCTGCAGTTCCTCAGAAGACAATAGTGGTTGTGTAGGAGTTGTAATAACAAACGAAAATTCTTCTTGCACGTGTCCAAGTGGTGATCTGTTGGCATCTCCAAAAACAAAAAAAGGTATCTATCTTATTTTATTGTAGACCCATGATAGGGCTATGTGTGTAAATATGTGTATTTAGTGGTGGGCAATGATTAATCTCGATTAATAGCATGACATTTTTGCGGTTAACTGCAATTACAGTAATTGCACGGTTAGGCACATAAATACCGCTTACATAAAATCTTGTTGCCAGGTGGGATTACATGTTTGTTGCTCCTTGCCAGGGATTTTTTACTTGCTCCTTGTCAGGGGTTGCAGGGCCAAAGTGCTCCCAGAATGCGCACTTCCAGGTATCGCTGGGCACTCTGCACTTCCCTGACAGAAAGTAAAGGAGCACCTCTAGCGTTGGTCTCCTTCACAGCGGCGGCCATTTTTGGAGGGGAGCAGGGTTTCTGTCTACATGTGGACAGAGACTCTGCAGCCCCCGATGCTGCCAGCCCCGTCTCACATTCACTACTGCCGCAGTGCTATATAGATCTATATATCTCTATCTTGATCTAGTCAAACAGAGGGAGCGTGATTAGTCACTCAACAGAACACCTGTTCACTGTCCACAGTCCAGTGTCTGTGCTTTACACCACTCCATCTAATGCTTACCATTGGACTTTGTGATCTGAGGCTTGCAGCTCCTTGGCCATGAAAACCCATTCCCTACACCCAAAAAGAGTGTGGCTTAGGGCCTAGCCCTGCCTTTAAGTCTTGGGGCTGTCCTACTGAGCACCTTCCCCCAGTAGAACAAGATTCTAAATATATTCCCTGCTTTGTTTCTTTTATGTGGTTCTGATGCTGAATACATAGCCACACCACTTTTCTTTTGTGTAGGGCAGTGGTTCTCAAACTCAGTCCTGAAGACCCCCACACAGTTCATGTTTTCTAGGTTACCCGTCAGGTGCATTCATTACTCACGGACACACTTTAAAAGATGCACAGGTGGAGCTAAGTATTTCCCTTGTGATTCTGTGTGGAGACCTAGAAAACGTGCACTGTGTGGGGACCGAGGTTGACAACCACTGGTCTAGGGGATAAATTGTGACTGAACCTCTAGTAATCTTGGGTTATAGGTCACCACAAGTGCATGGCCTCATGTCTACAGGAGGTAAAGTGTATTCCATGGTGCCAGTACTGGGTGACTCAGGAAGGGATGCTACATCCCATGCCCTTTCTAGATACACCCAGCTGCTGCTCATAGATGACATCTAATGCTGTGTACGTAGAAATGGGGGAGAAGGGCACTATCCGCAATCTATAGGCCACCAGGCATGGGGCAGGATTTAGACAGGAGCCTATTGCTTGATGTCACTAAAATGGCTTTAAAGGGAGAGTTCATAATCATGGGAGACTTTTTAATCTACCTGATGTGAATTGGAAGGAGTCTTTTGCAAGATCAACTACAGGTGGCACATTTCTAAATTCCCTACAGGGAGCATCTTTCAAGCAATTGGTGAGGGAGCCTACTCGCAAGACTCAATATTGGATTTAATACTCACAAATGGTGACAAGATATCAGACATATATATGTGGGTGAGAACCTAGGATCCAGTGATCATCAAGCAGTATGGTTTTGTATCAAGGCAGGATCCAACTCCAGTCTCACAAAAACTAAGGTGTTGGATTTTAGGAAGGCTGACTTTGCAAAAATGGGGAGATGTTTAAGCGATTCATGAGCGGATTGGAGGAACTTGAAATGAGTGCAGGAGAGGTGGAAAAAATTAAAAAGTGCAATACTAAAGGCAACAGACCTTTTTGTATCAAAAGGGTTAAAAGTACCAGGAAAAGGAAGCCAGTGTGGTTTACTAAAGAGGTATCAACTAGTGATTGTCTTAAGAACATACAAGCAGACTCAAAGAAGTTTATCTTGCCAGATGCAAGGAGGCTAAGAAAGTGATCAGGCGTGCCAAGGCACAAGCTGAGGAGAAAATGTCTCCGCCAGTCTATAAAGGAAGCAAAACTTTTTTTAAGTTTTTATAAGTGAAAGGAGAAAGTCAAATGGAGGAATAATAAGACTTCGGACAGACACTGAGAATTTGGTGGAGGGAGACAAGGCAATTGCAGATCATCTAAATAATTATTTTTGCTCCGTATTCACTATAGAAGGAGATGGGAAGGGACCACAGTTAAGTTGCAAGGACATTCATAAAAATAATGTTAAATGGAAGTACATTTACTAAGGAGAAAGTCCTAACAGAACTCTCAAGACTGAAAGTGGATAAATCAATGGGGCCAGACGGAATACATCCAAGGATACTAAAAGATGTGCTGGTAGCTCATTTAACAGATTTATTTAACCAGTCAATAGATATAGGTGGAGTTCCAGAGAACTGGGAAAGAGCAAATGTAGTTCCACTGCACAAAAGCGGAAGCAAAGAAGCAAGTAACTACAGACCAGTGAGCCTTACATCAGTAGTAGGGAATTTAATGGAAACACTATTAAAAGAAAGAATAGTGGAATATCTTAAACAACTTACAGGATCCAAAACAGCATGGTTTTACTACAGGGAGATCATGCCAAACAAATCTTATTGACTTTTTTGACTCAGTGACCAAAATAATAGAGGAAGGGGGGGCTGTAGATGTGGCATATCTAGACATTTGACACTGTCCCACATCTCAGACTGCTAAATAGACTGCTAAATAAACTTGAAAGTGTGGGATTGGATTATAAAACAATAAAATGGATAAGCACCTGGTTGCAGGATAGGAAACAGACAGTTCTAGTAAATGGAGTGCATTCTATGAAGGGACATGTTACCAGTGGAGTACCCCACGGATCTGTACTTGGACAAGTGCTCTTTAATATCTTTGTTAGTGACATTGCAAATGGTATTGAAGGGAAAGTATGCCTTTTTGCAGATGACACAAAGATATGCAACAGAGTAGACACACCAGGAGGGGTAAATCAAATGACTGATTATCTAGGTAAACTTGAGAACTGGTCAAGAGCATGGCAACTACAGTTTAATGCAAAAAAATGCAAAATTATGAACTTGGGACTTAAAAACACCAAATCTCAATATAGTATCAAGGGTACTATAATGGAAACTGCTGAGGAGGAAAGGGATGTAGGAGTCACTATTTCAAATGACTTTAAGGCAGGAAATCAATGTAGCAAAGCAATGAGGAAGGCTAGTGAGATGCTTGGTTGCATAGGGAGAGGAATCGGTAGCAGAAAAAAAGAAGTAATAATGCCACTTTATAGGTCATTGGTACGGCCTCATCTGGAATACTGTGTCCAGTTCTGGAGACCATATCTTCAGAAGGATATAAATACATTAGAGTGTACAAAGAAGGGCAAAAAAATTGGTGCATGGCCTACATCACAAAACTTACCTGGAAAGACTAAAAGATCTAAACATGTATAGTTTGGAGCAGAGAAGGGAAAGCGTGGACGTGATAGAAATATTCAAATATATCAAGGGTTTTAACATAGTACAGGAGGGAAATTTCTTCAAAGGAAAACAAGTAATAAAACACGAGGACATGCACTGAAACTGGAGGGAGGTAGGTTCAGGGGAAATGTTAGAAAAAATAACTTCGCAGAAAGGGTAGTGGATACGTGGAATAGCTTCCCATCAGAGGTGGTAGAGGCTAAGACAGTAGAATAATTTAAACATGCTTGGGATAGGCATATGAATATCCTTACAAAGAAATAAGGCTCAAAAAGGGTTGAGATTACCTTAAGGATAAAAAAGGGGCAGACTAGATAAGCCAAATGGTTCTTATCTGCCGTCAAAATTCTATGTTTCTATGTACACTTGGTGCGATTCTGACTAACTTTCTATTTGATTTTTGGCTAGTCAAAACAGAATAGAAAGTTAGTCAGAATCGAACAGTATGAAGCCGTATTCGTTCTAGATTAGATTCTGATGCGCATGCGCAGACCCACAGGATCAGAATTGAAAGCAGAAAAACTGCATGCTAGCCTATTTTTCTCCTAGAAAATGTTGCTCAATGCATCATGGCCCCTCCCTCCCTGCAGCCATTGCCGTCACCCTGCTGGATCCTGGCAGTTGCCGATAATCGAAGTGATATCAGCAGTCGCCAGATCGCACCAGATCTTTGGATCTGAGAATTTTCTTATGTCCACTTAAATACTAATGTATTCTCAGGCAGCTAATGGGAGGGTATTGAGAGAGAGAGAGAGAGAGAGAGAGAGGGAGAGAGAGAAGCTTGAGGATGAGTAGTTGTTGTGTGGTTTTTTTGTTTTCTTTAGTTTAATATGACCTATTCGCCTTACGCTTTCATGCAGACAGGTAGAGTACTTCAGAATTTAGAGTTCTCCATATTTTAAAAGGGGTGGGGGGTTTGAAAAATTAGATTTTTTTTTCTTATTTTTTTTTAGTATGTTAAGTTTGTAACAAGTGAATGTGTTGTATCCTCTTACATTCTTACACGTGGCTGTTAAGTATCATATTATTTATGGCTGTTTTTATGTACTTGTTATATAGCAAGCTTGACACCACGTTCTAATGGCAGTGATTGTGGCTATTCATCTAGCATGGAGGGTAGTGAATCGGGCTCTCAAGAGGGATCAGACGTGGCATGCACTGAAGGAATTTGTAACCATGATGATACAGGTATTCACAGTAGCTTTGGATCTTGGTTTACCTTTGCCTCTTTTATTTTATAATATGTTTGTGGTTTACCCTGTGTGGTTTTTTTTTTTTTTTTTTATAGGGGAATATTTGTGTGTTAACTGTGATAAAGAGGAAGAAGGCTATAGTTGTGTAGAATGTTGGGCCAATTCCTCAAAAGACAACCTGAAGGGAAAAAAGAAGAAGAAGAAGTATAAATGTGAAAACGAGAATGTGAGTTAAAAGTAGTAATGCATTTACAGTAGGTACTTCACATGTAGTATAAAAGCAAACTACAGAACTAACAAACATGACCATTCATTTGAACATTTACAAATTGCAAAAATATGATGTCTCTATCCTGACGTAACATTTGCTTTTTTACACTGCAAAAGGAGGACGTATTCTTAAAATGGCAGACTATTATAATATACTATATTGTATATTAGTTAAAACACCTTTTTAATGTTTTACTTAATCTTTAAACTAAAGAAAAAGGATAGCAGTTATCATCTTAATTGTATGTATATGTGTAAATTTTATATATAATTTTTCTTTTTTAATGTGTAAAGTCTCTAAAACAGGCATCCTGTAGTCAAGAAACCTCAAGCAGTGTGCATGGTGACCAGTCCAAAAATGGGAAGGTTGACGGCTGCTGTTCTTCCATGGAAAGCACTGGACAGTCATGGGCAGATCACAGAAGCGGAATATTAAAATGTTTAGGCTCGGCACAACCCACACACCGTTCTGTAGGTGGAAAAGAGACGAAGAGCTTAAAAGAACTTCTGGTTAGTGTCTCTACAAAAAAATGCTGGTTTATAATCACAGTATAAAGTTTTTTTTATTTACTTAACACCATCAGGTGCTAGAAAAAAAAACCTTGGGTACCATGTGATGCGATGGCATCCAATCACACAAGTGTATGGGCTACATAACATCGGTAGAGGGCAGAATTTAATGATATGTAATATATGGACCCATACCTTCACAGATCATAATTTTAAGAAATGTCTTTATAGTGTTTCACTGTATCTAAAGGGAGATTTTTAATAGCTATTTAAAATCTCCTAGAAAGTTAGCCAAAATCTCCCAGTTTTCTACTGCCGCTATGTCAGTATCTCTTTGCATAGATTGACTGTGCAGGCAAGGCTATTTTGACTAGATCAGAGACTATCATTAATTAGACAAAATTGCTTAGTTAAAATTTCTAGTGTATCTAGTCAAAATTGTCCCTTAGCCAATATCTCACTGTTTGTACAGGGCTTAAGAGGAAATTATTTTTTTGTAGAGTCCATCCATCTGGAAAATCTAAAGAGTATAAAAACGGTCATAACAATTACCCCTATTTTCTAAGATCAGAGGATTAAAGGTTGGTATTCCAAATTGTTTCATGTTAAAAACTTGCCTGGCATGGTAACAACAGATGTGACTTTAAGATTGTGATTTTTCTGATACGGTTGCATCTGGTGTGACCTGGGAAACACCCATTGGGTGACTGCCTACAGACAATCTTCCTGGACCCACCAAGGTCTGCACTGTTGGGTACAATGTTGGAGGTTGCACTGGTCATGTGTAGCTGCATAGAGGAGAGCTGCTGCCACAGAAATGTAATATAACAAAATATCCAGTTAAGAGGTGAACTTTTTTTTATTTTATTTTTTTTCCTCTTGTTGACTGAAGACACATGTGCAATCAGCAAAGATTTCCTCAGCCTTTGTTAATGCATGTGTTTAAAATGAGAAAATTCTAAATGCCCAAAAAATCTATGACCTCATGATAGAAAATCTGAGAAACATCCTATATCCACCTTTCAACATCTCTATGCATCTAGAATAGATGTTATTTGTAAGCAGTTATGAAGAATTTGACAAAGATGAATTAGTGAGAACTGCAGTTTTATGGACATTATCCATGTGGTGTTTGTGGCTACAAAGGGGGGGGGATTTTTTTTTTTTTTTCTGCATTAATATCTACACTGCTAAATCAAATGTTATGTTTCTGATGTCCACTGCTCTAGGGGATATTGTTACAGACGTTAAGTTTTTTTTATAAGTGGAGAGGTTGGCCATAGCGGGAAACTGATCAGCAGCTATTATGCTTTAGAAGATCATTTTTATAATTATAATTTTATTTATATAGTGCTTCTCTCCCATAGGACTCAGTCGCTTAAAATACATCAAAAACATGGTACATTGAACAAAGGCATTAGATTGCATGAAAAACAGAAAATTAAGGTCTTAACGTAGAGAGCACATTAAGCATACTGCTGGGTTGGTGCAGACATTTTGGCTAATAACTTCTCTGGGTTATATATTCCAACCATAAAAGGTGCCAGGCGCAGCAGCCATCTTGGGCGCACAACTTAGGTTTACCTTGGGAGAACTAGGTCACGCCCAGAAGAGAACACAAAATAGGTGGCGTCCCAGTGCTATTGTCCCATTGTAACCGTCGGTTCCATGTGTTTTTCATCCTATCCACAGGCATACCAAATAAGGCAGTTATTCTGGGTGCACTACGATGGCTATCCTGTAGGAGATAAGCCACACATACGCAATGCACATTTGGAAAAACTGATTTGTAATAGTATGATAAATTCTGCATTAATAGATCAACAAGAAGTACACTCTAGCACCCTGCAACTCCCAAAACTCTACCCCCCGCTGTTTTGCTACAAAGTAAGGAGAGTCGGGGAGACTAATTTTAGTGAGGGTAAAATCGGCTCTTTTCACAATTTCCACGCATTTCTTTTTGTTTGTTTCCTTGTGAAAGCCACCGTATCTGATATTTTGCAACCCATTTACAATAAATACATTTGACTGATATTAAACAACCTATAATTGTTTCATTTTCAGGATGAATCTGAATGCACTTCAGAAGAAGAGGATGGTCTATCTCAAGATGAAATACAGGCTTTTATGGCAAATAACCAGTCATTTTACAGCAACCGGCAACAATTCAGGCTGTATCTGAAGGAAAAGTTTAACAAGTACTGTCTTTTACATGATCACAGGAATCCTCTTTGTAGTAGCTGGTTGGTTACAGCTGGAGCAATTTAAACAAAATAAACTACTGCTGTCTTTCTTTGAAACAATCAGAATGACTACTGCACCTTTTCTGTCTGTCAACATTAAACTTTTACCAAATTTTGTCCCCTCCTTTTTTTTTTTTTCAATAGGGAAGAGGTTTAGCACGTTTTTGTTTACTTTTGGACTGTAATTCCTATGACTCATCCACGCTTCTCCCCTCACTCCAGTTTTATTTTTGTTAATTTCAGAATGGTAAACCTACACATGCTTTAAAACCTTTAGTACCATAAGTAATATTGTAATGGTAATTTTGTACAAAATGGAAATACGACTAGGATTTAGCTAAATTAGACCTCCACTTGCTAAATGTTTTGGATTTGATCATGTAAAAGTGCAATGTGCAGAACTGAAAAAAATAAAGAATATTTATTAATATGCAAATTAAGAGTTGGCTTAATTTATGGTTTCAGTCTTTTTAAATTTACTTTTGAAACTGTACAAAACCGTTATGAAGGAATATTGCACAAACTAGAAGTTAATTTTGGCTGATAAGTAAGAAAACAATCTTCCAATACAGGAGATGCAAGAGAGCATGTGTGGCTTCTAAATATTTCTAGCTAGATTTTGAAAAGGCCACCCCCACCTCCACTGTCCGGACTTCCTTTAAAATGTCTTATTGTTGGATGTACTTCTTACATAACATGTATACCCAAACCCAGACAGATGTGTGTATGTAGAAATGTGATTTGTTTTTCACATCTCTGAACTAAAGAGCATCTAGTTCTTGCATTACTTCTACGAACCGTAAGGCCACCCCAAGATTCAGCAGCTTGTAGAAAAGCATTCAGCATTGAAGTTGTATCCATAAGTAATGCAATTTCGCACTTAGTACTCAACCCATGTAGCAATCTGACACTCTGTAAGGTAGCTTGGGAAAGTATGGCATGAGATGAATCGGCAAAGAGTTCTCCCCCAAATCATTGAAAAAAAAATCTTGGGGAAATGTTCAGAAATATCTTACAACCAAAATGATCAAAATGAATATCCTACCTACTACACCATTTACATATAAGGGAGGATTAATAGTACAGGGGTTTGTGTACTAAAGTGATTTCAGGTTGGTTTGCAAAAGCTGGTTTATTAGACAAAATCATGTACACTGAAGGAGGGGCTGATGTAACATGTGCAGAGTTACATTTGTTATTGTGTTTATGTGCAGGGAAAATACTGACTGCTTTATTCTTAAACTGAAAATAAGATTTCAGTTTGAACACACCCCACCCAAATGTAACTCTCAGTTACATCTGCCCCACCTGCAGTGCACATGGTTTTGTCCATTAAAGAGGGCGTTTGCTCCTGATATACCTCTGACTAGTATACTTCACATGCAACCCTCTGAATTCCCCTCCATGGTGTCTCACAACCTATTATTGACTAGTACATGTACCTCCTGGAGACGGTTTCACTCCAGAATGGGAGTCTCTGCTCATAACTCAATATTTTTCCCTCTCATGCACGATGGCAATTTCCAAACGCCACATACTGCAGCTTTGTCACCTTACAAACCTGGCAAAAAGGTAAGCTCTGTATAGATAGATAGATAGATAGATAGATAGATAGATCTCAAATCCTGGACCCAGACTCACTGACAGTGGTTTCCTACAGCCGCCTTATGGAACTATTTCCCCGTCTTCCTATTCCCGTTTTTCTTTATCAAATGAGTTATGTTATTAAAATACTGACTGAGCGGACTGATGCAGACAAGACTCCAGGTGTTTGATGGTGTTACGGCACTGTTCGGGAAGGAGCTGTTCAATTTCCCTAATCTATATACTTTAGACACCCTATCAATTTCGAAACACTTCAATCCGGTATTGTGAAATTGAAGTTTGATTTTCCTCTAATTCCCATTAAATCAATACTTACTGCTTTTGTGAAGCTCCATAAGCTTTTAGTCTTTGCGTCATGTGCAGAGATGACATACCAACTTCTACACAAGTCCTATATTACCCCCAGGGTGCGGTGTATCATCAGATTCAGTTTGCTTTAAATGACAAGCAGGTCTCTACCACTGTATGTGGAGTTGTCCAGTGGTGTCCAGTTTCTGGTCATTGGTTCAAAATTACATATTCTTTGCCTGAATGGGCACTTTGGGACATTTATCGGTACTCTTTACCTAGAACGGCGGGCATCGCATGCCATTATAATGGCATGTGATGCCCGCGATTTTACATAGAAATGCATGGTAAAATGTAAATCGCGTCGGTCGCATCACATGCGACCAAAAAAATCTCATGCGACCAACGCGATTACCGCGATTTTACATAGGAAACAATGTTAAATGGCCCAATTGACCCGATTTTACATAGGGAACAATGTTAAATGGCCCACAGACCCCAAATAGCCACCCTGAAGTGTGAAATGCCCCCCCCCCCCAATTGTTAACGCCACCCCATGATCAACGACAACCCGAAGCGTGGCGAGCGCAGCGGTACGCGTCCTCCGACCTTTTCATACCCCCACTATCCACGTCGGCGTGGAGTTGAGAATAGAAAGTGTGGCGAGCCACCGAGCCTGAAGCGTGGCGAGCGGACGCGGATACCTTCACAGGTATGCGCGTCCCCTCGCGGGGCTCGCTGCGCTCGCCACACATCGGGCTCGGTGGCTCGCTGTGCTCGCCACACTTTCTATTCTCAACTCCATGCCGACGTGGAGAGTGGGGGTATGAAAAGGTCGAAGGACACGTGCCGCCGCCGCTCGCCACCCTTCGGGTTGATCGTGGGGTGGCGTTAACAATTGGGGGGGCCATTTCACACTTCAGGGTGGCTATTTGTGGTCTGTGGGCCATTTAACATTGTTCCCTATGTAAAATCGGGTCAATTGGGCCATTTAACATTGTTCCCTATGTAAAATCGCGTCGATCGCATGCGATGCGACCGACGCGATTTTTTTTTACCTTGCAATGCCTAAGATCAAAATCGTGGGCGCTGTTCTAGGTAAAGAGTACCCATTTATCTACCTTCTTGTCACAGGCCTCCCATGGGACACCGCTGCCTGATGGCAAAAATAGTGTCAGGAAGGAAGACTATATTGTCCCAATCGATCTCTATTGATACTCTTACTGTTGCTTTGCTGATGCCCTGTGTCATTTATTTATTTAACATGGACTGTTTTTTTTTTAACATATGGTTGCCATATATACAAACCCAGCCTTCTGCACAGAAAGATACTCTCCGCAAAGCAGCAAGGCTTACTTCTTTGGGTGTGGTATGGGGCTCCGACAGTCGGGATCCCGACTGCCCATACTCAGACACCATGGCGAGCGCAAAAAAGCCCCTTGCGGGCACGGTGACTCGCTACGCGAGCCACCTAATCTATTCTCCCTCTATGGGGGTCGTGGACCCCCACGAGGGAAAGTAGCGGGTGGCCGTCGGGCACCCGGATGTCAGTGTTTTGACAGTCGGGATCTAGTTAGGAGGGATGTCATGCCCAATAGGTACAAACATATACAAAGTTGTGACTGCTAGAAATTCTTGAATATTAGTACATAAGCATACTGTATGTGAAAAATCTAATTTCTCCTCCCAGCAGCAGGGGACACTGCAGTCTACACGTGTGGGATAGTGTTTGTGCATTGGAGGAGTCGGCACTTTAAGAAATTTGAATACAGCTGGCTCCTCCCCCCGCTATCCCCCAGCAGACTCCAGTCTTAGAAAAAGTGCCCGGAGGAGTCGGACTCCTGGGCTATGTCTCCTAAGGAGACTAGGCTTTTTGTTTCCTTTTTATTTATTTTTTATTTATACTTGGACACAGACAGGCTGGGAATGCCTGTCTGCGACGTGGGACCCTGGAGGGACATGGTCGGGCCTGCATGCAGCCTCCCTCCACTGTCCAGCCACCGGAGCCTCCGTTCCGGGGACCCGCCCGCAGCTGCATGCGGTGTGCGTCGCGGGTCCTGGGCTATCTCCCCCGAACTCCAGGGACGCCGGTGACAAGTAAGGGCGCTGTGCGCCAGACAGGGGGCGGCCATTAAGCGCGATGGTCGGTGGCAGAGAGAGAGCTGAGTCGCGGTGGTGACGTCAGCGCACCCTCCAGTATGCCGGCTGTTTGGGGCGGGCTTGGATTTCGCGCCTCAGCGTAAGAGAGGAGGGCGGAGCTTGCTTCTCTCTCTTCTCTCTGAGCTTTTGAGCTGTGAGGTGGCTTTTGCGGTGCTCTCTCTCTCTGCAGTTTGCTGTACAAAACGGGACCTCTGTTACCTGTGCAGCTCAGCGCTCCCCAGCGGACTACAGGGACACTGTAAGTCTTAAGGGGTACATTACACACACAAGATTCGGGGGTTATTAATTGGCTCCTCTTCCCCTGTAACTTGCCAGACTTCAGGGCTACTTTACTGGGTATTTCCCTGCTGTTGGGCTGTATTTTGGGGTGTTTCTTGTGTGACTGGTGTTGTGTGTCTGTCAGTATTGTTACATTTACTGGGCAGGATGGCAGGAAAAGCAACTTCATCTAAGGCTGCTTTGAAGGTTTATTCCTGCAAGAGCTGTAAGCAGCAATACACACAACATGTTAGAGGGTGTTCCCTCTGTGAGATTTGCTATAAGGCTTCTCAAATTACTGCTGCTCCTGCAGCACCTGTGCAGGCAGCTGCTGTGTCCTCAGAGGTGCTGCAATCATTGCTGTCTAATCTGAATGCTGAAATGGCTGCCTCTAGGAAGGATAGAGAGGTGTTTCAGACTCAGCTTTCTAGATTGACCTCTGCAGAGCCTGCTTGGGCTCAATCCTTAATTCAGTCAGTGGACTCTTTAACTCAGTCTATGGCAGGTCCTGCTAAGAGACCTTCGGCTGCTGCTGTAATTAAAAGAAAGGCTATGCCCTCTCTGTTTTTGGCTGATGATTCAGACCATGAGGATTATATTATAGAGGAAGGAGAGGTTCTTCCCCCTGTGGAGGATATCCAACCCTTGGATGTATGGGAGGATGAATCACAGGGTGTGGAGGGGCTTATTAGAGCTGTTAGGTCCACTCTGAAATTAAAGCAGCCTGAGGTTACTCCCCAGGTGTCCATTTTTGGACGCTCTCAAAGACAGGAGTTGTGTTTTCCGGATTCGGAGGAATTAGACTCTCCTCTCCTCTCTATATGGAAGTGTCCGGATAGGAAATTCCAGGTGTCAGCGCGGCTAAGGACACTATATCCATTCTCTCCTGAATCCAGGGCCAAGTGGGAGACTCCTCCCACTCCGGATATCTCGCTATCCAGGCTATCTAAGCGAGCCACTCTGCCTGTCCCCGGGGTGGCCTCTTTGAAAGAGGCGCAGGATAGGCGTTTAGATTGCTCACTAAAGACCATTTATTCCACGGCAGGGGTCCTTTTGCGTCCTGCTTTGGCCTCTGCTTGGGTGGCCAGGGCTTTGGAGCAATGGGCTGCTGAGCTTGTGGCTGGTCTGGAGCAAAATATGCCTGTGGCAGATTTGTTGCCTATGGCGGAAGGCATCAGGGATGCTTCAACTTACATAGGTGAGGCAGCGGCAGACATTTCGACTCTAGGAGCCAGAATTTCTGCGTCAGCTGTGGTGGCCAGACGGTCGGTCTGGTTGAGGTCATGGCAGGCTGAGGCTGAAATTAAAAAAGCCGTTGAAGCCTTGCCGTTCACAGGGGATATGCTTTTCGGGCCAGAGCTCGATAAACTTATCTCCCAGGCCACGGGGGGTAAGTCTACATTCTTACCTACAGCCGCTCCTCCACCTAAGAGGCGGTCCCTCACTCAGTCCTTTCGGTCCTTTCGAGGCTCCTCTGCCTTTAGAGGCAGGCCCAGAGGAGGTTTTACGGCCTTTAGAGGTCGCAGAGGTAGAGGGGCGGGAACAGCAGCGGCCGCTGCTGCCCCAGCACGTCGCCAGGAGCCCAAGGCTTCTGACAAGACCGTGGCATGACGGTCTTCCGGCTCTAGTGGGAGAATCCAGGGTGGGCGCTCGTCTGTTGTTGTTCCCTCAGGTTTGGAAGACTCACTGCAGGGACGAGTGGGTCTTGCAAATTATTACACAGGGATACAGACTTCAATTTTCAGCGCCACCTCCAGTAATATTCTTTCCAATGGGCCTTCCAAAGCTGGATCAGACAAGAAAGGCCTTACAGGATTCAGTTCAAAAGCTTTTGGACGCTTCTGTAATAATACCGGTGCCAGAACATCAGAGGGGACAGGGGTTTTACTCCAATGTGTTCGTAGTCCCCAAACCGGACGGCTCCGTAAGGCCTATCCTTAACCTCAAGGATTTAAATCAATACATCTGTTACAACAGGTTCAAGATGGAGTCCATACGGTCCGTGATTGCATCACTGGAACCGGGAGAATATCTTATGTCGCTAGACATAAAGGACGCCTATTTGCACGTCCCTATTTGGGAACCTCACCAGAGGTTTCTAAGGTTCGCAATGCAGGCTTCTCATTTCCAGTTCAGGGCTTTGCCCTTCGGCCTGTCGTCCGCTCCCAGGGTCTTTACCAAGATCATGGCCTGCATGGTGGCGGTACTCAGGTTACAGGGGATAACGATCATCCCGTACCTGGACGATCTCTTGATAAAGGCTTCTTCTCAGGACAAATTGATAGCAGACGCTCTGGCCACATGTTCTTTTCTGGTCCAAAATGGTTGGATCTTGAACTTCGGCAAATCTCAGCTCAATCCAACACAGAGGCTTCAATTTCTGGGCCTTATTCTGGATACGGCGCAGGAGGCGGTTTTTCTTCCAATGGACAAGATCGCGGCGCTGCAGTCAAAGGTACGACAGGTCCTAGCTCCCGGCAGAGTTTCGATCCTGTTGTGCACCAAGATGCTGGGGATGATGGTAGCCTCTTTCGAGGCAATCTCGTACGGCAGATTTCATACCAGAACGTTCCAATGGAACCTACTGTCACAGTGGTCAGGGTCGCATCTACAGATACACGGGAAGATTACCCTGTCAAGAGCAGCTCGTCAGTCACTTCAATGGTGGCTTCACACTCCCAATTTACTCCAGGGCCGGAGTTTCAGTCCATGCAGTTGGACGATACTGACCACCGACGCCAGCCTCAGGGGCTGGGGAGCTTTTGTTCTCAACCAGACTTTTCAGGGGCGGTGGTCGGCCCAGGAAGCAAGTCTTCCGATAAATGTCCTGGAATTAAGAGCAATCAGGTTGGCTTTGGGTCAGGCACACAACTTGCTCAGGGGACGTCCGGTAAGAGTCCAGTCGGACAATGCTACTGCGGTCGCATACATAAATCGACAGGGAGGAACCAAAAGTCGTGCGGCCATGCGCGAGGTGCGTCCTATCTTGGAATGGGCCGAGGCGTTTGTCCCCCGATTCTCTGCGGTGTTTCTGCCGGGCGTGGAGAATTGGCAGGCGGATTATCTGAGCAGACAGGACTTCCACCCGGGAGAGTGGGTCCTTCATCCGGAGGTTTTTCATCAGTTGACGGTCCGGTGGGGCATGCCTCAGATGGATTTGATGGC
Source organism: Crinia signifera (assembly GCF_055691185.1). Classification (NCBI taxonomy): domain Eukaryota; kingdom Metazoa; phylum Chordata; class Amphibia; order Anura; family Myobatrachidae; genus Crinia; species Crinia signifera. The sequence goes on along the minus strand of NC_139218.1, from coordinate 145,627,135 downwards.
CTCCAGGTTGAATCGGAAGGTACCTCGGTATTGTGCCAGGTCTCGGGATCCGGAAGCTCTGGCGGGGGATGCATTCTCCATCCCATGGGATTTCCAGCTGATATATGCGTTTCCGCCGTTTCCACTCATAGCAAGAGTGCTCAAGCGCATAAAAAGAGGGTCCGCTTCAGTAATTCTGATTGCCCCGGACTGGCCGAGACGGGCCTGGTATTCGGACCTCAAGCTTCTTCAAGCGGATGTGCAGTGGCGTCTCCCACTCAGACAGGATCTTCTACAACAAGGACCATTCATCTACCCCGGCTTAGAGTCTCTACGTTTAACGGCGTGGCTGTTGAAGCCGACTTGTTAAGGAGACGTGGAATACCGCAGTCTGTAGTTCCAACTATGCTGAAGGCTAGGAAGGAGGTGACCGCTTCTCATTATCACAGGATTTGGAAATCCTACATAGCCTGATGCGAAGCTAGATCAGTACCAAGGGCAGTGTTTCATCTTTCCCGTTTGTTGGAGTTCTTACAATCGGGTTTAGAGAAGGGTCTCAGACTGGCGTCTTTGAAGGTCCAGGTGTCTGCCCTATCAGTGTTTTTTCACTGAAGGCTGGCTCTAATTCCGGAGGTACAGACCTTCTTAAAAGGGGTTGTTCGTATACAGTCTCCCTTCGTTCCGCCTTCAGAGCCATGGGATTTGGAGTTGGTTCTGAAATTCCTAAGATCTGATACTTTTGAGCCCTTAGATTCGGTGGATCTAAGGTTCTTGACGTGGAAGACGGTCATGTTGATGGCGCTGGCTTCGGCCCGCCGGGTGTCGGAGCTTGGGGCTCTTTCCTGTCGTTCCCCGTTTCTGGTTTTCCACAAGGACAGGGCGGAACTCAGAACTCGCCAGGGTTTCCTTCCGAAGGTGGTTTCGTCGTTCCACGTGAACCAGCCTATTGTGGTTCCAGCCCTTTCACGAGATATGAAGTCCTTGGACGTGGTGCGCGCTCTGCGTATCTACGTTTCCAGAACGGCATCGTGGAGAAAGACAGATAGTCTTTTCGTGTTGTATGGAGCAGGAAAGAAGGGTTGGCCGGCATCCAAGCAGACGCTGGCTAGGTGGTTGTGCCTCACAATCAAGGAGGCCTACGCTAGGGCTAACCAAGTCCTCCCTTTAGGGATTTCCGCCCATTCAACAAGGGCCGTAAGCACATCGTGGGCTGCGGCCAGAGGTGTTTCGCTCACACAGGTTTGTAGGGCGGCCACTTGGGTGGGTGCTAGCACCTTCGCCAAGTTCTATAAGTTTGACAGCTTTGCCAGTGAGGAGGCATCATTCGGCAGAGCTGTTTTGCAGGATTCTCAGTGCTCTCCCTCCCGGGTTTAGTGCTTTGGTACTATCCCACACGTGTAGACTGCAGTGTCCCCTGCTGCTGGGAGGAGAAATAAGGAATTTGGTACTTACCGGTAATTCCCTTTCTCCGAGGCAGCAGGGGACACTGCACGCCCTCCCAGCGCTTTATTCCTGCCATCTTACAAGTTGTTTTACTTTAACATTGAATGTTTGCAGATTGCAGGTTGTGAGTTCTTGTTATGAGTTATTCTTGCTAATCTTTTCTCTTCTGCGAAGTGTCTCCTCTGTTCCAGGGATCGAGCCCTGGCCCCTATCCTCTCTCGGTCACAGTTTCTAAGACTGGAGTCTGCTGGGGGATAGCGGGGGGAGGAGCCAGCTGTATTCAAATTTCTTAAAGTGCCGACTCCTCCAATGCACCCACACTATCCCACACGTGTAGACTGCAGTGTCCCCTGCTGCCTCGGAGAAAGGGAATTACCGGTAAGTACCAAATTCCTTATTTCTCTTTCAATTATCCTTGTGACACAGCTCACATTGGGATGTAGGAGGGTCCATCTGAGCCAGGCACCTATTCTAAACCTTTTCAGAGAGGCAGGCTCCTCCTTTCCGCATCCCATCATGCCTCAGTTCATTTTAGGTCCCCACAGGAGTGGGTGCTATGCTGAACGGGCTGCTGATGCAGCCACAAAGAGAGTTAGCTAGGTGTTTATTTTTTATTTAATTTTTTTACACTTAGGTAGGCGCAGTGTGAGGATTCTATAAGGATCCTCACACAGAGTGCAGCAGGGGCTGACAGAAGCATGTCCGGTCAGCACCCTGTGTGCAGAGAGATGCAGTCTGGTCTCTGCACAGCGATTTTAATTTCTCTGCAGGGAAGTTTCCTGGGCCCTGGGGGACTCAAGAACCGGCTCCCTGCAGGGGGGTATCGTGGGTGACTGAGTTCCTCCGCGATGGCGGCCGCCATCTTGGTTGTGGCTTACATTGCAGCCTGGAAAATGGGCGATTCCAAGTGATCCCCAGCCGAGGGGAGTCACTTGAAAGAGGAGAGATCTCATGCCAGGAGTGGTTACAGGAGGTAGATGGCGCCAAAGAGCCACAGACCCCACTGTAGCAGGGACTTTTGGCCTCTTCCTGCACTCTGTGTTTGGTGCCTTTTGGAAGCACTGGCTGTGCGGAGCTGAAGGGAGGATTCCTTACAGTGATTGATTTCTCCTGGGCATCGCTACCTCCGCTGACCAGAGAGGGTCCCCGGCAGACAGATAAGTACTGGCATACATTGTTTTGGTACTGTCGCCTGACATTTTTGCACTGTTGGTATGGGGGAGGGAGCCCTTATAACATTGCCAAATTGTGGGCTTTCTTTAACCCCTGAAGAGATGACTCAAGGGGATATTTGCCTTGTATGTGTGGCTGGGCCCAGAGGAGCACAAGCTCAGGAGTTGATACAGCCTGAACCTGCGTGGGCTGCGGCCCTGGGCAGGTCTGTTACTGCTTTAGTACAGGTTTTGAATAAACAGAGGGATGAGCTTGTTAATTATCCTAGGCCATTGTCATCCTCTCAGCAATCTTCTGGCTCTTTTTCTTTAACCCAAACGGAGCCTGCCTTTCTGCAGGTGATGCAGGATACTGCTCAGGGCATAGGTAGACTAAATACCTTTATGGTAATGGAGCAGTTTTCAAAGGAGCCTGAGACAGCCTCTAGACTTCCCATAGCTCCTCCTGTCTTATATAAGGATTCAGAGGAGGAAGGAGAATGCCAGGAAGAAATATCTTAGGACCAGAGGAATGATGTGGAAAGTTCTGTCCCTGGTGTTGATTTAATTCCGGCTGTTAAGGCTTTGAATTTGTCTGGGGAAAATAAAACCCCGGCACGGAGTTTTCAAAAGACAAAGGAGAGAGGCAGTTACTTTTCCCTTGGATGAGGGTTTACAGGACCTGCTAGTAGGGGCTTGGAAAAGCCCGATAAGAGACTCCAAATGCCAAAAAGGTTCTTAAACCTATATCCCATGCCAAAGGAGCATGTCAAATTATGGGAAAAAGTTCCCTTGGTAGACACTCCAGTAGCTAGGTTATCAAAAGCTACCGTGTTGCCGGTGCAGGGCGGTGCAACGTTCAGGGACCATGTGGACAAAAAGTTAGAGGGTTGTCTTAAAGCAATTTTTGAAGGTGTGGGTTATACCCTTAGGCCATTGATTGCTTCTGCATGGGTGTTCAAAGCTATTATTGTTTGGGCATATTCCATGTGTGGTATGTTGCAACCTGTTTCAGAGGTTTTTGCTCTAGCTGAAAAGTTAAGAGCAGCGTCAGAATACAATTCGGAGGCTATTACTATGGCGTCCAAGGTTTCAGCAGTTTCTGTGAATGCGCGGAGAGCATTGTGGCTCAGGGCATGGGATGCAGACAATGAGTCCAAAAAGTCTTTAGAGGCGTTGGCTTTTAAAGGTGATTTATTGTTTGGTTCAGAGTTAGAAGCCATTATTAAACAGGCTACGGGTGGGGAAAGTACTTTTCTTCCCACACCAGCAGCAAAACAGCATTTCAGACTTTCTGTCTTTCGCTCGTCCTTTTGGCACTCCGTCAGAGGAGGTGCTTCATTTAAGGAACAGTCCAGTAGAGGACGTTTTCAGATGGGAAAAGAGAAAGCCAGGATCCTTGGGTTCTCAATGTGGAATCCCAAGGTTACAGGATAAACCTGAAGGGAGTTCGTCCAAGAAGGTTTCTGCCTGCACCTTTGCCCAGAGAGGCTTGCATCAGAACAGCCCTTTTGGGGGCAGGGCAGTCTCTCCTACAAAAAGGCATGGTGATCCCTGTACCGTGAGAGGAAAGAAAGAGGGGGTTTTACTCCATTCTATTCTTAGTACGCAAACCAGACAACTCATTCAGACCAATTCTGAATTTGAAGTCGTTAAATCTGCATTTATGGGTGGATCAGTTCAGGATGGAATCTCTGAGGTCGGTTCTGCTGAGCCTAGAACCAGGAGAATTTCTAGCATCTGTGGACATCCTGGACGCATATTTACACGTTCCTATCTGCGCAGATCATCAGTCTCTACTGCGATTTGCGATAGGGGATCTGCATCTACAGTTTCAGGCACTACCCTATGGGCTGGCCACCGCCCCAAGAGTGTTTACGAAAATAATGGCGGTAATGACAGCAGTACTCCGACAAAAAGGAATAGTGGTTATTCCTTATTTGGACGATCTTCTGTTCAAGGCGGAGTCTGCAGAAAGATTGCAACAGGACCTCTCAGAGGCTATTCAGTTTTTGCAAAATCACAGCTGGATCCTGAACCTGCAGAAGTCTCAGCTGTGTCCTTCTCAGAGAATTAAATTTTTGGGCGTTATACTGGATACCCACTTACATCGAGTGTTTCTGCCGGAATTGAAGGAAAAGTATATTTGTCAACTAGTTTGTCAAATCCTGGGGCTGCAGGAACCTTTGGTTTGGCAGTGCCTAAAGTTGTTAGGAAAGATGGTGGCTACTTTCGAGACCCTGCAATATGCCATATTTCATTCTCGAATGTTTCATATTGGCGAGTTGGTCAGGAAAACACCAAGACAATGAAGACAGAGAAAGTGGTCTTGACACCAGAGACGGGTTGCTCTAAAGTGGTGGATGGATGTGGACTCTCTCCAGTGGGGCCGATCTCTCCAGTCTTGGGAGTGGCTGGTGGTCACCACAGATGCCAGTCTCGGGCTGGGGCGCAGTGACCCTGGATTTGAGATTACGAGGCCTGTGGTCCAGGGAGGAGTCGATTCTTCCAATAAATGTATTGGAATTAAGGGCAGTATGGAACACTTTTTATGCCAGGTGGAGGAGAGGCTGAAAGGTTCTCCCATCCATATTTAGTCGGACAATGCCACGGCTGTAGCATATTTGAATCATCAAGGGGGCACGTGCAGCAAGATGGCAATGCTGGAAGTGTCTTGGATTCTTTGTTGGGCAGAAGACAATGTCCCAGCTCTGTCGGCAGTGTTTATTCCGGCAGTCAAAAATGTGGAAGCAGACTTCCTAAGCAGGGAGGAGCTGCTAGAAGGGGAATGGGCACTGAATCCTCAGGTGTTCCAGGAGATTGTGCACCTTTGGGGTCTGCCGGAAGTGGATTTGAAGGTTCAATTGTCAGGTACTGAGGTTCGGTTCCAGGACCAGGGATCCACTGGCGTGGGCGGTGGATGCAATGACGATACCTTGGACCGTCAAGTTGGTTTACATGTTTCCTCCATTCCAAATGATTGCCCGGTTGTTGAAGAGTGTGAGATCCCAGGGGACTCCGGTCATCTTGATACCTCCGGATTGGCCAAGGAGATCTTGGTACTCCAACATTCTGAGGTTATCAGTGGCGTCAACCTCTACACCCAGACCTGTTAAGACAAGGTCCATTCTTTCATCAGGACCTAGGTTGGCTAAATTTGACGGCATGGCTCTTGAAACCTCCATCTTAAAGAAGGGGTTTTCGGATGCCGTGATTACTACTATGATTAAGGCAAGAAAGCCGGTGTCTTCGGCAAATTGTTATCGAGTGTGGAAAACATATATTAGGTGGTGTGAGAGACAGAAGGCTCACACTTCCAGGTTTAAGGTTTCCAGGTTACTGGAATTTTTACAGGACGGATTTTCTTCGGGACTGAGTCTATAGTCCTTGAAGGTTCAGATTTCGGTTTTGTCCATATTCTTCCAAAAGAAAGTGGCATTAATCCTGGAGGTACAGACTTTTTTGCAAGGAGTTATGAGATTGAAACCTCCTTATAAACAGCCTGTGGCACCATGGGACTTGTCTCTGGTGCTGGCGGTGCTTCAAAAACCTCCTTTTGAACCAATGAAGTCAGCTGACTTAAAATTTCTCACGTGGAAATTGACCTTTTTACTGGCCATCGCCTCAGCTAGGTGAGTTTCTGAGTTAGGAGCATTGTCGTGTAAGCCTCCATTTTTGATTTTTGGATGTTGTTCGCGCTTTGCGCATCTATGTGGACAGGGTGAAGGATGTCCGTAAAATGGATTCTTTATTGGTTTTGTATGATGTACATAAAAAAGGTTGGCCTGCTTCTAAACAGACCATTGCTAGGTGGTTGAGGTCAGTGATTGCATTTGCATACTCTAAGGTTGGCAGACCAGTGCCTGCTAGGATAAACGCTCATACCACCAGGTCGGTTGCTGCCTCTTTGGCAGTGCACCATGGGGCTACGGCTGAACAAGTATGCAGGGCTGCCACTTGGTCAATTGATCACACTTTTACCAAATTTTATAGGTTCCATGAGTTTGCGTCGGAGGATGCATCATTCGCGTGAGCAGTGATGAGAACTGCAAACCTGAGCGTACCCTCCCAAAGGACCAGCTCTTGAACGTCTCAATGTGAGCTGTGTCACCAGGATAATTGAAAGAGAAAAGGGGATTTTTGTAAGAACTTACCGTTCAAATCCCTTTCTCTGATATTATCCTGGTGACACAGCGATCCCTCCCATATGCTTAGTAAGTAAGACCATTTCATGTGTTGTCATGTTATATTGGTTATGTTGTAAAAAATGTATTGTGCATATTATATGTTCAGGCGTTGTACTGAGTTCATGTATCCTAGTGTGCTCTGGAAGTTGAACTGAGGCTTGATGGGATGCGGAAGGGAGGAGCCTGCCTCTCTGAAAAGGTTTAGCATAGGTGCCTGGCTCCGATGGACCCTCCTACATCCTAAAGAAGAGCTGTGTCACCAGGATAATATCCCTTTTTAATATTTTAAAAGATATATATATATAGTCACCACATGAAGATGGAATAGTCACCTACATAATTGTGTTTTCAGCTATGTTGCTGTATGAAATATAAGGGGAAATTTAGTAAAGGAAATTTGTAAAAAAAATAGGTCTATTTGTATCCAGAAATACACTTATTTTTGACATTTACTATCCCGAAAATATGGCAATTCGTATATGTATTGATAGCACATCAATACGAATACGAATTGCCGTATTTTCGGGATAGTAAATGTCAAAAATAAGTGTATTTCTGAATACAAATAGACCTATTTTTTACAAATTTCCTTTAGTAAATTTTCCCCATAGTGTCTGTTCCTACGAAGCCTTTTGGTAGATGGTAAATCAGCAGAGTCCGTTAAAGTCTCTTCCCAGAAATGTATACATTACATCCAGTTCTTTTTAGAAGTGACTTCCCTGGAGTCAATTGCAATGTCTCAAATTGGGGGCTTCAAATGGGTGCAGGGTCTCAAACGGGGTGACGAAATGCTTCATAATGTTATAGTTTCTGGTGGTGCTTGAAGCTGTGAAGATGGCACACTTATTTTTACACTTATACTGTGTACACACGGTGAGATTTGACATTAGATTTTGGACTATATAGTCAAAATTGCATGCAGATCGTACAGGTTTTTTACCTTGCGATCCCGATGCCAGCTCCCGTGGCAGCACAAATCGAAACCCAGATAGACAGGGCAGCAATGACTATATAGTGCAAATCTAATGCAGATTGTATGAATTGTATGTAAATAGTACAGAGTTAGCAAAGATTGCATAGCACTCGAATCTGAAATCGAATAGCAAGACAATCTCACCATTACACAGGTAAATCAAAGTGACGTTTCAAGGCTGGTCCAGTTAAACATAGGTAAAAGCATTCAATGGTATATTTATTTACAGTTTCTTATATAGCGCAGCATATTCCAAGATTGTGTTGGGTAATCACCTAACACGTTTCACTGCATGCGCATTTGATCACTTGATTTGCTACTCAGTGTACTCTGAATGAAGCACTTAGTACAGACCATTTAGTTCTCTGTGGGTCTTCTTGAGAGAGGAGGATAGTTTGGTGTTACCCATAAATTGTATTACTAAGTAACAGATCTGGGAGGAGTGTCCTTTTTAAAAGGACCGCTTACTTCAGTTTTCTTCTCTGTAAGGAGAGAGATACACAAATTTTCAATAAACTGAGTCATCACTAAATATATCCAAATGTTTGAAAATGACATTAAACGCATGTGGTGCATCTTCTGAGAATAGTAAGTTTTAATTTGCATACATTTAAATAGAGGACTATTTTAATGTCTCAGTTTCTGAGAAGTACCTTTCAATGCTTTTTTTAAACCATGTATATGCAAGGACAGTGGGCATTGTAGAAGACCTCTATTGATCTGGGTCAGAAAGCATTTCATTAACCCTGTTCTTTGCTGACAGTTGCTTGTAAAAAACTAAAAAACTAAAAATAAAAAACTAATGGCAGGATGGATCTAGTCTAGAAGGTTCCAGCACCTTTTTCATAAGATAAGGCCTTCTCTTAATGGCCCTTATTCTGGTTGGTGCGGTCGAGCCGCATATGCGGCTCCGACCGCACCAGACGAATCCCCGCCTACAAGACGGATCGGCACGGCCGTCCGTACACGGACGGCTGCCGATCCGCATAAAAATGGTGGAGGCGTACGCCTCCACCATGGTGGGAGCTGCCCCCTGCATTCGATGGTCGTCGACCATCGAAGGCAGGTCCGCACGCCGCGGCAGCTCCCGCAAGCTGAGACCACACGGACAATCGTCCGTGTGGTAGCTTGTATGGGGGCTGAAAGCTGACATCCGGCGACGTCAGCTTTCCGCCCCCATGAGTTGCGTCATGGCCTCATTACCATGCATACGCCCCGCGTTTGCATGGGAACGCCCATGAAACGCGGGGCGTACACATAGGGAAATGAGGGCATGATGCCTCTCACGCCCCTATACGCCCCCTTTGCGGCGGACGAAATACGTCTGCGGCGAAGGGGGCTGCACATGCGCAGATTGACCTCTGCGCATGTGCAGAGTAAAAACATCGGCGGTACGGCCGCACGCGGGCCGTACCGTCCGAATTAGAATAAGGGCCAATGTGTAGACAGGTGGGGGGGGGGGGGTCAGTAAAGTGCAATAACTGCCAACAGCTTGGGTCACCAATGTTGCAGATGCACATGGTTGGCTGCTTGGTCTGTGTTCCCAGTTTAGTTTATAATAGTGGTTGCTACAATAGATAAAGAAAAAGTAAATCCAGGCACAAAGTGTATCAGAGCAAATGAAGGTTTTTACTCCAGCATAACATCAAAAATGCAGTCTAAAAAGCACAGCTGCAAAATACAAGCTCACATCTATACTTCTTCACACCAAAATCCATTTACAGCTTGCGCTTCCAGAGCCACAAGTAATTTGTTATATTAAACGATAAACAAAAGGTCACATCTTTGGGTTCTTCCATTGATTAGTCCACAAAAGGCATAATCGGTAGCTGGTTGGATGGCAGTCTAGTCTTTTGACCACATTGATGACACTGGATAGAGGCCCGCCCAAATGAATGCATTAATCTTACACGATACACTTTCCTATTACTTCTAACTAGCTGTTTATATATATATATATATATATATATATATATATATATAAAGAAAAAGGAACAGAGTGCGCTTATAGGTGAAGGTACACAACTTATTCCTCACTTTTGTTTAAAACATTTATTCAAAAAAAGCCTTAACAATTCGGCTCATATAAAATACATAAATACATATGGTCATTTTGAAGATAACTATTAACGTAATGTACAATTTTTCCAATTATATATATATATATATATATATATATATATATATATATAACTTTAATACTGAACAAGCTGTCATACTATAACTCACTACATCATTTGTACAATGGAATAAGAAATACAGTAATACCAAACATGACTATGCTAATCTATCTATGAGTAATCATATATTCATCTTAGATTATCTGTGTCTTCTCATTAAACTCATGAAACCCCCACATTTTCTTTGTTTGAATACAGGACATACACAGGGCAGTATCTGCTGACACAATCCGGGGCTGTCACCGGCATCTGTGGTCAGTGGATGCCGGCCTGATAGGGTTAAACTGACATTCCTAACATTGCTTAATACAGGAGAACTACAAGTGCCAGCAGACCTCCCCCGCATGCTGGGACTTGGAGAACCACAAGTCCCAGCATGTGGGGCATTAATGAGCCCGCTGGGACTTGTACTCCACCTGTAAAAAGAATGTTAAAAGAAAACACACACACAGAAAAGTAAAACTTTATTACATACACATACACACAGCTAACTTTTACACCAACATACTTACCGCACCAGGGTCCATCGCTGGTCTCCCTCCTGCATAGCTGGCTCCCCCCACACTGACAGCAGGGCCAACCGGCTTTCTCCGATGGAGCTAACAGAGGCTGAGAGCGTGATTGGGCGATGCGTCTCCATGGAGACGCATAGCTCAGCCCTGATTGGCTGAGCTATGCGTCTCCATGGAGACACACAAGCCGAAGACGCTCTCAGCCTCTGTTGCGCTGGGACAGTGCGACAGAAGCTGTTAGCTCCATCGGAGAAAGCCGGTTGTCCCCGCTGTCAGTGCGGGGGGGAGCCGGCAATGCAGGAGGGAGACCAGCGATGGACCCTGGTGCGGTAAGTATGTTGGTGTAAAAGTTAGCTGTGTGTATGTGTATGTAATAAAGTTTTACTTTTCTGTGTGTGTGTGTTTTCTTTTAACATTCTTTACAGGTGGACTACAAGTCCCAGCGGGCCCATTAATGCCCCGCATGCTGGGATTTGTGGTTCTCCAAGTCCCAGCATGCGGGGGAGGTCTGCTGGCACTTGTTCTCCTGTATTAAGCAATGTTAGGAGTGTCAGTTTAACCCTATCAGGCCGGCGTCCGCTGGCCACGGACGCCTGTGACAGCCCCGGGCTTCAGTCCCGGATGGGTGAAGCCTGGGGGGGGGTCCCCACTCCCCCAGGTACCCCATCCAAGGCTGACCAGCCACGGTGCTCATGTTTTGGCCGGGGGACCTTATCTAAAAAGTGTCCCCGGGCTGTGGCATGACACCGAGGGCTGTTGGAGCCCGGTGCTGGTTTAAAAATACGGGGGACCCCCAGATATTTTGGCCCCCGTATTTTTGGAACCAGGACCGGTCCAAGAGTCCTGGGCTGGTTTCAGAAATACGGGGGACCCCTACGCTTTTTGTCCCCCGTATTTTTGGAACCAGGTCCGGTTCAATGAGCCCGGGGCTGGTTATGTACAGGAGGGGGGACCTCACGCCATTTCTTTTTTTTAATCACAAAATCGCACATTTTACCAAAATCGCACCTTTTCATGACAAAAAAAATCGCACTTTTTCATGGCTAAAATCGCCCTATATCGCACTTTTCATGCCGGAATACGCACCTTATTAAATTGGCAAATTCGCAGCAAAAATGATAGTGGGGGTATGAACAGGTCAGGGGGGCCTGCAACGCGGCCCCTCGCGGGGCTCGTTGCGCTCGCCCCGCTTCGGACTGGTGTGGATATTGGGGGTTTGAAAAGGAGGCTCTCCCTGAAGCAGACATGGGCAGGGTTGCCTTACCCTGCCGCAATAATTACTGAGACCCAGGAGCATCTGAGACGCATCTGCGACTCAGACAGCAGGAGCGCCTCTCCGCCGGCATCTGGCGGTTACCAGCGCTGTGTGAGAGGCGCTCACTAGGCTTGCCATGGACACCAGGGACAGAGCCGGGCTACCGCGGAGTCACTACGTTGGGCTGCCGCGGAGTCACTACGCTAAGTACACTATGCAGCCGTTGGGCTACGCTGACAGCGTAGCTTAGCCTACACTGAAAACGTAGCGTCAGTGGCGTAACTATAAATTTTGCTCCCCCCAGCCAAAATATTTTCAGGCGCCCCCCACGTACTGTCCCTTATACATTAGGCAATACATCTTAATGTCACGTACACTATATGATACACACTGTAATTCCACTCACACTATACACCCCACAACATAATGTACCTTACACTATACACTCTATGGTTAGGGTTATAGGCTGCGGTGTGTGTGTGTGTGTGTAAGGTTAGTGTTATAGGCTGCGGTGTGTGTGTGTGTGTGTAAGGTTAGTGTTATAGGCTGCGGTGTGTGTGTGTGTTTAAGGTTAGGGTTGTGGGATGTGGGATGTGTGTTGTGCATGTAAGGTTAATGTTATAGGCTGCGGTGTGTGTGTGTGTAAGGTTAGGGCTGTGGGATGCGTGGTATGATGGTTAGTGTTATAGGCTGTGGTGTGTGTGTATGATTAGTGTTATAGGTTGCGGTGTGTGTATGGTTAGGGTTATAGGTTGCGGGGTGCGTGCTTGTATGGTTAGGGTTATAGGCTGTGGTGTGTGTATGGTTAGGGTTATAGGCTGTGGTGTGTGTGTGTATGGTTAGGGTTATAGTCTGTGGTGTGTAAGTGTATGGTTAGGGTTATAGGCTGCGGTGTGTGTGTATGATTAGGGTTATAGGCTGCGTGTGTGTTTATGGTTAGAGTTATAGGCTGCGTGTGTGTTTATAGTTAGGGTTATAGGCTGTGGTGTGTGAGTGTATGGTAAGGGTTATAGGCTGCGGTGTGTGAGTGTATGGTTAGGGTTATAGGCTGCGGTGTTTGTGTGTATGGTTAGGGTTAAAGGCTGCGGTGTGTGTGTGTGTAAGGTTAGAGTTGTGGGATGCGTGGTGTGCATGTATGGTTAGTGTTATAGGCTGTGGTGTGTGTGTATGATTAGTGTTATAGGCTGCGGTGTGTGTATGGTTAGGGTTATAGGTTGCGGGGTGCGTGCTTGTATGGTTAGGGTTATAGGCTGCAGTGTGTGTGTGTATGGTTAGTGTTATAGGCTGTGATGTGTGAGTGTATGGTAAGGGTTATAGACTGTGGTGTGTGAGTGTATGGTTAGGGTTATAGGCTGCGGTGTGTGTGTGTGTGTGTGTAAGGTTAGGGCTGTGGGATGCGTGGTGTGCATGTATGGTTAATGTTATAGGCTGCGATGTGTGTGTGTGTAAGGTTAGGGCTGTGGGATGCGTGGTGTGCATGTATGGTTAGTGTTATAGGCTGTGGTGTGTGTGTAGGATTAGTGTTATAGGTTGCGGTGTGTGTATGGTTAGGGTTAAAGGCTGTGGTCTGTGTGTGTGTATGGTTAGGGTTATAGGCTGTGGTGTGTGAGTGTATGGTTAGGGTTATAGGCTGCGGTGTGTGTGTGTATGGTTAGGGTTATAGGCTGCGGTGTGTGTATGGTTAGGGTTATAGGCTGTGGTGTGTGTATGGTTAGGGTTATAGGCTGTGGTGTGTGAGTGTATGGTAAGGGTTATAGGTTGTGGTGTGTGAGTGTATGGTTAGGGTTATAGGCTGCGGTGTTTGTGTGTATGGTTAGGGTTATAGGCTGCGGTGTGTGTGTAAGGTTAGGGTTGTGGGATGTGTGGTGTGCATGTATGGTTAGTGTTATAGGCTGTGGTGTGTGTGTATGATTAGCGTTATAGGCTGTGGTGTGTGTATGGTTAGGGTTATAGGTTGCGGGGTGCGTGCTTGTATAGTTAGGGTTATAGGCTGCAGTGTGTGTGTGTGTATGGTTAGGGTTATAGGCTGTGGTGTGTGAGTGTATGGTAAGGGTTATAGGCTGTGGTGTGTGAGTGTATGGTTAGGGTTATAGGCTGCGGTGTGTGTGTATAGTTAGGGTTATAGGCTGTGGTGTGTGAGTGTATGGTTAGGGTTATAGGCTGCGGTGTGTGTGTATGGTTAGGGTTATAGGCTGCGTGTGTGTGTGTATGGTTAGGGTTATAGGCTGCGGTGTGTGTGTATGGTTAGGGTTATAGGCTGCAGTGTGTGTGTGTATGGTTAGTGTTATAGGCTGTGGTATGTGAGTGTATGATAAGGGTTATAGGCTGTGGTGTGTGAGTGTATGGTTAGGGTTATAGGCTGTGGTGTGTGTGTGTATAGTTAGGGTTATAGACTGCGGTGTGTGTGTATGGTTAGGGTTATAGGCTATTGTATTGCAGATTGGAAGATTGGATGATTGATTGAAGATTGGAAGATTGGATGATTGGTTGAAGATTGGAAGATTGGATGATTGGTTTAAAGGTGCGTACCCACGGTACGATTTATGTTCCGTATGATATTGTATACGATTTCCCAGGAAAGTCCCAGTGGTCAATAGCATAAGATTTGTGCTTAAAATAACGTACAATGTGCATAAGATATCATATACGATATGACATCACAGCTACAGTATACTACACTATACTATCTTATGCTTTCTAGCCAGATTGAGTTGCATGCTCACCCGAGCAGCTCCCTGCCAGACGACCGGCGGGAGCGTGCATCGTACGTCCGATAGTGCGTACACACGGTAAGATATAGTGCACTATCTAGCATGCTATTCAAAACTAGCTAGATAGTGTGGTAGATTTTGCACTATATCTTACCGTGGGTACGCACCTGAAGATTGGAAGATTGGTTGAAGATTGGTTGAAGATTGGAAGATTGGAGGATTGGTTGAAGATTGGAAGATTGGATGATTGGTTGGAGAATGGAAGATTGGATGGTTGGTTGGAGATTGGAAGATTGGATGGTTGGAGATTGGATGGTTGGTTGAAGAATAATAAATGAAGAAGAGTTGTCCTTTGCTGTATGAGGTCGTGGCTGCTGCCAGAGGTAACCGTGGAAGTAACCGTCAGGAGAATAGCAAGGTGAGACCCCTTGGAGGACCTGACCTTGCGTGGTCCACATTGGCGGTAAGCAGAGTCCGGTGGTACGTGAAGCAGTGAACGGCCAGCAGGATCTCTTCAGGGAGAAGCTCAGGATCGTAACGAGTAACTACAGAGCCCGGTAGGAGCAATGATGCTTCGGGGTCGACATCATTGTACTGACTGCTGGACTAGCCTGAGCAGTCAGTACTTACCAGGTGAGCTGTGCAGGGATTGGTCAGGCAATCAGACAGGGAGGCGGAGGCGTGCAGGAGAGGCTGGGGAAACCAACAAGATGGCGCCCGCCAGAGAGGGTGACAGATTCTAGCCGGCCCTGATTGTACGCAGCTGCGCAACCACCGGCCTTCACTCAGACTCTAGCCAGGCACAAAAACACATGGCGGTACGCCACTCATACTCTGCATGTGACTGGAGCACAATACACCGGTGTCACCACGCAGTGACAGCGTGGCCACTTGTACCCCCGTGGAGCCAGAGACATGAGCAGAGGTGAGCGCCATGGTTTTAGTGTACCTAGAGGGTCCAGGGCTAAGCACAGCACAGGGGTCTTGGGTAAACGCCATGGTGGATGTGACAGTACCCCCCTTTTACGAGTGGCCCCAGGACAATCTCTAGGCTTGTTTGGGAATCTCCTATGAAAGTTATTTACCATCCTGGGAGCATGTACCTCAGAGGCATTAGTCCAAGATCTCTCCATCTCGCCCGTAGCCTTTCCAGTCGATAAGATACTGTAACCTCTTGTACCGCATGCGAGTGTCCAGGATGTGAGCCACTTCATACTCGATGCCCCTATGAGTAAAAACTTTAGGAGATTTAGGTAAGGCACAATGGAATTTGTTCAAAATTAATGGTTTTAGTAATGAAACATGAAACGAATTAGGAATCCTCAGATAATTTGGCAATTTTAATTTGCAGGCAACTGGGTTGAGAATTTGTGTTATCGGAAATGGCCCAATGAAACGAGATGCAAACTTCATTGAAGGAACACGTAGAAAAAGATTTTGGGTAGACAGCCATACTTTATCGCCTACTTTCCAATTAGGAGCAGGTCTTCTTTTTCGGTCTGCAAACCTTTTATACCTTTGCGATGCTTTTATCAGTGAGTTCCTGACTTTTCTCCAATGCTGTCTAAGCTGCTGAAGATACAAAGTTACTGCTGGTACAGATGTCACAGGTACTTGCTGGAACTCAGGAACCCTAGAATGGAAGCCATAGTTACTAAAGAAAGGGGCAGAAGAAAACGAATGGTATTGGTTATTATGCCCGAATTCGGCCCACGGTAATATTTCCACCCAGTCATCTTGTAAGCAAAAGAAAGTCTCCACGTCTTGATTGACCATTGGACTGTGGATGGTATGCTGTACTGAAATTAAGCTGGATTTTGAGAACTTTACATAAAGCTCGCCAAAACTTTGCCACAAATTGTACACCTCGGTCAGACACAATCTCCTCAGGTAACCCATGGATCCTAAAAATTTCTTTAATAAACAATTCAGCCAACTTGGGAGCTGACGGTAGACCTCGTAGAGGTATGAAATGAGCCATCTTGGAAAATCTGTCTATGATGACCCAAATGGTATTATAACCCTCTGATGGTGGGAGATCAGTGATAAAGTCCATCAATAGATGAGACCAGGGTTTTTTAGGAATAAATAATGGTCTAAATGGGCCTACTGGAGCAAGATTGGAAGATTTGTGTTGGGTACAGTGAGGACAGGAAGCAACATAGTCTTGAATGTCTTTCTTCAGGCCCGGCCACCAATACTGACGTGACAGGAATTCATATGTTTTCTGAACCCCCGGGGTGACCAGAAAACTTAGAGTCATGGGCCCAATGAAGAATCTGTCATCTTGAATTAGACTTGACAAAAGTTTTACCTGGTGGTACTGGAACTTGCACCGTTGTTATAGCAAAAGCCAGTGGATCGACAATTGGACTTCCTTTATAGGATCTTGCTTCCTCCTCCGTCTCCCACGATCTCGACAAAGCATCTGCCTTTCGATTTTTTGCTCCAGGAGAGAAAGACAATTTAAAATTAAATCTTGAAAAGAATAATGCCCATCTGGCTTGACGGGGATTAAGACATTGAGCATTTTTCAAATACAGTAAATTCTTATGATCAGTAATAATACTAATAACATGAACTTCCCCCTCTAAAAGATACCGCCACTCTTCCAAGGCCATTTTAATCGCTAATTATTCTTGGTCCCCTGTAGCATAATTTTGTTCAGCCGGGGAGAATTTTTTAGAGAAGAAACTACATGAATGCAACTGTCCATCAGCTCTCACCTGGGACAGGACTGCACCCACACCAATGGCAGATGCATCAACCTCAAGAATAAAAGGCAAAGAGACATCTGGTTGAGTCAACACTGGTGCAGAAATTAATTTCTTTTTGAGCAACAAAAAGCGTCAGCGGCTTCAGTATCCCATTTGGAAGGTTTAGCGTTTTTGTGAGTGAGAGCAGTTATTGGGGCAACAATGGTGGAAAAGTCTTTAATGAATTTCCTGTAGTAGTTTGCGAAACCCAGGAATCTTTGGATACCTCGGAGAGTATGAAGACGAGGCCAGGACTGAATGGCTTCCACTTTAGCTGGATCCATCTCCAGACCGGACCCCGATACAATGTAACCTAGAAAAGGTATGGATGACACTTCAAAAGTACATTTCTCCAATTTACAAAAAAGAAAATTTTCCCTAAGTTGGAAAAGCACCTCCTTGACAATCTCTCGATGTTTTTGTAAAGTGTTAGCAAATACTAGTATATCATCAAGATAGACCACCACATGTTTGTAAAGCAAATCACGAAACAGCTCGTTCATATAAGACTGAAAAACTGCTGGAGCATTACTTAGCCCAAAAGGCATGACAAGGTATTCATAATGTCCATCTCGTGTGTTAAATGCGGTTTTCCACTCATCTCCTTCACGGATGCGGATGAGATTGTATGCACCACGAAGGTCCAACTTGGTGAAGATGGTAGCTCCCTTGATTCTATCGAAAAATTCCGTGATGAGTGGTAATGGATATCTGATCTTGATGGTGATTTCATTTAACCCCCTGTAGTCAATACAGGGGCGTAGACCTCCATCTTTTTTCTTTACGAAAAAGAAACCCGCCCCTGCCGGAGAAGAGGAACGACGTATGAAACCTTTGGCCAAATTTTCATTAATATATTCTGACATTGCCTGAGTTTCGGGTACGGACAAATAAAAGTACAACCTCAAGAAGGCTTCTTCCCTGGTACTAACTCGATAACACAGTCCCATGAACGATGAGGAGGCAATTTATCAGTAGCTTGTTTAGAAAAGACATCAGAAAACTCTTGGTATTGAAGAGGTAACCCCTCTGGTATTTGAAGAGAGACTTGACGGGTAGGTGCCAAAGATTTAAGACAAGATGACGTACGATTAGTACTCCAATTTTGGATTTGAGAGTTTATCCAATTGATACTAGGATTATGGGTACGGAACAATTGCATAGGAGGATTTGGAAATGACAAATAACTGTATTCTTTCTGTATGTAAACCAATTTGCAGAATTAAAGGTTGAGTTTTTTGGGTGACAGTCTCCCCCAGAATACGACTTCCATCCATTGCTGTGTGATATACTGGGCGGTGGAGTGGTGTAGTGGGTATCTGCCAATGCTTCACAACCTAAGTGGTGATGAAGCTTTCGGCTGCCCGTGAATCAAGGAGGGCGGACATCTGTCTGAACTGATGTTTAACCTGCAAAGAAACTTGAATAATACAGTCTTTGGTATTGAGAGAGGAAGTAACAACCCCTATCCTGCCCTCTCCTTTACAGGTTAGGTTCTGGTGTTTTCCTGGCTTCTTAGGGCAGGAATCGATGGAATGCTGGGAATCAGCTCAATACAAACAGAGGCGTTCAATTTGATGGCGTTGACGCTCGGCTGGAGTTAGTTTAGAATGGTTAACCTGCAGAGGTTCTTCCGTTGATAAAGAGGATGTCTTGTTAGCAAGAAAAACGGGTTTAGGTTCAGACCGATCTCTCTCTCGATCCATTTCTCGGAACCTTAGATCAATTTTTGTGCATAAAGAGATTAAATCTTCTAGCTTAGGAGGTAGGTCTCTAGCAGAAAGTTCATCTTTGATTTTATCTGAGAGTCCGTTCATGAATGCTGCTAGAAAGGCCTCTTAATTCCACGCCAATTCGGTTGCTAAGATTTTGAATTGAATTAGGTATTAACGTTTGAGGTTGTATCCACGACAGAATAGAAGAAACAATGAAGATAAAATATAATGGATTTAATAAGGATATTGCAAACAGTGAGAATGATGGTATAAACGGTATATGGCAGATTTGCAAATATAAAGTCAATTGTCCAGTAGACTATTGTAAAAGATGATGAAGCTTGGTACTTGAAGAATATTGCAATATAATTTGAAGAGTGGGAATGAATATAAACTGGAGTTGAATACTTAAGGATTGCAGAAGGAATTGCTGATTGGATGATTTGAAGAACGAATGAAGATTGTATTGCAGATTGGAAGATTGGATGAATGATTGAAGATTGGAAGATTGGTTGAAGATTGGAAGATTGGTTGAAGATTGGATGATTGGTTGAAGACTGGAGGATTGGTTGAAGATTGGAAGATTGGAGGATTGGTTGGAGATTGGAAGATTGGACGTTTGGTTGTAGATTGGAAGATTGGATGGTTGGTTGGAGATTGGATGGTTGGTTGAAGAATAATAAATTAAGAAGAGTTGTCCTTTGCTGTATGAGGTTGTGGCTGCTGCTAGAGGTAACCGTGGAAGTAAACATCGGGAGAATAGCAAGGTGAGAACCCTTGGAGGACCTGACCTTGCGTGGTCCACATTGGCGGTAAGCAGAGTCCGGTGGTACGTGAAGCAGTAAACGGCCAGCAGGATCTCTTCAGGGAGAAGCTCAGGATCGTAGCGAGTAACTACAGAGCCAGGTAGGAGCAATGATGCTTCGGGGTCGACATCATTGTACTGACTGCCGGACTAGCCTGAGCAGTCAGTACTTACCAGGTGAGCTGTGCAGGGATTGGTCAGGCAACCAGACAGGGAGGCGGAGCCGTGCAGAAGAGGCTGGGGAAACCAACAAGATGGCGCCCGCCAGAAAGGGTGACAGATTCTAGCCGGCCCTGATTGTACGCAGCTGCGCAACCACCAGCCTTCACTCAGATGCTAGCCAGGCACAAACACACATGGCGGTACGCCACTCATACCCTGCATGGGACTGGAGCACAGTACACCGGTGTCACCACGCGGTGACAGCGCAGCCACATGTACCCCCGTGGAGCCAGAGACATGAGCAGAGGTGAGCGCCATGGTTCTAGTGTACCTAGACGATCCAGGGCTAAGCACAGCACAGGGGTCTTGGGTAAACGCCATGGTGGATGTGACAGTGTGTGTGTGTATGGTTAGGGTTATAGGCTGCGGTGTGTGTGTGTGTATGGTTAGGGTTATAGGCTGCGGTGTGTGTGTGTGTATGGTTAGGTTATAGGCTGCAGTGTGTGTGTGTGTGTGTGTGTATGGTTAGGGTTATAGGCTGCGGGGTGTGTGTATGGTTAGGGTTATAGGCTGCGGTGTGTGTGTATGGTTAGGGTTATAGGCTGCGGTGTGTGTGTGTGTATGGTTAGGGTTATAGGCTGCAGGGGCGTAGGTGTACACACTCACACGCAAACTTGGTGCAGGTGTATTGGTGCAGTTATTATACTTATCTGCTCCTGCAGAGGTCTCTCTGCTGGCTTGAAGTCTGCACAGCCGTGCAGTCTGGAGCAGGAGGGTTCTATTAGGCAGGCAATGAAATAGCGCTGCAGGCGCTATGTGGAGACACCTTCGGGCAGTGATTGACAGCTCCCCCAGCATAATGTCACAGTGGATTCCGTCTCCTCAGCTCCCCTGGCATAATAGAATTCCCCGGCATAATGACACAGGGTGGACTCCGTCTCCTCAGAGCGGCTGCAAATATAGCACCGGGGCTCTCCTCAGTCACTACAGGAGGGATGCTGATCGTAGGTACACAGCGCGGGCACAGCACACTACAGCGCCCCCCACCACCACAAGCAGTCTTACAATTGGCTGTTAATGGAGCGCTGAGGAGCTAACTGCGCTGTCACTCAGGGATGGTAGATGCTAAATTATAGTGGGCTAAAGGACCTATGATGACATCACACCCACGCGCCTCCTTCCTTTCCTACTGCAGGCAGGAGCAGCATGTGCTGCGGTCTGTGTGTGTGTGTGTGTGAGACATCCCAAGTATCAGGTACACATACACCCAGCGGCACCCCCTCCCCTCACACCCGCCCGGTGGGCACCCCCCACGACCCCTGCTCTTACCACCCACCTTACCCGGCGGAACAACCCCCCCCTCCCTCGACGGGCACCTTCTGGCCTGGCAGCACCCTCCGCTCCCGTTCTTACCCTGCACCCCCACCCGCACTTACTGCCCTCAAACTGTCCCCTCCTGCACATACTGCCCCCACACTGTAACCCCTGCACATAATACCCCACACTGCCCCCCTGCACATACTGCCCCACACTGTCCCCCCTGCACATACTGCCCCCACACTGTTCCCCCATGCACATGATACCCCCACACTGTTCCCCCTGCACATAATACCCCACACTGCCCCCTCCTGTACATAATACCCCACACTGCCCCCTCCTGCACATACTGCCCCCACACTGTCCCCCCTGCACATACTGCCCCTAAACTGTCCCCTCCCGCACATACTGTCCCCACACTGCCCCCCCTGCACATAATACCCCACACTGCCCCCCTGCACATACTGCCCCCACACTGTCCCCCTGCACATACTGCCCCCAAACTGTCCCCTCCTGCACATACTGCCCCCACACTGTAACCCCTGCACATAATACCCCACACTCCCCCCTGTACATTCTGCCCCCACACTGTCCCCCCTGCGCATATTGCCCCCACACTGTAACCCCTACACATAATACCCCACACTGCCCCCCTGTACATACTGCCCCCACACTGTCCCCCCTGCGCATATTGACCCACACTGTCCCCCCTGCACATACTGCCCCCAAACTGTCCCCTCCTGCACATAGTGCCCCCACATTGTAACCCCTGCACATAATACCCCACATTGCCTCCTCTGCACATACTGCCCCCACACTGTCCCCCCCAGCACATACTGCCCCCAAACTGTCCCCTCCTGCCCCACACTGTAACCCCTGCACATAATACCCCACACTGCCCCCCTGCACATACTGCCCCCACACTGTCCCCCCCTGCGCATACTGTCCCCACACTGTCCACCCCTGTGCATATTGCCCCCACACTGTCCACCCCTGTGCATATTGCCCCCACACTGTCCCCCCCTGCGCATACTGCCCGCACACTGTCCCCCCTGCGCATACTGCCCGCACACTGTTCCCCCTGCGCATACTGCCCCCACACTGTCCCCCCTGCGCATACTGCCCCCACACTGTCCCCCCGTGCATACTGCTCCCACACTGTCCCCCCTGCGCATACTGCCCCCACACTGTCCCCCCTGCGCATACTGCCCCCACACTGTCCCCCCCTGCGCATACTGCCCCCACACTGTCCCCCCTGTGCATACTGCCCCCACACTGTCCCCCCTGCCCATACTGCCCCCACACTGTCCCCCCCTGCGCATACTGCCCCCACACTTCCCCCCTGCGCATACTGCCCCCACACTGTCCCCCCTGCACATACTGCCCCCACACTGTCCCCCCTGCGCATACTGCCCGCAAACTGTTCCCCCTGTGCATACTGCCCCCACACTGTCCCCCTTGCACGCACTGTCCCCCACACTGTCCCCCTTGCATAATACACCTACTGCTCAAAATGCCCCCACACTTCTCAAAACACCCCGGCGGGGCTTCTCAACCCCTGTGGCACCCCCCACTTACCTGGTCATTCTCCCTGCTTCTTACTCGACCGGGGCTTGCCCCCCCCCCCCCTCTTACCTCTCTCCTGTCTGGCTGGCACCCCACCAGCTTTTCGCCCATCTGGTGGCAACCCCTTCCTTTACTTACCCAGGCACCCCAAATCCTCTGCTTCTTTCCCGTCTGACGGCATCCCCACCAGCATCTCACCCGGCAGCGCACACACACCCCCCCCCCCTTCTTACCCTGTGGCGACCCCTTCTTCCCGCCGGACGGGCCCCCCCACTCTTTACACCACCCCCCACTTTACCTGGCGTGCCCCTTCCCCGACTCTCGCCTGATGGCACCTCCTGCCCGGCGGGCACCCCCCCACACTTCTCACCCATCCGGTGGCACCCCCCACACTTGCCTGGTGGCACACTCCCCCTACTTACCCAGGCACCCCAAACCCCCTGCTTCTCGCCCATCCTGGGGCATCCCCTCACTGCTTCTACATTACTTACCCAGGTGCCCCCTCCTCCATGCTTCTCACCCGCCCGGTGGGCACTCCCCCATGACCTCTGTTCTTACCACCCACCCCCGTACCTTATCCCGGCGGCACAATTCCCCCCCCCACCCCCGCTCGTCGGGCTCCTTCTCGGGTGTCTGCACCCTCCACTCCCGTTCTTACCCTTCGCCACCACCCGCTTTCCACCAGCCCGACGAGCACCCCCCCCTTCTCACCCGCCCGGCGGCACCCTCTCCCCTCCCCACGGGTCATCCTCCCTGCTTCTCACCCGCCTGGTGGGCATCGCCCAAGGAATCCCCGTTGCCCCAACCCTGTCCGGCTGGCACCCCACCAGCTTCTAACCCGGCAGCATACCCCCTTCATACCCTGTGGAACCCCCTTTTTCCCGCTCGACGGGCACACCCCCCCTCTTACCTGGCATGGCTCCTTCCTGCCTCTCGCCCAATGGCACCCTCTGCGCTTCTCAACGCTCCCGGCTGGCACCCCGCCCTTCTCACCCCGCCACCCCCTGCACTTATCAAAACACCCCTGGCGGGACTACCTCTGCGCTTTAACCCCCTCCACGTGCTTCTCACCCCCTGCAACACCCCCCTTACCCCGTAATCCTCCCTGCTTCTAACCCGCCCAGGGGCTCCCCCCCTTTTCTCTCTTCTGTCCGGTTGGCACCCCACCAGCTTCTCACCGGGCAGCACCCCCCACGCCCCCCCATTCTTATCCTATGGCACCCCTTTCTTCCGGCCCGACGGGCACCCCCTCGCCGCTTCTTACCTGGCATACCCCCTCCCCGCTTCTTGCTAGACAGCATCTCCTGACCCGGCCACCCCCCGCGATTCTCACCCATCTGACGGCACCCCCCTTCTTACCCAGGCACCCCAAACCCCCTGCTTATCTCCCCTCCAGCGGCATCCCCCCTCTGCTTCTACCGTACTTACCCAGGCACCCCCCTTGCCTCTCACCTGCACGGTGACACCCCCCGCCCCCTGTTCTTACCCTGTGGCACCTCTTGCTTCTCACCACCCACATTATCCCCCCCCCTTCTCACGTGTCTGGTGGACACCCCACCACCCTCCCGTGCTTCACCCCCCCTCCCCCCCACTTATCCGGTCATCCCCCCTGCCTCTCACCTCCCCCCCTTCCCGCACCCGCCCGGCGGGCATCTCAAACCCCCTGCCTGCTTACCCGGGCACCCCCTTGCTTCTCACCTACTCTGCAGCATACCCTCCTTGCACTCCCTGCCTCCCACCAACCCTCACTTCTCACCTGTCTGGCGGGCACCCCCCAGCTTCTCAACCGGTGGGCACTCCCCACCACTTGCTTCCTGTTTCTCACCCCATGGTCCTCACCCGGTGGCAAGCTTCTCCCAAACCCGCCTGGTTCTAACCCTGTGTGGCACTCCCCGTTCTCACCCGGTGGCACACCCCCATCCGCTTCTCACTCCCTGGACACCCAACAGCTGCACCCTTCCCTCCTCCTCCATCCAACCCCGGCGCCTGCACCCTGCCTGTCCCCTACATTCATCTCCCACCTGGTGCTAGCAGCCTACACACACACAGCATCCTCCCCATATTTCACACCCAGCACCAGCAGCCTTCCTCCTTCCATTTCTCACCGGGTGCCAGCAGCCTTCGCATCCCCAAAGAGTGATGGGACTTACTTTTACAAAATTGGTGGGTCCCCTGGATGCGTTTTTCTATAGCACAGCAGGAGAGCCAGGGGCCAGCTGTGCGGGGGTCATCAGGGATGCACTGTGTTCTGCCCAGCTGCAAAGCAGGAGAGCCCAGGGGACAGCGCTGGTGAAAGGGAACCCCACCAATGCTGGTGAGAATGAGACCTGCCTCATCTCCCCCTTTTGTCTTGCCCCCTCTTGCCTTCTTCACCCTTCTTTTTCCCTCTTTCCCCTGTCTCTCACCCTCTCTCTCTTCCCTGCTGCTAACTTTTTTTTCTCTCTCTCCTCTGCTCTCTTCCCCCCTGCCCCCTCTTTCTCAACCCTCACTCTGCCACAGTCTGTCTCTCTCCTCCCCATCTTTTACCATGCTTCCTCTCTCTCCCTGGCGCTGTCTCTTTCGTTCTCTACTTGACACCATCTCTTACTTCATCTTTAACCCCTTTCTCTCTTTGACACTCTCGTTTTCTTTTCCAGGCACCTTCTCTCCCCCATTCTTTCCCTGATACGCTCACTCTTGCTCCCATCTTCCTTTCTCTTTCCCTCCCTGACGTTCTTTCTCCTGCTTGTAACTCTGTCCCTCTTTTGTTCTTCTCCCTTTCTTTGACACCCTATCCCTCGCACCTCTTTTTCCAAGACGCCCTCTCCCTCTTTCTCGCACCCTTGCCCTTTCTTGCTCCTCTTTTTTGCTGTATTTCCCCAACACCCTCTTTGACATCACTCCACTCACTCTTTCTTCTGAACCCCCTCCCCCCCAAGAGACTGCACCCTCTCACAACCGACCATTCCCCTTTCCACTGGCTTAACACCTAGTTGCATTGTTCCCCCCTTCTCCTAACTGTGCCTCTGGTCTCCTACTCGGCAGCAGTGTCGCCCCCTCTCTCCTAGTCACAGTAATCGCACTCAGTGAAAAATAAAGTGTGTGTCCCCGGGACCCCTCTTTGTTAAGTTGGGGGTCCTACTCCACAGTTTTTGGGTCCCATCACATAACGCTTTTGAGCAGTGGTGTAACTACAGAGGGTACAGGGGGATTACACTGCTATGGGTCACGGACACTTGGGGGGCCCCGTGGTCCTGGAAGGCAATCCCCTGCACCCTTTTTATTCTCCAGGTTTTTTTTATAGTAATATTGCCAACCAACTGACCAACCCCCCCCCCCCCTTAATTACCTGCCCCCCTCCCTTCAGTGGCTGCACAAGAGACCCTGCACTACCAGTGAGGATGATGGCACATGAGACCTGCGCCACCGGTGCCTGGGCAGAGGAGACCTACTACACTACTGTTTGTGCTGGGGGGCTCCCCACGAAACACAAACACCTGCTCTCCCTCACCACCCTTCTTGCCTCCCCTCCTTCTCCTCCCCAACACTGCCTCTATCCTCTCTCTCACCCGCCTCTGTGTCAACTCTCCCCTCTTTTTTTGCTGACTCCTCAACCCCTTTTCTCTCTCCCCCCTTCTCTTCCGTGCTCTCGCTTGTCGCTCCCCTACTGCCTCTCCTCCTCTCTCCCCTGCGCCTCTCTCCTCTCTTTCTGTCAGCAATATCTATGATCTCCTCTTTATTTCTCTCTCTGCCCCTAGTTTTTCTCCTTTTTCTCCTCCCCGCTCTTTCCCTTTCCTCCCTCTCTAAAACTCATAAAATACTGCTGCCTCTCCCTCTTATTCCTCTACCACTGCTGGCTGTGAGTGGGGCACTGCTGCCTCTGCCAACTGAACTAATGGGTCCTACGCACGGAGCGATATTCAGCCACTTTCT
Organism: Crinia signifera; assembly: GCF_055691185.1. Taxonomy (NCBI): domain Eukaryota; kingdom Metazoa; phylum Chordata; class Amphibia; order Anura; family Myobatrachidae; genus Crinia; species Crinia signifera. Next base: position 145,600,511 of record NC_139218.1, on the reverse strand, counting down.
GAGCGATTTTACACAATTTTATTAAACCGCTCAGAAAGTGGCTGAATATCGCTGTGTGTGTAACCCACACAGCGATATGGATGCGCAGCCCCGCGGGACCCTGATGAATAACAGCCCTGCCTGTAAATTTAAAGTGATCGCTCAGAATGCCTTGTACATTTCTGCTGTGTGGTGGCTTCTGAGCGATCACTGAAGGGGCCAGCCTGGCCAGTCACATAGCCACCTCGTCCCTATAATGCCTCAGGTACCTGGCCGCCCTCCGCCAACTGTCTGCCTGCAGCAGGAAGCTCTGACCAGCGGGAACTTCCTGTCTGGACTCTACTAGTTCCCATCTGCCGCAGGGACTCCGTGCTGACTTCTCATACGCAACAGGGATCCCCTGCCCGCTTGCGCTAACCGCTAGAAGCACCCCTCTACCTCTAAGATGCCCTGTGCACCTCTTCCAAGATGCCAAGCTCCCTCCTCACCCTGAGATGCTCAGATGCAGCACCCGGACCCCTCCCCCACTCATGGCAATTCCACCCCCACTTGCAGCACCCGGACCCTCCCCCACTCGTGGCACTTCCGAACCCCTCCTCACCCTAAATAAACTGACCCTTGTGGTGGCATTGTCTCAGCGGCAGTCTTGGTCCCCCTCATCCAGCGGCACGGAGGAAATAAAAATTCAAAATGGCCATGGCCAGACAATCATGGCTTGTCATTGCCCCACCCCCTGGAGCTGGCTATATTAGCCAGTTCAAGACGGGGCAGCCAGTCCTGGAGGGGGAGCAGAGAAGAGCTCCAGAAGAACAATCCCTGGGAGGTGGTGGCGGCCATGCAAAAGAGCTTAAAAGGCAGCTGCCCCAGGTGAAGACTCCGCAGAAGCCCTGGGAGGCAGGAGCCCCCCTGGGTGAAGACAAGATGCAGTTTAATAAAATATTTAAAAACCTGTGGGGTTTTTTTTATATTTCCTTTACAGGGCGGCTATAGGTACCGGCAAGGGCGTAACTACCATAGGTGCAGGGGGTGCAGCTGCTATGGGGCCCACTTTGCCTGTCAAAGTATCATGTGCTATATACATTTTTCAGCATTATGTGATTAATAGGGGCCCTTAAAAACTTTTGCTATGGGGCCCACATGTATCTAGTTACACCACTGGTTACCGGCGAGCCATTAATGCCCCACATGCTGGTACCTGTGGTTCTCCGAAGTACCAGCTTGTGGGATACTGGGAAAAGTCTTAAGACCTTGCGGATACCCTCTAATACCCAAGGTCTTAAGACGATGCCCAGTATCCCATAAGGACTTTGTGAAAAGGAATTACCGGTAGGTATTAAATTCCTATTTTTACTGTTTAAACAAGCTATCAACCCTGCACCCACCACTCAGGGGTGCAGGGGATAGCCTCGGGCTTCAGCCCAGGCCTGGGGTGCCCTGGAGAGGGGGCCTGGGTTGATTAGTTAGGGTGGGTAATGTTTTGGCCATGGGACCCCATCGAGAGTGTCCCCTGGCTACGGCATTACACCACCTTCTAGTGGAGCCTGGTGCTGGTCCCCAAAATACGGGGGACCCCTATTCATTTTGTCCCCTGTATTTTGGAAACCAGGGCCGGCTCAAGAGCCTGGTGCTAGGGAGGCCAATCCCGGGCCATTTTTCCATCCCGGGATTCGGGATTGAAAACCTGTCAATCTCGGGATTGGCCTCCTGATATGTGAAGGAAATGTGTTAATGGCTGCCGGGCACTGCAGCAGCTCATTACCTGTTCCGGAGGAGCAGGAAGACTGCTGACAGCCGGGGGCCATGTACACAGCAGCAAGCGGGGGAAGAGGTGCGGGGACTCCGGTGACCGGTCAGACCTGTCAGCAGGGATGACTGCAGACTGAAGAGGTCCCGCAACGAATGCGGTGGTGATGGGAGGAAACCAGCCTGCCAGGTGACTTCCAGCAGATGCGGCGGGGTCAGGACAGTGCATGGCTGCACAGCGTGATCTCTGGCATCACACTGCGCAGCCACATAGCTTGATGCTGGGCAGCGCCTGAGCCATCCACCACTGGTGCTCAGCGCTGCTCAGCTGAAAGGGATAAAATGCGCATGTGCATTACAATCCCGAAATCCCAGGATTGGAGACACCAATCCCGGGATTCAAATCCCGGATAGAAATGCCCTGGATCCCGCCGATCCCGGGATTGGCATCACTACCTGGTGCTGATCCCCAAAATACGGGGGACCCACCTCACCGTGTCCTCCATATTTTGGGAATCAGAACCACTCCAAGATCGGGGCTGGTCATGTGAGGGGGGGGGGGCAGGAGGAGAAGAACCCCACAACATTTTTTTTAGATTCAGGGCATGGCCACGTAATAGTACAAATTCACATTACACCACACAATAGTGCCACTTAAACACACTACACCAGCTAGAATCACTTGGACATGCTGAGCCAGGGTTACGCACACCATAATGCCTGTTAGGCATTATGCCACGCACAGTCATGCCCATTATACAACATACCACACCATTATGCCCATTACACAACATGCCACACACCGTAATGCCCAGAATTTATGCCACACACCGTAGTGCCCCAGTACTCCTGCTTATACATACTGTATGATGCCTCCAGTAGTGTCCCCCACACAATTCCTAAAGTAACGCCATTACAGATAATGTCCACAAATGTTCCACCACATAGGGGCAGATTTATTAATGGGGCTATATACGAAGAGAAGTGGGCACTCTTATCACCATGATGTATGATGCAGGGGGCTGCCGATAAGGAGAGATGTTAATTCCTGTCTCCTCAGCTCTCCTTATTGGCGGCCCCGGCAGCACTGTGCATGCACATTGTAAAAAAAAAAAACCTCTCCCCTGGCCGGCTCTCTGGGCATGCGCAAGATTTTGTTATTCCAGCGCAGCCCAGAGCCAGCAGCAGGGGTAGTGCTGTCCCCACAGTGGGGAAAGGACAACGCTAGCCCTAAGCTGGAGTAGCGGCTGTTAATACATCGCCCTGGCCACTAATTACTGGGGGGGATTACAGAGGACAGCCTGCCGAGCGTTTTTTTTTTTTATTATATTTTTTATTGCAATAAAGACATGAAGGTTCACATACGGTACAGTGGTTTTGGCAGTAGAACATATAACAAAAAGAGCAGACAGTGGAGTGTAACAATACATTGTGAAAAAGGCATATCCTGGTCGTAGCAAAGGAACACATCTACTGAGCATATCTTTTGGCATTAAGTATCAATCAAAAAATTAAGTTGGCGCGGGCCGTTGGGTTTGTGTCATATATACATAAGGCATGATTTTGCAAAAAGTTAGGCATGGAGCATGGTAAAGTCCGGGTGGTGAGTACATCCACCAAATGCAGCAACCTAAACACATAACAATCAAGCGTGAAAGGTCAGTCACTAATCAGTATGCTAGAGAGGAGGGAGTCCCCTCTCTAAAGTGGTCAGGTTGTACCAGGTGGTAAGCCGGACTGCCTGTCTAACACAATCTTTTTCGCGAATGGGAAGGGAGTGTACATATGGGAGCCAGGTGCCAAAGAACTTTGATGCCCTAGATTCTGTGTCAAGTAAACACTCGATCCAGTCCATTTGGAACAGGTGTTTTAGTCTCGAGAGCATGAGTTGCAAGGGAATGGTATCAGGGTGGATCCACTGGGAGAGGATAGTCTTTTTGGAGGCAGCTGCAATCTTGGCTAGGAGACATTTATTGCCCCGGGTGAGGGGAGTGTGTGTGTCTTGTGGGTGCATGTTCCAGAATGCCCAGGAGGGTGTCATGGTAAAGGGTAGCTTTAGGACATTATTGATATATCCCTGAACCTCTGACCAATGGGATTGTATTATATCACACGACCATAAACAATGGTAGAGATCCGCCTCTGGGGATCGGCATTTAAAGCAATTGGAATTGTCCGCTAGGCCCATCAAGAATCTATGTTTGGGCGTGTAGTAGGCCCTGTGTAAGATTTTAAATTGCATTTCGGCATAGGATGACGACACAAGCAATTTATTTAAAGACAATGTAGCTTTAATGATGGATAGGATTGGGATCTCTGGGAAGACTACATTCCAGTGTGTCAGCCCTTTTTTAACTTTAGTTAGGTCTAAGGTGGTACGTATGTGGCTGTAGAGGGTAGAGGAAGGTATCTGTTCTCCCTTACGATAAACGATCATAAGGTCAAAAGCCCGGTTTGAACCTTCCTTGTACAATTTCGAGACATTCTTAGATACATAGCTCCTGGCCTGGAAGTACGCAAATAAGGGGATCTGCAACTGAGGATAGCGGTCTTTCAGCTGGGAGAGGGTGAGAGGCGTGGTATAGTCTGTATCTAGAAATTGAAATAAAGCACGTAACCCATGGAGATGCCAATTAAAGAAGATAGGGTCAGGATCCCCCCCTTGGAAATCGCTGTTATGAATCAGTGGCATATGTAAAGATATGTTAGTTGGTAGGTGCATTCGTCGACGTGTAGTGCGCCAGGCCAGATAAGGAGTATAAATCAACGGATTCTCTTTAATATGGGCTGGCACCAGCGAGGGTGGCAGGTAGAGGAGTGCATCTAGTGTACAGTCTTGAAGAAAGGACTGATCTAAAGATCTGTATGTATAATTATTTGCACCACTCACCCAGTCTAGAGCATAGCGCAAATTAGCTGCTAGGGCATAATCTTGAATGCAGGGCAAATTGATACCCCCATTGAATGGAGTTTGTTGGAGTTTCAATTGGGAAACACGGGGTCGTTTACCTGCCCAAATAAATTTGGTGAGGGCTCTGTTGATGTTTGAGACATCTTGGTTCTTTAGCAGAAAGGGAAGCATCTGAATCACATACAAAAGTCTAGGGAATGAGACCATCTTAAATAGGCTGCAGCGTCCCAAATACGATAGCGGGAGATGTTTCCACCTGTGGAAATCCTCAAACATTTGAGAAATGGAGTATGTGTAGTTTAGTTTGTATGTATCTGATATGTTGTTCGAGAAACGTAGGCCAAGATAAGTTAAGTGGTCAGTGTTCCAACGAAAGGGGAAGGCATCCCCCCACCCCAGGCGGGCCTCAGGGTAAATGGCCATCGCCTCGGTCTTCTGGTAATTCATCAAAAACCAGAAATCTCGCGGAAGGTGTCTAGTACTAGTTGCAGTTTAAAGAGAGCCGCCTTGGGATTGCTGATGTACAGCAGGAGATCATCGGCGAAGGCGGTTACCTTCACCTCCGACCCACCCAGATCTAAGCCACGCCAAGAGGTCTCTCTGCAAAAAGTGCATATCAAGGGATCAAGCGCTATGTTAAATAACAGAGGAGATAGTGGGCAGCCCTGACGTGTTCCCCTGGCCAACCTGAATGAGGATGAGTTCAAACCATTAATTGTTATACATGCTGCAGGAGAGGCGTATAGCATTTTGAAAACGTTTATAAAATTCTCCCCAAAACGTTGTAGCTCAAATATTCTTAGGAGGTGACACCAGGAGACGCGATCGAAAGCCTTGTCAGCATCACAGCTGACTATAATCGCCTCTCTATTTTTCAGATGTCTATACTGTATTAGTGCCGCTGCCAAGGTACGAATGTTGTGCACGGAGGTGCGACCTTTCACAAAGCCATTTTGGGCCGGATGTAGGATCCTGTGTAAGATCCGTTGGAGCCTGCTGGCCAATAGCGCTGTGAAGATTTTTAGATCCTGATTTAGGAGTGATATAGGGCGGTATGATTTTACAAGGCTGGGGTCTTTACCCTGTTTCGGGAACACGACTATACGCGCAGCTGTAAAGTCAGTGGGTGGTGGGCGTCCCTGCAATATAGAGTTATACAAGAGAAGAAGATGGGGGACCAGGCTATCTTTCATTATCTGATAGTATTCCGCGCTGAAGCCGTCAGGCCCAGGGGACTTACCTTTTTTTAGGGATTTAATGACAGCTACCAGCTCGGGTTCTGATACAGGGGCACCAAGGGATTCACTCTCTTCTGCCGTCAGAGTGGGCAGTTGGGCCTGTTGCAAAAAGTTCAGGCCCTCTAAGGGTTTGTCAGTGGGGGCTTCATATAGACTTTTATAGTAATCTTGAAATGCTACAGAAATTTCCCTAGAGTCAGTGGCCAAGGAGCCACCAGGGGTGGTTATCTGAAGTATATGTAGGGGGGGTGGATTGTGAGCGAACCAAATTGGCCAGCAGTCTCCCCGTCTTGTTGGAGCTGCGGAAGAATTTGTTACGTGAAATGTCATAAGAGAATTGAGCTCTCTCCGTGCACAAGGAGTCGTACTCCCTCTTGGCTTCCATATACACTGTTCTGGTTGCGTCAGATTTTTTGAGGAGTAAGTCATTGTAAGCTTTAGATAAGCGATTACTATGGTCAGCAATGGCAACATTTAATTTTTTCTGTCTCCTGGCTACATATTCCATCACCTGGCCCCTAACAACCGGCTTGGATGCCGCCCAAAAGAGGTGAATATCGTCTAAATGCTGGACATTATCTGAGGCGTAAGTGGAGAAGGCTTGCTTTAGATGTAATTTGAAGCCAGATAGGAGGGAAATCTCCAATTATATGAGGTGGTAAGGGGATGTTTTAGGGTTAATGTAAACCAGATCCATGCATGATCCGACAGGTCTAAAGGACCTATACCTGACTCCAACACACATTGGTATAGGGAGTTGGCAATCAGCCAAAAATCAATACGTGACGATGTGTCATGGGGATGGGAATAAAAGGTATATTCTCGGGAGGTAGGGTGTTGGCATCTCCAGGGATCACATGTGCCCAATGAGTCAAGTAGCAAGGAAAGGGGGGAAGAGACAACGCTCGTACTGGCCCTAACTTGTCGTCCAGATCTGTCCAGCCCTTCCGATAGGACATTATTAAAATCGCCACCTATTATCAATTCCCCTTCCCGCCAAGACAGTAATTTGGTGTATAAAGAGGTGAAAAAGGGGGCGTTAGGGCTTGGGGGGGGGGGCATAAATTGCCGCTAATGTATAGGGAGAGCCACATAGCTCTATCTTAATGAATAGGAAGTGGCCCTCTGGATCCGACCATGTATCCCTGATAGTATAGGGTAGATGCTTTCTGAATAAGATTAGGACACCCCTGCGTTTGGCGGAGAATGAAGCAGCCCGGAACTCACCAATCCAAGAGTCTCTGAGCACATTGGGGTCTTTATCGTCCCAGTGCGTCTCTTGCAAAAAGGCCACATCTGGACGTATGCGTTTCAGATGTTTAACGACCTTACGTCTTTTGACCGGTGAGTTCACCCCCTCCACATTCCACGATACAAACTTCAAAGTGGTCTGTGTTCTAGTTAAACAATGAGATGCAGTGTGTGCCATTAACCTATACCTGCCCTAGGCTTGCAGAATTTGATTAATAAAGCAAGATAGAGTCCCCAGCCCGTCCCAGCGAGCAGGCTATGGGGGAGTAGGGGTGACTCACTGCATCAATCCGAGTCATATAGCACATAACTTGTACCGTAGAACCTAAACAAGGTGATCATGAAAACTACTAACTTTTTAACTTTTTTAAAGGCCCAAATGAGTAATTGTGATGAACGACACAAAATATAGTTGGCAAATGAATACCTGAGGGGGGAAAAGGGAAGTAGGGCTTGGGCAACAAAGATGAAAGTGGTGTGTAACGTGGAGATCCCATTCAAGTAAAATCTCCAAGCCACATCTACCAGGGCCCGGGTATTACACATAGCCCTTCCAGTTTGATAGTTGGTGTATTGGTCTAGGACACAAACAAGTCCGGGCCAGACACCAAGATTAACAGGAACAAGCATGAAACATATCAGACAGTTATTAGAGAAATAATACCAGAAGTAGAACTTCGATCTAATAGGTGTGAACTTATCATCAGTGATGGATGAAATAGCTGCCGGTGTGTATTAATTCAGTCCGCATCGTCCATATTTGAAGAAGCCTGCAAGGCCAAGGAGTCAACGAAGTTTCTTGCAGACTGTGGATTATCCAAGAAGTAAGGCTTGCCATCATGGATAACCCGGAGCCTGGCCGGATATAACAAGGCAAACCGGTAGTTCATCTCAAACAACTGCTTGCAAATTGGGGAGAATTCCCTCCGCTTCATCCCGACTAGGTAGGAGAAGTCCTGAAAGAGCAGAAGTTTAGCTCCTTCGTAGTGCAGGCTTGAACATTTCCTATAAGCGTCCATTAGGGCAACTTTGTCTGCATAGTTCAGGATGCGAAGGATGACCGGCCTAGGCCTATCCCTGGATTGTTGTCGGTCTGGGCCAATCCGGTGTACCCTTTCTACCCTAATCTCACCAGTCGGCGGGACACAGCCCAGAGTACGTGGCAACCACTCGGAGACAAGAGGCATGAGGGCCACGGTCTTGACACTCTCTGGAATGCCTATGATCCTGATGTTATTCCTCCTGTTCCGATTTTCCAAATCTTCCAGCTTATCGTGAATGGAAGACAGTAGTTTTTCCTGCGAGGAGACAGTGGCTTTGGTGGCGGTCAGTTCTTCCTCCAGATCGGATAGTCTCTGTTCTGCCTCAGTTAAACGTTGATCATGTTGTACAATTTGTGCAAGGGCGGAATCTATTGACTCTTTAAGCGGTGTCAATTTTTTGTCTAGGAGGGAGGCCAATATGGATGTGATTTCGTTGGTTGAGACCAGGTCCCTAGGGGGTGAGGATGGAGGGACAGGGCCATCGGCCGCTTTGGACGATCCCGTACCAGGGGGGCTGGACCCGGTGGAGGACCCCGGAGTGGCTATCCTTTCCCCGGCCACTCCGCTGCTGCAGTTTTCTTGAGCCCCTCTGGGGTTTAGCAACGTATTTATCCATGCCAGGCATGGGGTGGCCCAACGGTCCAAGAGGGCAACAGTCGAGTAGTCCAATTCACACAAGGAATGGGTAGGAAGGTGAAGACTGATCTTGCTGTGAGTCCACAGCCCCAGGCTGACAAGTCCGTGTCCAGCAGCGGGCCCTAGCGCCGGGGGTAGAACAGCAGAGCAGTTTCAGGTGAGCG